>NC_142377.1:6071666-6430000 GCF_059441005.1 Hippichthys cyanospilos | reverse complement strand
AAAGCCACGAAGGTAGATTATAGTACTCTTTCAATCGGATGTGAGTTTCTCTTTCTACTGCAATACTCTGAATCTCACAGATAAGAAAAATCATTTGGGACTATAAAATTCACAAGCAGAATAAAATGTTAACTATATAGCAGGCACAGCAACGTAGATCAATACAATAAGTGAGTTGCGCATCTCGGATGCACATTTTGGGCCTATCAAAGCGTATTAAAAAATAACTTGTGCTTGAACCATCTCAACTATTTAAAATTTGATTTTTTTTTTAATCTATATTAAACAAGCATAGCCTGCATTGGGACACTGCAGTTAAGTGCTTAATGACATTTGGCGGGTGTGCACCCACCAGGAGCAAGGGGAGACTTTGACAGCAGGATGTGAGGAAAAGTCCGGACTTGCTTATAATATTTGGTGCTAACAACAAATATGGTAATGAAGTGTCTTTATAGCACGCTGTCGTTTTATGAAATGAGTTGCAATTCAGTCTTGTGAGTACAGTATCCTGAATAAAAAAGTTACTCGTGTCATTTGACGCGTGAAGTGATTTGAAGGCAGCGTAACAACTCCGCAAATCAACGGCCATTTTGAAATTGTTCTTTAAAGTGGAAACATTTTCTTTTATTTTAAAGAAGCCAATGACAAATAATGATTTCTTAGTGTCAGGCTGATCCTAGTATGTTCTGTCTCTCTACTAGTTTTTCTGTACACTAACTTGCTTACTCGAATTCACTTCTTCGGTCACTTCCATCGATTTCTTTGATTCGACAGAATAAATTTGTTCAAGAAAATGACAAATTTACTCCATCTTTATGTTCGTCTTTTTTTCTGTCAGGAACGCCTTAACTCATTTTTGTAGTGGGGGAAACTTGGCGCTTTTCAATGTTGAGGTTTTTTTTTTTCATCAACCTTCAAGCCTATGCATTTCATTAGAGCAGTAGAACGTGGCACAAAGCACACCTGTCATTTGGCACATAAGGCACAGGTGTCAAACTCACGGCCCAGGTGCCAGATCCGGTCCGCCACATCATTTTATGTGGCCCAGCAAAATTCTGATTTGACTTGAAGTTTCCGGCTAAAATACCAAACATTTTGGGCAAAAACAAGCATTTTCTATTCCCAAACTGTCTTTTGAATAGTTTTTGCTGGCCTTTGATTTCAAAACTAGGTATGTGTGGGACATACCCTGTATGTACTGAAACTACAGGGTGTCCATAAAGTCTCTTTACCATTTCAAAAATTTATTAAAAATGCAATTGATTAGATATGGTATACAGATTATTTCTATTGTATTCAGTGTTTATTCAAGTTTTTTTTTTTTTTTTTTTAATCACACTGCATTTGTGTGTTTCAGGGATCATGTTTGTCAAAGAGGTGATGTTGAATGAACCCCTACAAAATGGCTACCCCTCATGAAAAGGCGCAATGTGTCTTGGTTTATTGAAACAACATCGAATAGGCAGACTCAGCGAAACTACACAAGTATGAAAGAGATCCACTATCACGTCCATCAATTCGCGCATGGCACAAGAAATTTATGGAGAAAGGGACAGTGTTAGATAAAGGAAGGAGTGGGCAACCAAGAACATCTTGAGGGGTAGCCATTTTGTAGGGGTTCATTCAACATCACCTCTTTGACAAAAAGGATCCCTGAAACACACAAATGCAGTGTGATAAAAAAAAATAATCATAAACGCTGAATACAATAGAACAAATCTGAATAAAATATCTAATCAATTGCACATACTGTTTGAGAGTCCAAATTACAAGTGTACAGAAAGTGTGTGTTATGTTATGCCCCATCAAAAATGGTGGCACAGGGTGTTGCTTTGGAAATGTTACTTTTAAAAATGATATTGAAATTACAGTAAAGTAGTAGTAATGTAAGAAAACGGGCTTGGGCTATCGTTCGCTGGTAGCTAAGGCTCCATGCCTGGGTTTATGGCGTGCAATTTTGCAGGCCCACCACAATCTGCTGCACATTCGCAGAAGGTCGCTAAGTGCCCTGACTATAAAGAGGTCGTCAACATGTAACTATTATCGGCACTTTAAGGTGATCAATGAATGAGTTACGTATATCCACGTATGTTGTTTGGCAGTACTCCCAGTGAATGTGGGTTGGATTATTGTTTACTTTGTAGTTGAAAGTGACTCGTAGAAGTAACTCAAACCCTTAGACTGTCCAAGCATTTTTTTTTTCTTTTTGCTTGCCGTCATTGTTTTGGTTTTCGCAGCACAGATCATAGACGTAGAATGCAGAGAAGGGAACTGACAGAGCGGATATACAAAACGGCTTCATCTAGCTGCCAGGCATGCATATGAAGTAGAACGTCACACACACAAAAAAAAGTTTGATAAAAAAAATAAATAAATTGATGAAACGCCAATTTTGTCAATTCAGCTCATCATTGCATAAATGAAGCTTAGGTATCTACACTGTATGTATGCATATATGTCTGTCTCTCACAGGCACATGCGCACGCACACAAAAACACACGCTCATGTATTTCATTCATATGCACATATGCAATTTTCATTTTTAATTCAAGATACACAATTTTGGAGCAGAGAGGAAATTACACAAGAAAAGAGGAATAGCTACACCGTATTAAATATGAAACATGCATGTACATACTGTATGTATACATAATCCATAATGTATACAGTAGCACTTTAATCAGAAGTTATTTGAGCTTGCTCTTTTCCTTCAAAGCTTCAATCTAATGCATCTAAAAATGTCAAGTTCTCCGTTTATTAAACGCTTAAAAAAGACCTGCTGTGAATGATTATGATGAGATATTTTAACTGTTGCCAATTATTGGAAAGAATTACCTGAACAGCTTCATTTTAACGCCTGATAACCTGAGATGGGTTTTACAGTTCTTATTAGAATCATGCCCAATAATTACTGCCAAGTAGGCAACACTTCACATGTGCATTAAATCGCTGTAAATTCCGCAGCAAATCACAAAGCGGGCTGCTGGGATTCATTAAAGGTGCAACAATTAAAAAGTTGTTCTTAAAGATGATTCGCTCTGTTGGGGGAGATCAAAATCCCACCCACTACTGCTATCATCATTATTTTTATATTCGTATCCTGAGTCTTACGCTCACAATGACATGATCAAGTAGTTCCATACCTAACGGCCCAATAAAAACACAGCGGAGAATGGGGAGGAAGGGAGCGTGGAAGGCGGGCGGCTTACACACAGAAGACTCCAGTGAACAATGAGGAAAGCAGCGGAGATGTTGCCAATCTCATCTGCAAGCACCTGGGATTCATAACACGGACGCACATATTGCTCAAATATTACTTCTCTCCAGCAGGAATGCAATATTCACAGTTGTTTTATTTGTTGCCTTTCAGGGCGGCGGCATAAACTTGTTCGAAATGAGGATCATTTATCTTTTATAAGGCCTGGACTAAGGGCAGACACATGGGAACCGGTGAGGAATTAAAGCGAGACTACCTAATAATGTGAGCTTAAAATAGCAACGTCAAAAACAAAAGACCATGGTGATAGCACACCTCTATGCAATTAGGACAGTGGCATCACTGTCAAGGCAAAAATCAATGCAAAAAATTTGCATGCCAGATTGTGTTTGAATGTGAGGGCGGTTTGTCTGTATGTCTGTCTATATGTTCGAAGCGATTAAGTGGCTATCAGTGGAATCAGTCTCTAGCCCAAATGCAACTATGATCATCTCCAGCAAAAACAAGGAGAGCATAAGCAAGATGATAGATTGATGGATATCATAATAGCAGTACTGCATTAGCATGTGCATTAGCGTGACTTGACACAATTTAACGTTCCTGCGGTTCTCCAAAAGTTTTCTGATACGTTTTAGCAGTATGCCCTGGAAAGTGTTTTAGGACTATGGTTACCGTGGCAACAACACACTTCTTCAGAGGCAGAACAGCAAAGGGAGGAGAGCGGGAGAGGCGGCTCTTGTTGCATGGCAGCTTGTTCCCCGCGGTAAAAGTAGTGCAGCGGGTGGAGAAGATGCATAACCACACCGCTGCCGGCTCGTTGATGAGTGCTCATTAGCCGGGCGGAATCAATCACGGCGCTGGTTTAAAACAGGCTGCGTTAATTATCGAACGTGAACGCAGGTGTTGCGTGACTGAACAGGAACAACGTTTTCAAGAGTACGCGCACACATTCTTTAGCGGAATCCGATATTTATTCAATCTCATTTATTTTCTTAATGCTAAAATCAAATCGCAATAAAAGGAATAGTGTCTGGAGTTATGCATGAAGTGCTGCTGGCATTTAGGTTTACCGCGGTCGCCACTGGTAACGTACATTCCCCTGCATGCTTCATTAAGTACACGTGCATAATCAGTTACTATACGAGAGCTTGGTAAAAAAAAAAAAAAAGTATTCAGCTTTTGTTATTGCGCTTTATAGTAGTGTACTGTAGTCTGTATTGAGTCACATTGAGCTATTCCTAACCATCTCTTACTTCAAAAGTTGACTAAAATATTGAAAAGAAGTTCAGTGCCCTCTTAAAATGTCTGTCAAGGCAGTCTACCATATGAATGGCAACTTAGTGTAAAGCCTTGTAACATGCCTTAAGGTAAATAAATATTAAACTACCCTGTTTGAACACTAATTCACGGCATTGAAACGTCTTAAAACTTATGTCAGAGACACGACTGGACGAGCGCGACTTTCAGCGGCCTCCATGTACATTGACGAAGACTTGTTGATGGACCTTAAACTCACAAATAACTTGCTCAACAAAGCCATTGAAGTCCTCTTGTGGAAAAAAAGAAGGCTGAATTTTATTTTCAAATTACAAGGCAGATCCACATTGTTAAGTGTAAAAATGTTATTTGTATTTTTAATTGGTTTTTATCATGTTTAATGATTATAAAAATAATGTTAACAAATGACATGTCAAAAATACTAAAAAATAATGTACTTTAAATGCTTTGAAATTTAAATATTGCTTGGTTATCCTATATTAAGGGTGATGTAAGGTATGTATGTGTGGATTCTGAAGCTCTGATGTCATATTATGAGGAAAATTAATTTAGGTTGGAATAAATATGATGTTCCTGAGGGCCCAGGGTTGAAATACACGCCCACTACTGACTTTGGCAAATAATGAAGAATTTTTAAGAGATTTCCCACTGTACAATTCTAGTTGAAGTTTCAAAGTGTCAAACTAAAAACTAGCAATAGAATTGCATTAGCCATTAGATTCCTAGCTTACAGTTAATGCTAACACATGTGACCCTTCAAGCAACTGATATCTGAACACAAATGGTGCAGCAGCACATGTTCATGACCTGTGCTGTACTTCATGTGTTATAAACGTCTCTTGTTAAAAAAAAACAGGCTACAAAACATCTCAGGAAAAATATTGTCTCCTGTTACAAAGAGTTGGTGTATGGTTGGGGGTGGGCGGCCTGCTTTAGTAGAGTTTTCTTGGGCTTGGAAACAATTAGGCCATTTACAGGTAAAAAGCAAAAGATTCACGTTACATAATCACTTCCAGAACAAATTAATTTCGTAAGTACAGGTACAACTGTATTCATCTTTCTGACTATCTGTTTTATACTGTCTACCAGTGGCCAAAATGTTCAGAAACACAATTGCTTTTCAATTGGTACAAAGTGTCCTAAAACACGTTAATTCTATTTTTCAATAACACTGTTTTTACGAAGTGCAATTGATATGGTTGTTGACACACCATCTGACACGGCCAGTGAGCATGCAGTTTTGTCTTTCGTTTTCATTATTTTTAATACTTAAATGTAATGTGCATTAGAGACAAATAAGACAATGTTCACACAGAAAGTGCTTGACACATGACACTGACTTTATGGAATGTTCATATTAAAAGGAAGGACGGCAGTCTGGAGGGGGAGGCAGGGAGGCGACCCAACCGTGAACTCATTTGCTGTGCCTGTGATAAGAAATAATAGCATAGCATCACTTTGGCGCAAGCTCAGAGGAACGCTCCCTGTTAAAAGAACAACGGCCCTTCCAACTTGGAAGCGAGGTACATTTACTGGGGTCTTTTCACCCGGGATGAAATGGAATGAGCTCCGATACCTGCCTGTCCTCTCAGTGCAAAAATTGCGCCATAATGAGATGGATATCTCACTCTGCTGACTGTAATGAAGGCAAAGATCTGCAGCTCTGAGCGGCAGTTCATCACAAGGGCGTAATCAATTAAAGACAAACAGATGAGACCAAATCCCAAATGGTTCGCGATTGCACAGGTAGGCAACAACAAGGAGGTTATCTTAGATGAAGGAACTTTTTGGTGCGGTGTCACAAAGTGTCCATAAAGGCTGATTACACTGAAAGCTACGGACAGCGCACTGCAAAGTGCAGTCGACAGGCAGCCCTAAGAGCTCTGACCGACTACTTAGTCCGGCTGGGTTTGCCGGCAGAATGATTAGAACTTGTGATGGCCCTGCGTTCCCTGACGTTGCAATAAATGTCGACGTGAGTGCAGCGGATGCCAAAGAGTTTTATGAGGAAGCGAAATGCCATCTCATGCTGCGTCTCAGAGGGTCTGACGGCAGCGCGGCTCGCAAGTAACATATTAAGGGGAACCGCCCTTGATTCATCAAAGAAGACCACTAGTTTTAGGCTACATTATTTGGGATTTTTCGTGATTGTTCAATTTGACTTCATTGATATTTCAAACTCAATTCATTTTACCATATTTTCTGCACTATAAGTCGCACCTGATTTAAGGCACACCCTCAATTAATGACATTTTAAAACTTTTTTCCATATATAAGACGCACTTGATTATAAGGTGCACCCTCAATTAATGACATTTTAAAACTTTTTCATTAACAATATAGTAAAACTCAAAGTAATAACAATAATAACTCAAATAATAGCTCTAAACTCTCAATAGCATAAGTCAATGTCAATATGACCAATCTTGTTCAACTGTAAACACACAAAAGAAACAGGCAAAGCTTATTTTATCAGTTAATTCCCCATCTACGGATCCCAATCTCAATATTGATCCATATATAAGGCGCACCTGATTATAAGGCGCACCATCAACTTTTTAAAAAAATCAGGCTTTTAGGTGCAAATTCATTTCTTGTGAGAGCATTAAAAAAAAAAGCTTTTTCACGGGGATAGGTTCTTTCAAATACAGTGTTTATTTGTGTCAGGAAAGCTGTCATAGAAGATTCAGAAAATGAACCCATTTTCAAGTACAGTATATTGGTCCCAAATGGCCCACAAACTCTACATTTGACCATCACTAAAAACCAGCATACATTATCCTTTATATTGAAGCGTAATGAACTAATGAAACGTCCACCATTGCCATTCTCTTTTTGGCGCAGTGGATGACTTGCAAGATTGACTGCTTTTCCTGGTAGCTCGTCTTGATGTCATCTTTGTCTGCATACTGTGACTCGTACTCACAGAAGAGATTCGTATCCACAGACAGCAATCCACTCAAGAGGTTTGTTTTAAGTCATGTTTCGTGAGGCTTCATAGTTGTGCACGTAAGAGTGGTATTGAAAACATTACAGGTTTGAGATTAGTTGTCAAAAGAAAAAAAAATCAAACAGACACTATTTTGGTTCGTCGTCTCGAGGACAATATCCAAAGCCACCAATTTTCACAAGCTATTCCAGATACAAATGGTTAAACCACGGATACGAATGGTTAAACACGCATACATCTTTTTGACAGCAGTCTCACTCCATACAGATGCAAACATTGCCCAATGGATCAGTGCGGAACGAACAAGGGGACCTCATCGTATTCCCACACCAGCCCGGCTGCCGCTGTCTGCCTTGGCCTAATACAATTACCAACATCGACTCTGTAGTAGATGGGACCAATTAGTATGCTGTCTGCCCCGAAGAAAGACGACCACTGATGATATTACCGCAGCGTCCCAGAGTTGCCACAAAACAGCTCAAGAAAAAGCAAATTTTCAAACGATTGCTAAAGCCAAAAACAACCACATTCATTATTGTGCTGTACAAAGAGCTTTGCTTTTGCTCTACGATAAATTATTTTCTGATTAGGACAAGGGAGAAAGTGGACGCACTCAAGCCATTAATGCTACAACCGGGCTAAAGTACATGAATCCAACAGCTGCGATCGATAACGTGTTTAGAAAGGGGTTTGGGGAGAAATTCCCAATCGGAACATCCACATGATTTGTGGAGCTTTTCTATGTGACAAGTCACATCGAGCAAAGAAGAATGCTAATGCATCAAACAGGACTCGATGCGACAGAATCCATTCACAAGGAAGAAACAGGAACGACAGCAAATATCAGGATGCGAGATGAAAGAGGACAAAACAAACAATTTCGGTGTCCGACTCCATCCTCTGCCAGACGCTCAATTATAACTCAATTACAATAACTGTCACGCTGTATCAGCTCACTGGCTTCAGATTCCACTGTCAATAATTTGAGATAAACAGATAGTGGTGGCCCCAAACAAAGAAACATATTTAGGGGACACAGAAGAGCAATTAACAGGTGGCACTATTATGATTTCTATTTTTTCCATTTGATGAAACACAGAGCAACACAAAAATCATAAAAATGTGTATTTGGATTAAGACTTAGTTGTTTATTAGTTTATAATTGTTTTTTTGGGGGGGAAGCCTGAAACCACATAGTAAATGCTATGGTATGTTTAATGCGACTAGGCATTTGCCAATAATAGATTCTAATGACATGGTAACTGTAAGCAAAAATATTGTGGTATCACGGTACTTACAAAAACAGCTCTATTTCAATCTGGTAAATAAAAAAATCATACTTTATTGAACACATATGATTTTATTATTAAACTATATAAAATTTCCTTTTTCAGGAAACATTTGGTGTATTAAGAAATACGTAGCATGTTCATTTTAAATCATTATTCAGTTTTAATTGTCGCATAATTGGTGAGCTCTTTTTCAAATCTCATTTTACCCATGGAGCTAACTATAGTGGTACCCATTGGAACAAAGTTCTTCTTGTTTGTTATTGTTATTGTTTTGGGGGGCAATGCGCATACATCTACAGAGGAAATTAGCACAGTGTAAGTGTGCAGGCATTTGCTGAGTAACTGCTCAACCATCTCCTCTCCGCTCATCATTTGAATCCCTCAGCGTAAAACTTGAAACTGATAACTAATGTTATTGACAGAAATAAAGGACCCAAAGCAACATTTTGCTTAGGACCCCATGGTTTGAAGTCTTGGCTTTGACACCAAATCAGTCAGTCATCTAGTCTATGTTGGCTGTGTACAGATGATTGATCTCAGGACCAGACCCAAATCTTACTAAGCCTTTCCCAAACAACTCAAGCTTTTAAGATCAGTCATCTGATTGCCATTTTTTTTTTAATGCAGCCGAAAGTGGGCTCATCTGGTTGGAGTGAAGACAAACTGGGAATCCTCAAGTGAGATAAGCTGCAGATGAGTGGGAGGCAGAACGGGGCCCTCTGTGTGTGATAATAAGGCAGAAATGCACCGTGGTCAACCGACTTCCTCTCCCATCCAGTTTACTTGCTCTGATCCATGCAGTGTTTCTGGCTCGTACTCTACCCAACACCTGACACGGGCTTCTTACATCTGGGCCGTGTCGGGCGGGAGATTACAGTGCTGTATCTCTGGCCGCCGTACACTCACCATGGCTCACGTTACAAGAGGGAAGCGTGGCCGCCTTACTCTGAGCTCTCTGTATCTGGACCTGCAAGATAGGCTGCCAGTGAACTTTCTTCCGTTTATGTATATATATATATATATATATATATATATATATATATATATATGTTTTTTTTAAGAAAAAATTTTCATGGAATAATGCCAGGAACACTTCTATAAGAGGTGAGTTGGGTTAGTCCACAAATTGTCTTTATACTAATTGGCATGTAGCCATGTACAGCAAGTAAGTTGGTAGGTAGATGAGTAAATAGGCAAGTAGGTTGATATTTTAAAGGTAATTGGATATTTTAAAGCTATGTAGCTAGGTATGTAGGTAGGTAGTATAATTGGTAGGTAGATAAATAGGTAACGTAAAAGGTTAAAAGAATTACACTGAGTTACACTCAAATTAATTACACTGAGTCAAACCAAATCGAATCATTCCACTTTTAAATGGCAAATCATTTCAAACTCCACGTATCGAAAATTCTGTCGAATCGTCTTTTGTGAAGGGATATACGTAATGTAGCTCTCAGGCTCGGTCTTGGTCTCAAGATGTTTTAAGACCACTTTTTGAAGGTCTCGTCTCAGAATCTAAGGCACTTCTACTCTGTCAATCTCGGACAGGTCAGACTTTTTTAAACTTTTGATTAAAACCAGTTGAGACCAAGACAGTATTACTGTGATCATCAATAAGTTGTATATTTTGTTGAAGAGAAACATCACATTTCTTTAGATTTGAAATTTGTCTCATTGTGCTGCTTCAACCCCCCCCCCCCTTTTATTTTTTTGCATACATGGTACATTAAAGAAAAAGAATACTTGGTCCTTGTATTACTTTTTTGATATACACAGTCTTGGTCATTTCTCGGTCTTGACTTCCAAAAGTCTTGGTCTTGTCTCAGTCTTGATACCCTCAAGTCTCAATAATGTCTTGTTCTCGGTTGGCGCGTTCCTGACTACAACACTAGAGTTCCTCCCCTAGTAAGTAGGCTGACAAGCAGTTAGGCAGGCAACATAAGGAGCCAGATCGACAGACTGTAGATATGTTTATGTCCTGTTTGTCTTCATTTCACTCTGTCAGAAGCAAGTGGTAAATCCGCGTTACTGGGTTTTGGGACCTCCCCATCTGCATGTGCCTGAGAAAACAATTTGTCAGATGAAAGAGGACAAGCAGAGTCAAAGGCAAGTGTTTTGAGGCTAGTGGTCGATTCTCGAGGTTGGCATTTAGGTCCTCTGATTGCAGTTGTTTTATTTTGATGCTGTCTGCCTCCCCATGTGGTCTATTTAGTGCCAGAGTCTCATTCCTCTCAGCCAATCGATGCAGAAACTTCAACAGCGCACCCAGTTGCTCTAACAGGCTCTGACAAGCCTTTCGAGACCAGCTAGCTGACCATAATGTCCAGCAAGTAATTTTGATCAATCTCCTAATAGCGTGTGCCATCTCACTGTCGCATTAATGAGCTCCTGAATCTTAGGTGTTCCATCCTTTGTTTTTCAGGCGTAAGAGAAATGAAGGGACAAAATCCAGTTTCAACACGACGCGCAGACGTGTCTTTGATACAGAGCGAGTCGTTGGGTTTCCGTGCCTGCACATCATTTACACCTGCATCCCCCTGGTGCCGCTGTCCTGTCAGGAACATCGGGTAACTATGGCAACAGCAGCCAGGGCAGGAATAAAAAAGACAAGTTTGAGAAGCGGCCTCGCAAACAAGGACAAATGTGTACTTCTTTGCGCTTTGCTTTGACATGTGCTTCTCTGATCTTGGCTGAGCGAGACTCTTTAACCAGTAGTTCTCAAACTGGGATCCCCATATCCACTCAAGGTCTCCCATAGGATATGGAGCCCCCCCCAAAATATGCATTGGAAATAGCCGTTTCTCCTCACAAGGGTCGCAGGCTGTCTAGTCCCTACCTCTGCAGACTATGAATATAAATACAGGCATATTTAACGTGAAATTTCCTTGTGAAAATGATCCTTGACTTGTTAACCATTGACTTTAATATATTAAGAGATGCGATAATAATGTGTTTTTTTTAATAATCAATTCAACGTTTAAATACAGTAGCTGTACTTAAGTTAATTGCCTCAGGCTTTCGGAATTTCAACAATAAATACTCTCACCTTCTGTGAAAGAAGACTTTATGTTGCATCAAAATATAACATGTGCTCTTACTTGCGAAAACATTTTTGTCTGCATCTACCCTGCGAAGGGTCTTTGGACCCCAAAACTTTGACATCCCCCAACAAACCGAACAATTCCTTTCAACATTTTTGACATCACACACTTGTTGCACGCCAATGAGATAGGGTCACCCTCACCTTCCAGCAAAGAGACATTGAAGCCAGAGGAAGGTCACTGTAACAGAGCCACACAAATATGCTCTTAAGGGATTAAAACGGTAACTTTGCAGCTCCTCGGGGGATGCTATCATTCTTGTAAGCCGATTAGAGGCGCAAACATGCGCGTGCACCGAAGCGTGCAACCGGCAAGGTGTTTATGCTCCGCCTCACGATGTCGATGATGCTAATTCCAATCGTTCACTAATCACCCTGCTGGGAATTCTGTGACAAAAAAATGTATGGTATCAAGGAGGCGATCTTAACACTGCGCGACAAAGAACGGTGATTCTCGGCGCTGCTGATTTATTTATGGAGTGGAAAGGAAATGGAAGGAGGGGGTCGCAGGTTTTGACACTAAACGGCGTCGACAGGGCCCATCAAGGAAGCCTGAGAGCAAGGCGCGACAAAGGCGACGTCGCTGGCTTGAGTGTAGAAGTGACAGGTGTTTAGCTCCAAGTAGTTGGGCTACAGAGTTGGCCGGAGCCCTCAGGGCAAGCGCCGACCTCGTCCGCTGTGCTACAGGAAGCGCTGACATGGACTTCATGTAAGCGGAGGCGAGCTGGCCTCGGACACAAAATGATTTAGAGAGCAGGTAACAGAGGTGGGAAGTTCGTTGGTACTGACAGACTGGCTGTCGGTCGGTTACCGACAGACCGAGCTTTTGCAGATGGATCGCCGAATGATGAGAACATTTTAAAAGTGATGGACTAAGACTGACGGGGGAGTACATTTTATCTGTCATTTTAATCACTTGTTGAAATCTTCACCACCTGTGTAATCTGGCAATGTTGGTGACAGTTTGTCACCTAATTGTCACCAAATTGATCTTGTTGAAATCGAAATGTTTAAACTTGAAGTGTAAACACTACAGCAAGCATATTATAGTACATGCACCCAGGAATAATTGGCTGAGTGCTAGAGCATTAGTTTAAAGCGACTACTATTAGGAGAGAAAGTGCCTTTAATGTATTATTTGACTGAGAAAGGCTTTTTCCTCACTGGAAGTATCCAGCAAGGCTAGGATCTCTATGATTGCATGGCATTTCAAAGTCAAGGATTCATGAACTGAAATACATAAAATACACAGTCTTGCTCAACACATTCATTGTACAGACCTAAAAAGCAATGTTTAGGATTCAGTACAGTGGTATCTTGAGATACAAAATTAATTCGTTTTTTGTATAGTGATGTTTTTCGTTTCTCTAGCAGATAATACGAGTACCGGTTTACAAGATGAATCCGTTCCGCGGTTGGGATCATAACGCGAATTTTCTGTATGGCGGGCAATCCAAAACTATGTTAATCAGCTAATGTGTAAAAATCCCAAGTAAAAACATCAAAATTGTATATACATATTTATTTATTTATATATTTCAAATCTAATTTGTGTGTGATACAATTTAAGTAAAAAAAAAAAAAAAAGCTGTTTTTTTTTTTTCTCTCCTAGGGTTTCAGCACAGTGTTAGTATTGAAAACTGGATATTGTTGTGGTCCCATTGAAGTGACCAACAAAAATATAGTTTTTGATTACTCCATGACCGTATTTTAATGTTGGTCAGTATGTTTCGACTTGACAGTGAAAATTGAGAATTCATCAAATTTAAAAGTGGGGTAGACCTACAATTATTTTGAAGTGATCAGGTGTAATTAGCTGAAATGACTCTACTGCTCTCCGAACAATCTATTCCTTTGAAAATAAGCAGCCAGCAGCAGAAGCGGAGAGTGAACTGCTACCTGTTTGATGCTACTGGTTTCAGCCACTTGGTGCCATGGCAACAATAACAAATCATTCAGATACTTCTAAGGGAAAGAAAATAACTGGACTACTGACAGAGGGAAATTGTTCTGATATGCACACACTTCCAGAGTGTGTGTGGGCATGTCTGAACTCCCCTCAGTAACATTGGCTAATGAGCTCGCGAGGAGCTGTTTGCCAAATCACAGCTTGTCTTGTCATAGCAGACAGACAGAGGCAGGACCAGCCAGGACTGCCGATCATATAGTAGTAGTCAAACAACAGGCTGACATGATTCAAAAGAAGGGGGCTGTCGACCGTTTTGAGTTGAAGAAGCCTTTATAGGCGACTATGTATTGTTTTTAACTGTTCAATCCAAATATTCGTGGTCTGATTAATAGCAATGAACTTAACCAAATTCAACGGAATTCTGTTCATTTAGACATCTGTCTGCAGCTATCCAATATTTTTAGAATGTATTTGTCGACTGTTTATGCCGTTTAAATCACGTAACAGGATTTTATAAAATAGTTTTGGGGAATCGAAAAACACTTGAGCTGCAGATATTATTTATGTCCACTTAGGCCACCATCCACACATCTCTGATTTTGAGTGTGTGTGGCTTTAGAAGGTGAGATGTGGTCTGGTGAGTGATGTGGTCACATACATTTTATCCTTGAACGGTTATTTAACGTTGAAATATTTTTTCATTAAAAAGTACATTAGTGTACATTCATTTTAAATATATTTGAACATGTGGTAGGATAGAACTACTTCAAAAACTGTTTTATGTGGTCTCCCTATAATACAGATTTGGATCCCCTACAATGAACGAGGCTATCACAGTATTGCAAATTATTTTGTTGACCCCCAAGTTATGACTTGGAGAGCACCGCAGGGACCCCAGTTCGTGCACCACTGATTAAAAGTAATAATCACTGTGGGATTTTTCTTGCCAATCCAGCATCTTCTAATTGTCTGCATGTTGAAGCGCAACGCGGGGGCAGCAATGCCACATGGGAGAATATTCTATTTTAACCAATTTATACTGCTCGCAATCACAGATTACGGCCCGCAGCATTCGTGGGGGAATTTGAAAGCATTTGCTTGGTGAAAGTTCCTCCCCGAGGACACACTTTTCCCCTCAACCATCTTGGAATCTATAAATGCAGTCTCGTGCACGCGCACGCACACACGCACACCTACACACACACACACACACACACGCACACACACACACGCATGAACCGTATCTCTAATTTCCTCTTTATCCGTGTTTCCCTTAATCATCACTCTTCTTGGAGCTTCCCTCGTTGTGCCTGTAGGCCTGCGGCGCCTTCACGATCTGTCGGCAGCAGAAGAGCGGGCAGGCGGGTGGATCGGGTTTGCATGGAATTGCTAGAAAATGTCACACACGTAAATATCTGTACTGACAAGTGGTAAAAGTGACGCTGCAGCACGGCAGTTGAGTCGTAGGGGGTTCAACAGAACATAACCGTGCCGTGAAAATGACATGGAAAAGGCATGAAACTCGATGAACGGAGGCCGACTGAAGTCATTCTTATAAACGCTGCAACTGTAAGACTTCCACTTCCTTCATACTCAACTCAGCTGTCAGTCAAAATTTGAGAAAACGAGAAGTGTTGTCTCAGAAAATCTTGGTAAAATGGGTTGTACATTTTGTCTGTCGGAGTGGCAATCATCCATTTAAATGACACTAATATTTATTTGAACTAGAATGTGCATAGAACATGCACTGTTTTGGAATTTTTGTCTAGTATAAGTTAGTATCGTTCACCGGTAGAGAGGCGACAATCGTCCACTACCAAATTTGAACTTGGGCAAAAAGACGCCTCGTTTCACATCTTTTGAAAGTCAATAGGGTTTCTGATTTGAGAATACACATCTATGCACAGTGAGCATGTTTGTACTTTGGTGTTTTCATCACGCAAATCAGAGAGCGTCCTCTTCAAAAGGAGCTCAGGTGAGGTTTGGCAGGCAGGGTCCTCAAAGTCTTTTCAGGCATTCATTATTTAGTCCATCTAAAAATACATCAGAGGCTGCCTCTGTTTTTTTTTCTTTTTTCTTTTGTTATTTTTTAGCCCGAGTCGCTCAGTGCCATCTAAGCTGTGGTTTGATCACAAATCTACGCAGAAGTAGTAGATTTCATTAGAGGTGTGCCGCTAAAAAAAAAAAAAAAAAATGTTTCTTGTTTTTTGTTTTGGCTATTTGTAGACAGGCAGTGAACAGGACACCTCACAGACTCGTGATTCATGATGGCATCGGCGGAATCATGCATCAAGGCAGGTCACAGATTGGAAAGCACTGGTGGTTAATTGCATCAGGGAGAGAAGGCGTCAGCTTCATTCAGCCACCGCAAATGAAGCCTTGACAATCTATTAGGCATGCATTGTGGCAGTGTTGGAGGGGGGATTTGGACCCTTGACACTAACAAGGGCGACACGCTAAATCAGAGTCTTATAGTGACTAAATGATGCTGAAGGGTACCAAAGATGCACATGTGATCTTCTACACTACAGGCACATCATGTGTTTTGCCTTCAGGTATTTTTATTTTACTGATGGCTGTCATATTAAAACACATGGTGTGTGTAATTAAAATGACAAAATGACAGTACTTTTAGCGTAATTTCTTCATCGTACATTGAATAACATACTTTTGCGGTTATGGGGGGAAGAGGTGGGGCGGCCATGAGACAAGTGTGAGGCAATGTGCATGGCGTGCGTAGACCCAAATGCTGAAACTAATGTTGCAATAATAAAACAATTTCAAAGTTTCAATGCTTTATTTTTTGACACAGTTGAATGTGAATTTATCTAACAGCTCTCAAAGTCATCATCATTATTTGACGTGGCAAATAACTCCTCCCGTTTAAGTCCCGGATGTCGACCCCTTCTTGTCTGTCACACATCCTTGTTACTCTTCCACAGGTAGTTTTTTTGGACCCGTCTAATTTTTTGAAATGGAGTTGTTTGGAGACGATTTGTTGATCATCTTACTCGGGACGTCCTTTACCCAGGAGACGACGGTTGTGCGATCAGAATGTGGAAAGTTGACCTTCGCTGTTTCTCCTCCGCCTGCCAGCCAAAGGTTGAAGGAGACAAGTCAATCCGTCTTTTCCTTTTAATAATGCGTCAAAGTGCGCCAGAAAAATTCCCCACGCAGCCTCGATGTTGACAACAAAGAAGCAAAAAGGCTTTGCTTGACAAAAGTGCGTAAGCTAGCTAAACACGTGAGACGATTTCAAAATCCGATTGGTTTATGAAAAAGTCACATTGCTCCTATAGTTTCCCATTGCATGAGCTAGCATTCTTGACTGAGACTTTTGGCTAGATTAGATCAACATGGCAGCACATTCTTGAGGCTGAAATGTAATTGGGCAAAAACATCCAAGATCCACATAAATGTAGTAAGGCAGTGCGGTCGATGAAAAACGTCACAAAATGGACAGCTGGGAATAAATTGCCCTGACCTTGACTGACCACTATGGCTGAATGGTCAATACAGCAGCGTCACAGGTCAGGAGAGGTTTTGAGATCAATGGCTGATGTTGACTTTTGACTGAAGTCCCGCAACCCCTCCAAAAGCATTTGATGAGTCTTAGTGATTTTAGCTATCCAATGGATTCGGGCATTTGCCATCAGCTGATTCTCGTCTGCATTTTGTGTTGGTAAACAGATCGATGAAACACTCGTGCAGCGCATCACAGGATGAAGCAGACATCTAGGAAGAACGCTGCCAGTGTCAGGGTGTTTCGCATCATTATTTCCATTCGAAGGGCTTGCATGACTTGGGATTTTTTTTCATTTATTGTTTTTTTTCTCGCCACTATTTGATAAAAAAATAGTAGTTGACTATGTAATTGATGAACGCCACCCAAAACCAGTGCTACTTTTCCACCTGTTACTGGTCTCAAAAATTAATTAGCTCTCTAAATATCAACTGTCTACTACAATCATTGTATCATTTTTTGGGGTTTTGTTTCTCCTTTAAAACATTTTTGTTGTATGAAGTAGCGGTAACTTTACCATTGCTGTTTATTGCTGTCATGTGAGCACGCAATTGCAACTAAACCCAGAAAACTAGACTCAGAAAACTAGATTCCGAAACTAGAGTTGGAAAATTGGACTTGGGAAGCAACTAAAGAAGACTGCTTGACATGGCACCTTGAGGCTTGATCTTACGTGACAGAAAGCATCCTTAAGGACCGTAGCAACTGCATAGCAACGGATGCATCAAAGAAGAAATCAGTTACTACCAGGAACAGCAGCAGAGGATTATGTATGACAAATTGGTAAATAAAAAGAATTAACAAAAGCAACAAATACATGAAAATAGCAACCACGTGATATCACAAAAAATGCTGATTTTTTTTTTTTTTTTTAACATGGCCATAATACAAAATTCAGACATCACAGTTGTTGATTTACGATCATGGATTGTTTGAGCAATGTTGAGTCCACACTTCAAAACGATCTTAAAAGAAACAGCACAGAAGCTTGTTTGAACAGTAATGATGAAAAGTGGGGTGGGATTCAAGAAGACATTCTTCTTGCTACTCCTTTTCGGGCGTTATTGGAACTTTCTTCTTTTTTGTGTGAAACAGATCCTTGTTCGTAGGAAATGAAACAAGGCTATGTAATTGTCTATCTCCTTGTATTTTATCATTAAAAAAAAAAAAATAAATAAAAGAGTACCGGTACCCTCTTTGATTTCATTAGAAACTAATTAGATCATGAATCTTTCTAGATCACAGGTGTCAAACTCAAGGCCTGGGGGCCAGATCCGGCCCGCCACATTCATTTATGTAGCCCACAAAATGTAGATTTGACTACAAGTATCTGGCTAAAAAAAAACAAATTTGCAAGTTGTCTTAAACAAGCTTTATTTATTTTTTTCATTGCCAGTCTCTCTTTTGAGCCTCTGACTTCAAAACTAGTGTGTGACTTTCCTTTCTTTTTTTCCAAAAAAAGACAGCAATCAAAAAGGCATAGGGAAAAGCGAGAGCTCTTTAAGCCAATGCCTTTTTTTTCCCATAACAAAACACTTTCCCGCAAAGGAAAACTGCCACCATACCTCAATACAAGATTCATCATCTCACACTAGAAATGTCTTTTGTTCCACTTTATGAGTCCAGATCAAAAGCCGACAATTTTCCGTGTGGCGCGGTTTGTATTTCCACCATACGTTTTGCAAGCAAACTATCTCCTGTAAATACATTCAATGCTCGTGACGATCAGTGGGCGAAACAACAAGGGTGGCTCGTAAGTAGATCACAAACCTGTACTGTATATGAGAATGGAATGTGCTGCATATTTTTGCCATTGTTAGATCTCGTGCTCCTCGCGGCGTGGCTACAGAGAAGACGGAGGATCAGGTATGAATGTACTGTAAGTATAACATTCACTGTGGGTTATTTTGTCACAAGATGCCGGGCTGCAGTGACTTGTTAAGTTCAAAAAGTTGAATTTCTCCTGTCGTTGGTGCAGATCAGCTCTGATTTGTATTCAGACCTTGAAGAAAACGGCACCGAGTGCGATTCAAAGTGCACCAAGACCACCTTGAAAAGAGGGTCTCGTTCCGCTTCTTTGATCTACACCAGGATTCATTCGTGTGTACTCATACTTGCATATTAGCGTTGGACCAGCATGGGAAACAAATCCATTTAAAATGGACCAAACACAGGTGTGAAGACTGTACACCCTAAAAGTTAAATACAAATGAACCACGACACAGATTTTTTTTCCACGGACCACTAGAGGGAGCCCAAATCCCACGGGTTACACCAAAATGTGTTATTTTTGTTGTTATTGCTGTTGCCTATGCTTTCTAGTGTGGGCACAGAATGTGTCAAAGTCTACTGACCATTTTTCATCATAAAATCACTGCACGCTCCCGTTCAAACAGTCTTGTATGTAATGGAGCGTGCATGTGCATGTGGCGGATCAGGAAAGGCAGGCTGGGACCAGCATGCCAAAGGCGGGCGCCTCCCTCTCAATCAACAACTCAAGTGAGATGCGCAACAGACAACCTTCGATTCATCTCGGCCTGCTTTTGTTGTGGGCTGCCAACATGGGCATGCGGGGATGACGGTTCAGCCACCTACACACACACACACATATGTATAAATACACACGTGCATCCCTCCAGCGTAAGCATGCATTAAGAGCGACGAGTAAGAAAAGAAATGGCTTCCCTCTTTACAGGCATCGCTTGACTGAGCTCCTCTTTGACTGCAGGGCAAGTGCTTGGACACACACCAATACCTTCCCTTAAAGTTCCCCGTGGCGATCAGATTGTGTGTGTATGCGCGTGTGTGTGTACACAATACGCCCGCGTGTGTCTATGGAAGAGGAAGTCAAAGAAAAAGAGGATGACCGGGGGGAAAAAAACGAAAGAGGGAGCCGGCGGGAACACGCTTGAGTGGGTCTGTGACCTCGCATCACCCCCTGACACTTGAAAGCACCACGGCCCAATAACAGCATATTGGTTCTGAATGGACCACCTCTATCAACACCATCTGATGAGATCCATGACATGAGTGACAGTATATCGAACAGTCAATCTTGAAAAAGATAAGAATGCTTGATTAACATTTGATTGGGTTAATTTGGAAGAACATTAGGATCATGCTGAAAATGTAGTATGGTACAGCGGATACAACGCGTTCTCTGTAAGAGAAAGGAAACTGCGATTGTCTGAAAAATGGGTGCATCTTAAATTTCGTGCCAGGGCAAGTCTAGCTCAGTGTGTTTGTGAATTTGGTAGATCAGATACAGTCCCACGGGAATTCTGGCGAATGTGGCGGGACTCGCGCCTCAGCGCCACTTCTAATTTGGGTCCCAGCACCTCTTGTTGTTGAATTAAATGAATCAATGAATTATAATCACTATTGTTTGAAATATTTTTAAATAGAGCGCTGTGACACATTGTCAATCCCTATGAATTTTTCTAGCAACAAATTCATTGAATGAATAATAATGGATGGATGGATTGATTATTGGGTCATTTAAAAAATATTTTAATATAAACCTCATGACTCGGGGGGATTAAGCAAGCAAGGATGCAGTCTTTATTCCACAACAACGTGACAAACTTAAATACTGTACAATAACATTTACAATAATGTATAAATTCAAGTATGTATCTCAATCAAATTCAACAAAAATAATCTGCATAAATCAGTTAATTAAACTCTGAAATGTGTGAATGGCACGCCATGACAAACACGTCATAGATATTGTCGATTTTGTCACTTGTTTTTTATTTGCAAGTCAGATGAATGCCATCTGTTTGATCAACCTATGTCACAGGACACAAAAAAACGGATTCTGGACTACATTTGCAAGTCGCCTGAATGACATTTGAAAAATTCAGATGTGTCGTTCATGCTGCCATTAAAAGATCAGATACAGGTCGCATGGGGGCAACAAAATCGGAGTCGGGTCCCTTCAAGCTGCAGTGCGAGTGCAGCCAAATGCACTTTCCCAGGCACGTACGTCTTCGTGCACTCTTGGAAGGATTCTTTCTGATGAAAGAAGCTCTTGAGTCCTGAAAGCCTGTCATATTAGTGCCACTAATTTTCTTCTTAATGTTGTAGCTTACATCCATCCATCCATTTTCTATAGCACTCATCCTCACTAGGGTAGCTGGCTTGCTGATGGGTTTCCCAACTGTCTATAGCCTGAACTGGTTGCCAGCCAATTGCAGGGCACACAGGGACAAACAACCCTTTCTGTACCCAATCGCACCTACTGTAAGGACAATTTAAAGTGTCCAATACACACAGCACGCATGTTTTTGGAATGCGGGAGGAGGCTGGAGTGCCCGGAGCGAACCCACGTGCACTCGGGGAGAACACGCAAACTCCACACAGGGAAGCCAGAGTGAGCTGGTATTGAACTCGGAACTTGGAGACGGACGTGTTAACCACTCTACCACCGCGCCGCCCTAATGATTCTGTTTTTGTCAGTGATTAATCACTCTGCTACATGTTTGAAATATATTTTAAGCTGGCATGTCGGCACTTTGTGTGCACTTTAACCAGCAATCTTTACAACAGTGCTAGTTACTTTCTCCCATATTTGAACTTTTCTACTCTTGTTTTCGCATCCGGTTGGGACATTGGCGCACTCTTTGATTGATTTTTGACTTTTGTTTATTGAATGCCATCTAACAACAGTGAGGAGTTTACCTCAAATGGGGAGACGACTGGCTTTCATTGGCAAAAAAAAACAAAACAACTTTAAAGAGAAACAAGGGCTAACATTATAATGAAGTAAAGGGAAGTGAGGGGAGGACAAAATACTGTAAGACAGAAAAATTTTATTTTCTATCTGCATGTGCATTACTCCCCAATTGGCAAACTACTAGTTAATATTAATGTTAATATTAATATATTATATGATATAATATATAGTACATTAATATACTCTTCTATTTTCTCCTAGCTGGGAAAAAAAAAATATATATATATATATATATATATATATATATATATATATATATATATATATATATATTCTTGACTACTAGACGGTGGCAAAAAACTTGTAAGCTGTAAATTTGAAAGAAGAAGAAAAACGATGGACGAAATCCCAGAAGCCGTCAGCACAGCTACATTTTTATGGCAAATAATTTATTGGATGTAATTCTTCTTTTAAACACTACAGATAGCAACAGTAGTAGATTTATTTTATCGTGTACGTTTTTAGGTGTGATATTTCATCTATATTCTGAGATGAAAAATTAAGTTTTTTTTTTCTTTTTTATTTGTTCAAGGAGGAAAAAAAATTCTCTGGAGTAAGTGATTTGAGTAGTTTGGGTTTGAAATATATGTTTTGTTACACCTGACCTGGAACTTTATTTATTTGAATGGAGTTAATGCTTAAAATTAATATAAGGTTTCCTGTTTGAAACAGAGCATTAACAATTAATATAGTTGATACAACCAAAAAAAGTAAACAAGCATCTTTGGTATTTACATACCGTTTAATTCTCTCATCTAATATGAAACAGATTTTTCGTAAGTAATCAAATGAGATGAGTTGAATCCGAGCAAGGCTGTGAGGAGTTATCCAGTGGTTTTTATTAGGGTGTCACGGTGTAAAACCAGTGTGTGCAAAATGAGAGTGCAGTGGCACGGAAGCAACTTGAAGTGCGGGCTGGGACCTAGCACGGCCACATTCACAATATGATGCCAAAATTGAGACAAGTCTCCCATGAGACAAAACAGTGAGACATTCGATAGCTTACTTACAGGCTTTAACACGTTTCGCTGGAGGGATTTATACCAGTCGGAGGAGGAAGGTGCCACTAATTTGAAGCGAGGGAACATCATCATCATGATCAAACACTTGATGACAATAAGGAGGCAATGTGCAAGTTCAGACATGACGTTGAATGCAGTCGTTACCGATAAAAATGAAAAAGCGCTCAAAAAAAACACATAAACACAGCCCAAATTATGGACAATTTGCCAATTATGACAATTAAGTCACACAAGTATTTAAAACATGAAATGTTATCGTGCATAACATCTTCTACTCTTGTTCCACAGGCAACGTTAACGCTTGGGCACTAGTCAATATTTGTTATCAAATGTCAGGTGTTGAAAGGTGTTTGAAATGAATAGAAAAAAATATCTGGAATAATAATGACGTCACTTTAATTGTCTGACAGTTTAACTCAGTCAAAGCTTTACTACATGCTGCCACATTTGCAATTTAATAAATTGTTATCAAAATAATTTGACTTCTGCTGTATACCAAAGATGTTTAAAATGGCTTCACACTCACACCCACGTATGGTAGATACAACACGTGTCGAGGGGCCTTCTCACACACGCATACACACGCACACAAACGCATCCACGCATGCCTGAACATCAGAAATGTGCCCAGAACTAAGAAAAAAATCAGATTGTAGGCTAATCGACAGCGTCAGGTTCGACCCCTGCAGGGGCCGACACAACACAGAAGCAATTACTCATCATCTATGTTAGGAAATACATTCACGTGAACTCATACTAGATGAGATTGAGATGGTTCCAGAGGACAATTATGGAGCGATACATTAAAGTTAATTGTAATATACAATGAATGCAATAATCCAGAAATAATACAAAATAAAAATATATCACAATGTTCCATGATTAGGGTCTATTTAGAGAAAAAAGCCTATTATGTGGACCTTGGCGGCTACTTGACAGAGGTGGGCAATCCGTCAGCACTGATTCCGTTGACGACGGATGCTCATTTTGCCAATGGACCAACAAATGATGGAAAGGCTATAAAAAAAATGACGGAATAAGAATGTCGGATGTGTTTTGAGTCTGTCGGCGTGATCGTCAGGATAGAGATCCATCCTTCTTCATACCCCATTAACTAAAAGAAATACCAGCCAACTGATTACTGTGTTGCTTACTCACATTAACTATTAAGTGAAGACGTGCAACCAAAATGCATCCTGCACACATCTTGCTCAGCGGGATTATTTCACAGACCTAAAATAAAAAGTAATGTTTAGACTTAAGTGGTTTGTTTGTTTGTTTGTTTGTTTTTTGCTTTTTAAATATGATTTACAAAAAGCGATTACATTCTGGGATTCCGTTCTGCCTTTCTGCGATATCTTTTCATTGACCAATGAGTACATCCCAAAGAGTCAAGCTTATTCTGTTTGCCTCTTTGCCAGAAATGTAAGATAGACGTTTTTAAATTTTCTAATAAAAGCCATTACAGTATTTAGTATATTCAAGCACAGTAATATCTTGCTTTTTATTTGTAGTGTTTGTGACATAACAATGTGTCAAATTTTATTGGAATCGTCACTCGATTAATTGATTATTATTCGATGGTTTCGAAATCGGACTTGTAGAGGTTGAAAATCAGGCAAAGCATAATAATGCCTCCTATTGGACAGGACTGCCAAATCCAGCCTAGTCCCGCAGACGCTCAAATCCATTTTTGCGAACATGGTAACTTGTTGCAGCTTATTGTCAAGTGATTAAATTGAAGTTATTTGGGGGATACTTACAAAGGTTTTTTGGAGGGTGTTTATGGAGGTGTTGGGGTTGATGAGGGAAGTGAGTTACTGACTGGGGGTTGTCTGACGGAACGCGATTCCAGTTTTCAGTGTTAAAAAAAGCCACGGACCCACAATGACATAAAGGCACTGACGACTGTCGGACCAGCAAAAAAATGTGAGATGCACACCTCTGCTACTGGATGACCAGTGTACAAAACAATTTCAAATGTGCAACAACAAATAGGATCAATGTTGGAATACGAATCTTTAAATATTCCCACACACAAAAGCTGCAACATAAAGCAGCAAAAGAAAGATAATAATCACAGGTAAATAGAATATTCTCCTCACTCTGAAACAAATTTTATATTCCTGCAGCATTCACAAGACATTTTTCATTGGCCAGCCAATCACAGGGATCATACTGTACAAACACACAAACAACCATTCACGCTTGCCTAAGGACAACTTACAAACTGTGCATGCTGCACTGGTTTAAAACATTACGTAACAAAACGTGATTTCATTCCCCGCTTGCACTTGGAGCATCAAAAACGCACGGTGAGCAGTATCTAAATTCACATCCCGTCACATTAAAAAGATAAGCTTGCCACGCGTAACGATATCAGACATTGGCCGGTAAAAGACTGACAGATCACAATGATGACATCATGAGACATTTAAAAGCAACTCTCACACTTAGTTGTCATGATGCCTGGGACACAAAGACTAAAAAAGTCTAGGAACAAAAAAGGCATCCAGCCGTCTGGGTAAAGCGGCAACTGGTTGCGCTGGTTTTCAATCAGAATGGGGATTCCATGCATTCCGGCGAGATTTGTTTGGCACGGCGACAATACTTCATCTCGGAAACCTCCTGCATCATGTTGAGCAAAGGTGTGGCACACACATCTCAAAATGGCCGAAACCTCCCTCAAGCTCTCCGATGAGCATGAAGGCTAAACGGCAAGGTCGTCGTCAAAGAAACATCATTAAAACTCATTCACACACTTTAAATGTGAAATGTTCTATTATGTAAGGCTCTTTCAATTTTGTTAATGGATATAGTGATGTGTCCAACTGAGACACTGCGGAACTCTGTGAATGCGTTACATACGTTATGAGGGCTTAGAATTGGAGGCGTTGACTACAATCCTCATGTCAGGGATGATTTATGATTACGTGAGTTTCATATGGGAAAAAGGAGCACGTCATTGCTGAAAAAAAAAGAACATACATAACAAAACCTTAGTACAAGCGAGACCCAATGTCACAAACCGCTGCATTGTGCTTATTATACATCTATTCGTGCGTCAGTAAGAGGATTCACAATGATGAATGAGATACAAAGGAAAGACACACAAAGGCTAAATTGTGGCCCGGTGGCATACGAGACACGGACGCATGTCCTTGAAGTACTGTGTCGTTAAATTATATTGGGCACTTTGAACGAAAAGGCCGTCGGTGACACCTGCGCGAGGGCGAGCTGGTTTAGACATGGCAGACATTATTGTCGGCAATAAACATCCTCTCTGATCGTGTGACGTCAAGCTCTTTGTACGACTCCAACGGGCAACTTTTACATTCGTTACATAATGAGGAAATGTAAATGTTCTTGAAGAAAAATTGGCAGACATGACTTTGTAATAGAAGTACTGTATTCGTCCATCCATCTATTCTCCTAGCAGCTAGTGTCGCAACCCTGCTGGTGCCTACCTCAGCTGTCTCCGGGCTGTAGGCGAAGAACACTCTGAACTGGTTGACATTAGGGCTGCCTGATTATGTTCAAAATAATAATCATGATTTTTTTTGGCCAATTATGAAATCACGATTATTAATAATGATTATTCATCATGTTCTGGCAAACATGTCTATCTAACTTTCCGTTAGCAAGTCAGTCAGATTTGACATTGATTTTAGTAATAGCACCGGTGGTGTTCTTAAAATGAAGAATGTCTTGTGTTAAAATACAGAATGTTTTTCATTCTTCGTGTTGTGTGTATAGTTTTACAGTTAACTTCAACAGGCGTGACTTTAAACATCCTTAACATGGTCATATACATCACCACGCTGTTCAAGCAACATGGAGTATTCAGCACTTGCAAACACACTGTGGCGTTGAGCACATCAATCATTTTTCTTTGATTTTTATGGTTTTAAGATCGTAAGAAGCCAAATTTGATGTCACAATATAATTGTGTTTAATTGCTCAGGCTTATGATTGATTCCTCAGCATATTCAATGACAAATACAACTACGAGAAATTGAACACCTCACTCAGTGCTGATGAGATTTAGAAGTGAAAAAAAAAAGTTTTTTTAAAAGAGCGTTACAACAAGTAAATGTCGGTTCAAAAGAATGAATCCAGAACAGAGGTAAAATTGTGAAATGAGTACACACACACATTCCCTTACCACAAACAGTCCAAAATAAATCAGGTGTACTTAGATGTAGCCCATTAAAGACTATCGTGTTCAATGCCAGATGAGCAGCAGCATTATAGGCTAAGAAATTCCAAGGGGAATTAAAAGAAGCGGCAACTTTGCCTCACAAGCTCATTACTGAGCATGCCGAGCTCGTCAACAAACAAAGGGCGCCGACATGGAGTCACGCAAGGCACTAAATGAGGAGCTAATATTTTTAATTTGCCCAAAATCGCTGTAATTCCTGGCATCTCAAGCGAGAGTGAAAAGCCCTTTAGGCTGAGACGCTGCCGTGCTGAGCTGCCAGCAGCTGCACGGGAGAACCCTGATGTAATGACTGGATGTTTGTTATTTACAGTATTTATAGAATGGGCGGCAATGAATGACACAGTATGGGTAAATGTTTTGGGACGTGCTCCATCTTCATGTGCTGGACTCTTTCTATCATGTCAAAGTAAAAAGGTATGCAGAGCTGTAATGCTTTTTGTCCAGTCTCTGGGCTACTAAGGACTGCTGGTGGAACCAACTCACCTAAACACAGCCTCTGGGCTCGTTTGAACCTTTTTCACTCTCGTTGGTGCAATGCATCCCCAATGCAATGGACAACGCATGTCCAAATCCGGTCCTCAAGGGCCGGTAACCTGCGTGTTTTCTAGGTTTCTTCCCTGACACACCGGATTCAAATGATCAGGTCATCAGCAAGCTCACTACAAGTCTGATGATGATCCTGATCATTTGAATCCGATGTGTCAGGGAAAAAAAACGCAAAACATACAGAACAGCGGCCCTCGAGAACCGATTTTGGACACCCTTGCTCTACTGCAAGCCACAGTATAATTTGTCACATCACAAAAGATAAAGAATATATGCCTTATTTTTACATTCGCTTTAACAGTGAATGATGTCAAAGCGATGGATGGATGGATGGATGGATGGATGGATGGATAGATAGATAGATAGATAGATAGATAGATAGATAGATAGATAGATAGATAGATAGATAGATAGATAGATAGATAGATAGATAGATAGATAGATAGATAGATAGATAGATAGATAGATAGATAGATAGATAGATAGATAGATAGATCATTACTTATACCTACTCACTACTTCAAATGAATATGGGTCTAGCGCATTTAAAAGAGATCATTCCCAGTTTGCATTACAGGTTCCCTCTGTTCTCCCGGGACTTGTTCTCTCTCATTTGGTGGAATTTGGTCACAAAAACGGACGCTTACGTAACCGCGTTAACGAGCACCGCACGTCCGTCCGTCCATCTGCTTGGCCCCTCATCAGCCTGTAATCAGATTAGGCAGCCGCTGGGTGACTGTGGGGGGCTCATGCATGCCCCGGCCACGACGCATCTGTATTAACGTGGACCACCGTTTGGGGGGGTGGGGGGTTGTAGTGGGATATCACATGGTCGCTGCAAAACAGACGAATTTGTGCGTATGTGTGAAGAAGAGGTGCGAATCAGAAAATTAACAGGTCTACTGTTGACATCAACAGCATGTGTTGGTGTCACATGATTCATCTAAACACGGCTTTTTTCGAATTGCATTTACAACGCCAAAAAGACAGAGGGTGCTCAATGTGTGATGTGAATGTGTGGACTTCAAATCTCGGTCACGGCCTTCCTGTGAGGAGGTTGTTCTTTCTCCGCTCGTGGGTCTTCCAGCTTCCTCCCGTGTTCCAGAAGAATGGATTTTAGACTGTAACTTGTCCAGAATTATGAATGAGAGTCCAAATCATTTTTTGTCCATCTACACTGCTATTGGGTGGCAGCCCCTAAACACAGCCCCTCCCTAAAAATTTCTATTTCCTACAGTTTTAAACATAATTGTACAAACTATAATCATAAAAGATTTTAATATTTCAAATCTTATCTTATCTTGTACTTACAATTATAATCATATTGTCTGACAGAGTCTCTGTATCTTCCACTAACAGCCCAAGCTAAACTTGGCCACTCCTTAAACTTGATGAATCTTTTCACATACAGTGGTACCTTGACTTAAAGTCATTAGCCATAACTACATGTTCATCTGCCTTAAAGAAAAAAACTGTTCATACACCACCACTGGGGCAGCTTGAATTTATTCAATGTACGCCGCTCAACCTTCTGTGATTATACAAATACAGCATTTGTAAAACTTTGATATGAGCTATTGTTTCTGTCTGTTTCAAAGCTGTTTGTGCCATCTGTCTACGTGTGTGCGCGTTCCCGCGATTTTTGCAACAACCCTCTTTTTGAGGATCAAGACTTGCTTTGAGATTATAGGTGTGAATTGAATTCGGGTTGAGGTTGTGGTTAGACCAGGGGTCGACAACCTTTAACATTCAAAGAGTCATTTTGACCCGGTTTCCACGGATAAGACAACACTGGGAGAGCCAGAAGAGTTGCTTACAGCGGGTTTTGCTAAGCGAGGTTGTACCACACTATTTTCATTAAAAGAACCAAGCAGACCAAACCAACGTCTGAATCCATCCGTGTTCACAAACAGGGGCATTACAACGAGATTTATTCAGTGTTAAGAATTCATCACGTGCTCCAGTTTGTATTTTTTTAACCTCTGTTATCTTATTTTGAAATATTTGCTTTTAATCTGGAATTTCACATGTACTTTTTCCGTTCGTTATTTAGCTTTTAGCGATGTTCGTGGTAGCCAAGGTTTTTACCTTCTTGGTTTCAAAAAAATAACTAGCAGACTGACTCAACGTTTGGGTCCATCCTTGTTCACGTGCAAAGGCATTAAGATAGCATTTATTAGTTTTAAGAATTCTTCAAGCGCTTTTAATGTTTAAAAAAGTGGATCTGTGTTTTTGGAGACTAGCTGCAGTAATTTCCAGCTTTTCCATGAGGAGATGCCGACCAATAGCAGACCAGCATTGTAATGACGCATTGCATGGAGGCATTGACGTCAACAGAAAATAAGTGCAATTACCTAAAAACGCCTGCAGATGGAGACAAAAAAACACAAATACAGCCAACCCCTAGGGTCATGACAGTTGTTTTTGTCGCAAAGTGGGGAAAATACCTAAAAGGGGGTACGAAAAAACTTCGTATTCCACATTGCAACATGAAAAAAACGTAAGCCAGGGACGCTGTAACCCAGGGGTTTGCTGCAGTTGAAAAAAAAAAAAAACACCCCTTTTCCCCTATCGGTGTATTTTACAGTACAGTTAAAAAGAGCTAGTTGTTTATGTAATTTCATAGTGGAAGAAAAACAGTGTTTACCATCAGAGATTACACTACAGGAACCACATTTTTCAACAATTACATTGTGATGACAATAGTCTCAATAAAAAATAAAAAATAAAAACACGAGTGGCCAATGACTAGGAGACACATGTGGCCTTGGGCTCGTCACCTGATAAAGAGAAGCTCTACACGGAGCCGCCACTCATATGGCGCCCACCGCAGTCGGGTCTGATGTCTCATTGGCATTCAAGCGCACGCTTGCAGCAGGCGGCAAGTGCGAAAGCTATTAAGATTCCGCCAAAGCTGGCCGTTCCCTTGTCGCCAAACGTGCAGCAGCCGAGGAGGAATCGGCTGCGGAATCTGGACCAAGAGCATCATTATTTCAATGGATAGACTGTTTAAAATGACCTGTTGAGCGCCGAGGTCAAATTAATATGCGGTACAATTACGAAAAAATCTGATTTGAATTAAACGAATCCTTTTTTCTGAGCTACAACCCTCTTGATTTTTTTTTTAAATTATATCCATTATTATATCCGACAGAGCTCTTGTCATAAACGGTACATGCTCAGTAGCGTTACACTAAGCAACGCTTCTTTTTTTGTATGCGGTACAACTCTCTTGATTTTTTATTGTAACCAGCAGAGGCTGATTTCAGGGCACTTATGGTAAATAGTATCAGCTCAAATACTTTCATTTTCAGCAGATTTGCATGAAGTAAAGACTTTTTGTCCGAGCTTGAATTCTCTTGACTTTTTCTTTACGTGTATCCAACACAGGCTGATTTCAGAACTTTAATTGTAAATTGTGGATGTTCAAATGTTTCAATTTTCAACAGATTTACATCCAATTTGATGTAGTTAATTGCTGATGGGAAAACTACCTAAGTGATTTTTACTTTCATCTGGTAAAAGCAGGACACGATCGTAGAGGTCAAAGGGTAAATTCTGTGGCACGTATCAGCAAATGCCAGTCTTTGACAGCTGTGCTTCAGACTTGACACCATCATCTGTTGTGAGAGCAAAAAGCCCATTAAATTTTAACTGTATCCGGTGGTAAAAGCTTATGATGTCAGCTCTCCAAAATCGTCTTTCTTTCTGTTCTTGTCAGAGCAGGAACCCTTTGAATTTTTAATTATGTCCGGCATAAGCTGGCCATGATTTATTGAGGTCGCAGGTTAAAGTGGTACTTTTATACAGTATACTGAAACGTCACAATTTTAAACAGCTTTTCTTCCAAGTCGAGACCTTCAATTTCGTTTTTAATTGTATGCAGCACAAGCTGACCGTTAGGCTCCGGATTGACAGCTTCACTTTTTGAGCGGGGACTTGCCGCAAGAGCGTTTGCTGATGAAAATTGGCCGCCTCGAGTGTGTAAATCACCAGTGGGCCAGTCAGGACATCCATAGCTCTTCTCGGCCATGATCAGAACCGCAGCGTGACCGCTTAGAGAGGAACCATGTCACAGAGAGAGCCATCGGCCAGCCAGGACCAACCCCTTGCCCAGAATGCTAAGCTGCTCGCTAATCACCTTTGGAGATGAAGGCTTAATTCGGATGTCAAGGCCCATTACCTGTGAGCGGTCCAGAGGTGACCCGGATCACTATCTTGTAGCGATAAACAACATTTGGAGGATAATGCACATCTGGATGGAAAGCAAAATGCCCAAGAGTTGCATCGGCCAAATTTGCAGTCATTACAGTGGGGGTGGGGGGGTTAGCATGAAGCAATCAGCTCTGCATATAAATAAAGTCCTTGATTATGGCGGCTGTCAAATGCCAATGCTTCCAATCAAAAAAGTCATAATTCTAAAAAGATATGCTTCAGTTTTGAAGGTGTCAACTCTTCTCTGTTAAAAGAACCCTAATGGTGTTTAACCGTATCCGGCATGATCAAGCTCTAATCTCTGAGGTCTAAGGTGAAACACGTATTGGATCAAACGCTATGCAACACTTTTGACACTTTCCTTGATTAGATTGTGATTGGCTTGAAAAAATACGAACCATATTGAATTTGATCCATTTCTGGCAAAAAAATGGTTGTACTCTTCCAGGTAAAATGAATATGTGAGTATATGGCTAGTTTTCAAAAAGTTTAGCTTGAAACATGAAACTTTAAATATTGGAACAAGAAGACGTTTGGAGTATAATTGTATTTGGCAGAAGCGACCTGTGATCTTTGAGGTCCAAGGTTAAATCAGTACATGTAGAAATGTCTCAATTTCAACAGATTACCTCGAAGTTTTATTTGTATCCGGAATCTGGCTATGATGTCTGCTCTCCAAAATTTGTTTCACAAGCTTTTGAAAATTTCATAGCAACTGACATGCAATGTGATTATCTGATGTCTAAGTGATGTCTAAGCGTTAATTTGTAAATGATGAAATACATTTACATTCGACAGATTTTATTTTCTCATTTTAATGGTACTAAGCATGAACAAGTTGTGATTGCTAAAGACATATATGGAAACATTCAAATGCCTTCTTTATCAGTTTAGATTTCATGCCCTCAAAAGTTTTTGTCTGAGCAAAAAAAAAAAAAAAAAAAATGTTGTATCTGGCACAAGTTGGCCGTGATCTCTGAGATTTAAGGTTAATATAGTCCTCGAAACTTAAATGTATAAAATCGCAACATATGTGAAACCGATTGGACAACTAGCTTTTCTTGAGTGAGAAGCCTATTGATTTTGATTTTTATCAGGCGCACACTCGATGAGTTCAAGATTCACATTGTTGCGAGTTTAAATGTGTCTGCAAAATCGGTTTCACTTGATTTGCATAAATCTTGAAGGTATAAACTTTTGTCGTCCATAGGAAGAGCCATTCAAATATGAATTGAATCCAAAACCAATAGAGTGTAGGTTTGTAATTATATCCAGTATACGCAAATGCATTAAGGCAACACTGAAAACATAGCTCGATACCGCTAGCTGTTCTCCTCAGAACCCGAGTGATTTTTGAATAATACCCAATCCCACATCGCTTTGGACAAAATTAGAAAGCAAGGTTGCTAACAAGTAAATATTTGTTTTGTAGCCGCATTATAGCAACCAGCCAGCAGCTTTCCTGCAAGCGCTCAGAGGGGGAGGCTAGGTGGTGGCAGGAGAATTCTGCGTGCTGCCAGCAGTGTTCCATTGTACGGGAGCACCTGCAGGAAGCAGCTCATTAACCCCAGCATTGAGTCCTGATGCTTTAATTGGCTGGAAGGACTTGTTTAAGAACAAGCAGCCATGTTGAGCTTGTTGCAGTAATTGCTCTGTGGAGGCTCTCAAGATCAGACCGAGGAGATGTACTTATGCTTGATGCAATACTCGAGCCCAGATCAATCATTTAATAGTCATATTTCTCATTCCGGGCTTTATGCCTCTGGTAGCGTCACCCATGGCAAACAGGTCCTAGGTGAGGGACCAGATTAAACACAGCTCATAGATCCCTTACGATCAATAACATAAGTCAGCGAGGTAGTCCAAAAATTCCTTGGTGGCAAGCCCCCTAGGGTGGATGAGATTTACTCATAATTCCTGAAAGCTGGGGATGTTGTAGGGCTGCGCTGGTTAACATATCTCTGCAACATCGCATCTAGATTGGCGCACCAGTGTGGTGGTCCCCCATTTTAAGAAGAGGGACTGGAGTGTATATTCCAACTATAGAGGGATAACACTCGTCAGCCTCCTCGGTGAGGTCTATTAAGGGGTGCTGACGAGGAGGGCCCACCGGGAAGTCGAATCTCGGATTAAGGAGGAGCAGTGTGGTTTTCATCTCAGCCGTGGACCAGCTGTAGACCCTCTGCACGATCCTCAAGGGTGCACGGTATTTCGCCCAACCAGTCTATGTGTGTTTTGTGGACTTGGAGAAGTTGTTTGACCGTGTCCCCCATGGACTTCTGTAGGGGGTGCTTCGTGAGAACGGCGTATTGATTCCAAACCCCCTAACAACCAGAAAATTGGGGTCATAATGACGCTCCTACAGACCTCACTGATGAGCTAATCGTGAATCAGTTGTGTCGCAAAGTAAAATTTGGAAAACATGCAGGACACAGGCCCTCGTGGACTGGAGCTTCACTCTTCAAGACTAAGAAAGTTAAAATGAAAACAGGCTGGTAGTATGGAAAATGAGTGCTTCCCATCTGTTTTCGTGGCAATCCTCATTCAACCTACTTTTGCGGCCTATTTAGAAGTTAGTGGACCACTCTGGACCTCGTTGTGTTACACGAGCATTAGCATTTGCCCAAGTACAGACTTATGTGCAGTGCTGGTACGGCAATGGCTCATTGCATAAATTTGACTTATTTTCCAATAAACATAGACAATGCGGATTACTCTTTTTCAGTGTGTTAAAAAAGTCTATTTCACATCAATTGTGAGTCACTGCCCAAATTATACAAGCCATTAAAGAAACATTAAGCATTTATTAACCTTAAAAAAAAGTTTTGACAGTACACTAAATAGTAATAAATGTTTCCCTTCTGTTGTCATGTCAAACTATTTTTTCTCAATGTCTTTATACAATATACGATAATAGACCATCTTGGAGACCCTCGTTATTATCGTGGTATTCTTTGTAGAATCGTTTGCTGTGAATGCACTCAGGCTGAAGCAAAAAAAAATAAATAAATGAAAGGATGACTTCTGCACAATCTTGTGACATTGTTTTGCCAATCAATTTGAGGTGGACTGAGGAGTTTCATTTAGACAAAAACAGAGCTTTGCTGACAATATTGTCCTCAGGGACTGTTGAGATGAATTCAGGGGCAAAACGTGCAAATGCTAGGCCACCATGCTAATAGACTCGTAAAACCAAGCTTGTACCATTTGAGTCACGCACACATATTCTTTTGAATTCTTCCACAATGGAAGTGTTTTGAACATTGTAATTAGGATAATGTAACAAAACAATGTGACACTCAGACAATGTAAACACCTTTCATTTACTCTGTTAATGCAGTCAGACATGACTTAAGGACACAATTAGGTTTGACCTGCGGACAGTCTGGACGGAGCGAGTGTTCTGTGTACGACCATGTGTGTGGTTGTATGTGCGTAAGGCTTGACTAAAAGCCTGACAGCTGCCTGCAGGCACGTTCAGGGAAAAGCTTGATGAGCAGAGCCATGGAGGACAAGCAGGCTGCTTATCAACAACGTGCCTTGAAAGCAACGACAATGGCGGCAAAGAAAGGTCAGATGGCCACAAAACGAATTGCAGGGAAATAACGCAGCAAAACATTTACAATTACTGTATTTGTTTCTTGGTGATAGAGGGGACCTCAAAAATGTGTGATACTTTTTAAATTATGTAACAATAAATACACTCCAATCCACTAATGTACATAGCAATGAAGACCAATAGCCACTTATGTCTACAGTGTTGCCTTGTTATGTGTATATAAACCGTATATAAAATAGATGAATGGATATACAGTACAGTGGTATCTCAGGATACGAAAGTCGCAGTTAACAAAGACCTCAATATACAAAAAAAAACATGCAAAGAATTTTTTGGACCCATAACACGGAAAAAAATTGACACAAAAAACCCTGTGTATCGGCGACGGTATACTCATTCCTGTCATCCAAGAAACTGGGCACAAGACATGAAAAAAAAAACACTTTACAAAAAATATCCCGAAACAAATTAATTTCTTATCTCAAGGGACCACAGTATTTGTATTAACATTAAGCTATCAAAATGACTAATGCACATTTGAGGCTGTTATGAATTTACACGTAATACATTTAAAAGTCGTTTGGTTTTAATTTAAATAAAGCAGCAAGCCAGTCATCCTTCAAGCTTTTTTTATTTCCTTTTATGCAGCTGATTGCCATCAAGAGGTACTTCCTGATAGGAGAGGTCTATTAATGACATGAACTCACACTCACTATTGCTAAGTTGTTTGATAAGGGAGGCTTCACACTCATCTAACAACTGGAAAATATGCCGGCAAGGGGAACTCAGCGTGCAGTGCAGAACGGGTGACAAACTGTGAATCTGCAACCCGACAAAGTGCGGCTGCATTACAACATAACTATGCGATTTGGCCTCCGAATTAACAACCGCGGATATTCTTATTCGTAGCAACTTTCTTCAATTGAAAGGCTCCCATCAGCATCGCTGCAGCAGCTATCAACACTTTAGCTCGATAAACGGTGGAACGCTGCGATAAGAGATGATTAAAACTCATCCAAAAAAATGGACCATCTGCTTCATTGTTATTCACTGTGAAGGGAATATTTGCACCTGATGGTTTTAGGTTGCTCAGTAATGATGCTAATTATCATAAACTTTAACTGATTGGTGTAAAAAAAAAAAAAAACTCTTGCTCGTCCTGTAAGTGGTATTAACGCACACTACCATGTAGTACAAAAAGACAGGACCAAAGGATCATTTTTCGGTTCAAAACCATAAAACGTTTGGCGGCACGTGTGTGTCCGCGTGTGTGTGCAAGCACAAGTCAACTAAATCAGTGTTTTTTGGCTTTTTGAGCGAAGGGAAACTCTTTTTTGACTGAAAATAATCTCGAAGCGCACCACCAGTTGAAAATGATGAAACTTTAAACTCTGTAGCCCAAATTAACAATGTAAAGTCATTCCAATCAAATTTTCATTGTGAGGAATCAAATAAACGCTGTTTAACACCCCTTCAGATCTAGCACTAAAGCCGCCTAAAGGCAAAGTGTATTCACTACATGATTACGCTGCAACAAATTACTCTCACTGCCAGAAACAGCAAAATGTATTTCCAAAAATTACAAAGAATTTTTTTTTTAAATGTGAAATTGTGTAGTTTCGCACTGCATGCCAGACTACATCTTGCGGAACACTACTGTGCCATGGCTCAGGGGTTGAAAGAAAAACTGATTTAACTGATGCAAACGGGGCAAATAATTTTTGGTCAGTTTTGGTCAAATTTTCTGTGAAATTCTGTGAATTTTCATCACATGTAAATTGCTGAACAGATAATGTCGTAACAAGAGCCTCTCTGATTGCCGAGCAGTTCATTCATAAAACAAAATACGAGTGTGTAAAGACACTGTCGTAAAGATATATTGTATGTCTATATACTGTCTATATACTGTACCAATATTCTTAAGTCCCACCCCTTTACTGGGTTATGAAATGAAACAATGATTGCTGACAGATTATTTTGTAAATGGATTCATGGGTCACTCCCTCTAAATTGTGGGTCGGTTTCTGGGTAAAATCCAATAAAATACAAGTTGAATACGAGTTAAAAAAAAATACGAGTTAAATAAAATCGAATAAAATACGAGTTAAAAAAAAAAATATGAGTTAAATACACCCAACAGGCATCTGAAATTGTTTGCCAGATGGTTTGTCCAGCCCTGGGGAAGTGTCATCCGTTAGAGCCAGTTGCCTGTCAAGTGAAAGCACTTGTTTTGCAATTTCAAGTGAAAACACCCAATACAGTACAAAATAATAACAAAATGATTGTTTTGTACTTGTTTTTCTCGCCTAAATATGCCAAGTATGGTACAATATTTTTGCAATAAATGTATTGTTGAGAAAAAAAAGCTTGTAACTAAAACTGAAAGTTTATCCAAACTATAGGTTTTAGTGCTTGGAGCCAGGATAATGGTGAATAATCTGGTCGTCTGCATGGGCCATGATAATTGTGTTGGCTTTTTCACCTTTTGACCAGATGCCATAGACAAGAGCATGGCGAAAAGAAGTGCACTGTATCAAAAAAAGCGCGTTTGAGAGATGTCTACATACTATTAGCTCGCCGCTGAGTATAAAAAAAAAACACAGCTATGCATAGGTAGGTATAGCATGCTCTTTTGAGCTGCATACATGCGGTATAAATATGCGGAGCTACTATGCGCGCTTTTGATTAACTTTGATGGGAACGGTACCAATGACCGCCACACTCAACATGCTTTAGCCTGCTTGAGTGTGACGTAACTTTGTTTGGCTATGTATAAACCAGAGTCCATCCATCAATTATATGCACCGCTTATTCTCACGAGGCTCTCCGGCATGCTTGAGCCTATCCCAGCTGGCTTCAGGCAGTAGGCGGGGTACACCCTGAACTGGGTGTCAGCCAATGGCAGAGCATTAACTATTCACCCTCACACCTAATTTGGAATGTGGGAGGAAACCAAAGTGCCCAGTCAAAACACACACGGGCATGGGGAGAAAATGCAAACTCTATCCAGGAAGTCTGGAGTTGGAAGCAACTTCAAGGACCTCCACATATGAGGCAGATGTTCTAAACAGTCTTCCGCTGTCATGCCACCCATAAGCTAAAATGCTTATTCTAAATCATACTAAAACATACAACGTATATAAAGTTCAGTGCCAAGCTTCAATTCTAAGAATTCCTAGTTTGGTACCAAAAATCTTCATTTGTTACCATGGAAAGTTTCTGACTTTGAAAACGTCACTACTTTTGCAACCCTAAGAGTAAAAAAGCTGCGTTGAGTAACTAACAGTCAGCCACCTTGTTTTTCACATCATGAGCGTTGCGAGAGCCACAGCTGGATCCAAGAGCTGAAATAGACTCCAGCAGTGCAGATCTTTAAATAGAGGCGTCACTCTCGACTCAATCAAAAGGTAGCAGAGAGAGACAGGGCCCAGGCGCCGCGTCGAGTCTCGGCGAGAACGTCTTTATCTCTGAGCGCAAACGCAACCTCTGGAGAATTGAGCAAGCGGCGGCGTGAAGTGCCGCATGCAGTTTCTGTTCGGAGTAGCGTCCTCACTGTTTCCACACGTGGAGCGCAGAGGAACTCTGCGAAGAACATGGAGGAACATCTGGTGCACCCAGATAGCCCGTCTGCCATCGCTTGTCGCCGCCGAGTCATCACAACAGCTGATCCGGCGACTCCATCAGAGTGGAGAAAATCCACTCGCCGACTCAATTATGCAGGAGGTGTGAATAAATCATGAGGCCGGCACGTAGGAATGTATACGCGACACGGACGCTCATGCGGGCGCACCATGGTCGAGACGCTTCCGCCATCTGCATGCTTGACGCCGTCCATCAGATGTGAAAGACACGCCGGAGGACAACATACATACATATGCTCATGTTCTCACACATAACACGTGTGAGAGTGGGCCAAAGTGTGAAGTTAACTGACAAAGGTCATCGTGAAACCATGTTTAGAGCGGCAATGCAGACACACGATCGAAAACAAATGAAGTGCAGTAATATCGTTAGCGTCTTCATACGCCGTATATTTTGGTACCTTGAGAGCAGCTGACTGATTGTTGCTAGGCTACTTTCAATTGCGTTTGATTGATGCGTTTCTAAGTATTCCTCGCTTATTGAGCACTCTCGCACCCACCCCGTGCGAGCGGGTGAACATGACTTGAGGAAAGCTTATGACGACAGAAAAAATTCATATCTCTCCCACACCTCCCCCGTAAGAGTATTGGAAACACATGGAAACTTTCTCCATATCTTTTAGTTTGATTTTGGTTCTTGTTTTGAGGAGGAGAGATTTCGCACCGAGTTGGCAAAACAAATCCAAGAGAATCCGGACAGTTTTCCAAATAAAATAGCTTGTGGACTCGGATAATACATAAAACGGAAATACAGTAGTTAATTATTTTGGGCCGGATGTGGCCCGGTACCAGTTGATTCACGGACTGGTACTGGGCTGCAGACTGGCAGGCAATTGGAAAAATCATTTGAATGGGGTTCCCTGAGATAGAAAAAATTAGCACAGAAACAAATTTGCATCCTCTTGATGTTATTACGTTGGGAGTATGCCACTGTTGGATTGTCTGTCTGACTATTTTTATGTAGGGTGAGGAAGGTTAGCTGTAGAATGCCTTTTACCCATACAGTATGGGTGCATCTTAAAAACGGTAACTTGAAATGTTGCTTTTTTTTTTTAATTCAACACCATTCAAGGAAGATTGATGTATCAGCCACATAAGCACAAATGAGCGTTTGTATCAGCGTTTATAGCAGCAGCTTGTGTTAGCTGAGGTTGTTGCAGCATTATTTTCAATAAAAGAAGCGAGCAGTCTGAACCACCATCCAAGTCTATCCTTGTTCACGCATTGGAATATGAAAAAAACGGAGAGAATCATATAAAAGTTATGATGTCTGCAGCTGATTCAATCAAGAATGGCAAGGTATAGAGCTATGTGCACTGGTTAGAGCACACGGAAAGGTATTCCAGAGATTACAAAAGTTTACAAAAGATGAGATTTGTTCTGTTTTGTTATAGCTTTTACATTGTTGCCAAAGTGTTAGTGCGTCTTATACACAGTAACATGGAAAATGCCAGAATTTGACAGCTACTGTAAAATAAGGGTGCGTCCTATACACCGGTGCATCTTATATTTGGGGAGTTACTGTATCTCACAGAAGGAAAGCACAAGTTTCTTTTAGAAGTTGTCAGCTATAATACTTATCAGCAGTTTCGTGGAAAGATATTCAAATTAGGTTCCCTGAGGTAGGGAGGTTAGCGCATAAATAGATGTGCATCCTCTTAACTTTGGTGCATTGGGAGCAGGTGTTATCTTCTGTTAGATGCTTGGCTGAGATGCAGCCATAATACATACTGTAACAGGTGAATAGTCATCAGAATGGGGTTCCCTGGGCTACCAAAATTAGCAACTGCAAAGAACGGTGGTAAATCAAAACTGAGTGACACATCAATATCCTTATCGGAGTTTGGATGTTTGTAATGGATGTCATTGAACTGTGCAGAAGTCCCTAAAATTGAGACCATCTTTTGTATTATTTCCCCAAAAAGAACAATGAGAGCTCATGTGAGCTTCATTAAAGATTCTCTGGCTTTGTTGCCCTGAGTCTCGCTTGCCTTCGAGCTCTTTATTAATCATCCTTTGTTTAGTGGGGCAGTAAAGATGGCTGCTAGCAGATCTGGGGAGCGCAGTACACAAAATACACACCGCGTCACGAGACGTGCATGCCGGTTACTCCAAAACGACATGCACGCACACACACGCTCACGCACACACAAATATATTTCGAGTATGAGTGTGTAGCAAGGCTGTGTGGCTGATCTCCAGGGAGGCCAACCTGCATCGGCCTCTTGAGGGACTCAGCTGCTCTGTGCGTCTGGAGCATTCGGGATGGCATGATCTTCTGTTTAGAAATTCCTACATATAAGGACCCTCTCTCTTTAACCATCTTGACAGTCACATTAATGCTCCCCTTCGCCTGACTCCATTAGGGTCTGGCCAGTGCAGCATCCCACCTTATTATGGGATGCCAGAGGCAGGCAGCATCATGCCTGGGCCGGATGTGCCGTGATGAGACAACAGGATGCAGCAGGCCCTGCCACTCCGCTGCATCCATCTGCACAGGCTGAATAATGGAGGATGTAATTAGGCCTTGTTTCTATGCATGGGAGTGCACTTAGACTTGATGTCTCCAACCAGGCTGCCATGCCATTATTGCCATTATCAGCGTTCAATCTCCCCAAGAAATTGATGGGAGCTAACGCACCAATTAAGGCTGCGATGGGGCCATACGGGTTGGAAGGGAGACTGGGAAGTTTTGGGCGACAAACACCTGCTTATTTCACAAAAACACGACTAAGAATATTTTAGGAAGCCTTTCTCAAGTTATTCAATATTCCAGTCAGTGTGACTGGGGACTTCCTCCTGTTGCACAAAAAGGCTCATGAAAGATTTTTTTTTTTTTTCAAAGTTTTACAAACTACATATTTGGTTCATTTCGAAATACAGTTTGCAACATTGAACGCATCAAAACTTGGACAAGCTAAGGAACAACAACAATGTAAAAGAACCAGGTTGCGGAGACTGAAGGCAACAATTAAATCCGTCATTGCAACCATGTGGAACCTGAAAAATCCATGCTGCAGTGAAGACACCACCAGACACAAAAAGAAATAACAGCCACTGCAGTCAAGAAGAGACTGTCAAGTATAATAATTGTAATAGTAGTTCCCAACAAAACGTATCACAGTGCAGAGATGCTAACAAACAAAATCAACGGAATGAAAAGTAGGTGTATGCTGTATTTATTTTTGTGTCTTGATCTCTGTGACTGCATGTTACTCATGAAGACACTGAGGGCAGCAGCAAAAACAAATAAATGAATACATGTGCCTAAAGTCAGCCCGTCTGATATTTGTCTCGCCCTCTTTATATAAATATAATTTGTTGTAACAGTCTTCTTCTGTTTCACTAAATCTATATGTATGCTTTTATATGCACTGCCCCTAGTGGCCAAAGATATCAGAAGGCGCTACGCAATGTAAGCACGAAATCATGATGATGCATTTTTTTAGATTGTATTTCATCATGCTATTAGTGTATGTGTTTATTTATACATGAAAACAACTTTTTTTCCACAGGGGCATACATGATTAATGACGTTTCCGTTCATTTCGGTGGGGAAGGACAGCTTGAGAATGTCAAACACAACAGTGACCGCCTTGAGTGCGTTCGAGAAAAAGAAAAGGAAAAGTTGACGTGACTCACCGGGTTTGACCGTCTTCAAGCGAACCGGTTCCCGAAAGTGTCGTATGACAGCCAGCGTGTCCCGGTTGGTAAGTCCACTGACGGGCGTCCCGTTCACCTCGAGCAGCACGTCGCCGTAGTAAGGCAACTTCCCGACATGGCACACCAGCACGTCCAGCTTCATCTGACCCAGGTGCGGGAACTGGCCCACTTCTGCGCCCCCCAGCACTTCCACCACGGAGCCGAAGTCGCCCAGGTTGCCCCACGACACCGCGCACTCCACCACCTTGCCGGACCAGTGTTTCTTCTTCTTCAAGGTTCTGGACATTTTGCCTTTACCTGTGTGCTTTTACTTGAAATAAAAAGGCTGCCTTTTTTTTTTTTTTAACGTCACGGCCTAATAAACCCGAGCGTGTGATTCTCCAGCTGGGTTCATCTCCCTGAGTGATTCCCACCCTTGGAAGATGTGCCGGAGTGTCATCCGCGCGGTAATTCCAACGAGCGCTCCCTGTGCGTAAAACGCGACGATGCACGGCAGTCACAACGTCACTCTCCTCAGCGGAAGATGTTTGAAAAAATAACTGGCAAAAATAGGACGTCAACGCAGCACGTTTGGATCACAGCGCGGCAACGAGCAAGGACGCGTGTAGGCGAGTGGGCGGGCGGCTCCACATGCGTGTGCTCCGTCCAAGTCCGGCCCGCGGGAGTGGAGGTATGTGATTCCGCAGCAGGTTTGAACACACCTGGCACCGCCAAGACTCGTTCCAGCCTGGGCTCTCTCCGGAACAGCACGCCCCCTTTTAGTTGCTGTGCGCACTGACGCCTTTCGCGCTTGCGTGGCCGCTGCTGCTTGCGCCCTCTTGTGGAGAAACGCTGCGTAGATGCAACTATCCTCAATATCACCCTTCAAATTGATCACTCGGTTGAAAGGCGGATTAATAGTGGCGGTCCTAATTTAAATCCACCCCGTGCGACAAACGCATATGCACGCACGTGTACAACATCTTGCTATTTTCTCAGCCAAATTTATGATGCGGATGTTGCTTTTATGAGCTGGGATGACTTTCGGTTCACAGCAGTGTATTTTCAAGTTAATAGTTTCAATTCTTTAATCTCACAATGTTTGAGACCAATTGAAGGTGTTTCCATAATTTTAAGTGTCACTGATGTGTATACACAAACAGGCAGTGTATAATTTAAAAATCTCCCTCCTACTGAAAAGCATAAAAATCATTCAATTATATGGCTAGTGCTAACAGATGATGAGAAAATGTAACTACTTTATATATAAATGTACTGTCGGTTCTTTATCCTTTGATAGGAGGTGAGCTACAGACGTCTAAATTCAATACATCTGTTTTATACTACCCACAGGTGGTGAAAGAACCAAATTTTTGTCAAATTATGATCTTGCTGTTCAAGTCTGCTTTCTGGAAACTTTTCTTTCTCCAGGACATCCTTGCAAAAGAGATGTAAACTCAATGGATCTATTCCTGGTTAAATAAAGGTTTAAAAAAATGGGCAGTGGCACAATAGGCTAAGTGCTGTGCCCCCCCCCCCCCCCCCCCCCCAAAAAAAAAAAAAAAAACAACGTTTATTTCTACTGAATGATGTAACTTCTTTACTTTGTTTATGGTGTGCAAATTTTCCTCATTCAACAAAATAATATTTAGAAAAATAAGCATAATAAAGACAGTGTAAACGTTTTCATGTTTATTTTTTCAGGCAGAGCCTGGAACAGATTATAGGCATTTAAATAGAAAAATGATTTGAGATGCGAGTGATGTTAGGTTTGTTTCTCAAGCGCCACCTAATGACGTAGCCATTGCGCAATTTAATGCTCCAATTCCCACAAGATTCATTTTTGTTGGCCCCACTCCGCATTACATACATATTTTGTGTTGCCTGCATTTAACATCATTCAAGTGCATGACAAAATCTACCTTGAATTCTCATTACTTCTCTTTTTATCTGTATTTTTTGTTTGTTTTTGTTGCCATACATGCATAATTCATGCGTTTAATGAGTTTGAGGAGTGTTGTATAATTGTAAACACTGGCACCGCAGGATGTTTTTGTTCTTCAAATTTTGTAAAAAATTACAAAGAGTGGTTTGGTGTAAGGTATAAGGACTGTACACAATAAATGTCCTTCATTTTTACGGTTGTCAGATAAGTGGTGACGTATACGCTTGAATGGAGCATCTTGGTGTCAGCATTTTGAATCACAGCACAGTCATATGTCAATGATGTCATCCGAAGTTCATTAAAGGTGGTGCCATAACCCGGGGTGTTGGATGCACTTAGAGATGCCCCTTATGTTGCGGCTAAAATTTTCACCACTAGGGCTGCAATTTATTATTGTTATAATAATGTGTTTTAATAATCTAATCTTGAATAATCTAATTAATCGGTTGATTATTTATGTTGGTTCACTGATGAAACGGGTATTAAAAAACATGAGTTGATTCCCATCCATTTATTCAAAATCAGGGCATTATTTGCAGAAAATTCATGAAGGCAAATTATTTAAGTTCAGTTCTTGGTTTTGTTTGGGTCCATAATGTCGGAAAAATCAACAAAAAAATGTTAAATGTTTTTCAAATACAAACAGGTTTGTTTTGAGAACAAGTGCACTAACACACATAAAGATGTCTGCTTTCATAGAGTACTTCAGAAATCAGATTTACTCGCGAGCAGGGCAGCAACTAACGAGTATTTTAGTAATTGATAAACCTGTCCATCAGTGAATCAGCTAAATAAAGTTTTGCTTTTAATTTAAAAAACAAAAAAAATAAGGCAATCCTTCAAAAACCCTGTACAGTGGACGTACATCAATGATTTAAGACTCAATTTTTGGTTTGTCATAACGACAAAAAAAAAAGCAAAAATGCTGATCATTGCTGCAAAGTAAATGCTATTTATTTTTAGAATGATTCAAAACAAAAGTGATAAGTCTGCTTCATAGAGAAATGCAGGTATCTGAAATTTATTTACTGTTGAGAAACTGTAATTCCCAGCATTTGGTCAGAACCGTGATCTATCTCAGAACTAATATGATCTATTAGTCAATTAGTTACTGCACCTCTAGTTTCAATTAATTTCAGAAACTTGGAGCATTTTAAATTATACATGGTCTCAAAGATTAATGTTTAATTTTAAATGATACATGGTCTCAAAGATTGATATATAAATTAATAATCTAACGATTACAGTTCATTAATAGTTTACTTATTGCACACACACATATGTGTGTGTGTATATATATATATATATATATATATATATATATATATATATATATATATATATATATATGTCACATTGATTCATCTTGAAGTTAAAAACTATTATTTTATTTAAATGGTAAAATGAATGAATGAATGAATGAATGCACATTAAGAGTAAACAGCGGTCACACTGACACTGTTTAAATTACACACAGCTGTTCCGTGGTGTCTTGTGTATAACAACACAATTTATGTTTATTGTCTGTAACTATGTAACGAAAATTGCTTTCATTTTAAACATGCTTTAGACAATGCACATGATTCAAAAATAGAATTGGAAAATAAAAAAACAACATGTTTATATATATATATATAAAAAAAAAGAAACAGCACAGATTGCCAGGGCATATTTGTTTGAAGATGGTAAACTTTGGTGATAGGGGAACAAAGTGACATTGAGATAACAATTTGTAATTGAAATACAGAAAAGGGTCATAGTAGACCCAAGAAAATGACATTAGTACAACTGGAATGTGTAGAATACTATTCTTAAGAATTACAAAAAATAAAACTGAATATTCAAAAATGTAAATGCAGGTAAGGCTTCGGAGGTTTGACTGCTTACATAAACAAATGATGGAATGGGAAGGACGCGGAAAATGTGACTGCAAGACTTGAGACTGTCCAGTTTAAAACGGCGGTGGCATTAACTTTTGCGGCATGGAAACAAAAAGTGCAATGTCAGCAGAAGAGGAACAAAATCCAAGTGCAAAAAGGTGACATACAGTATGTCATTGTTTCAGTTCTGCATGCTGCATTAGATGTAATGACATAAAAAGTGAGAAAACAGTGGCGCCTCCTCAAAACAAAGTCGTACACGTCAGAATCTGAAGAATATTTTACGGAGGACTTTGCGCCTCAAAAAGCCTGTCCAATGACTGATATTTTTTTTATAAGTCTTTCACGAGGTTCATTTCTCAACTCTTCTGTGTAGTTTGCATGTTCTTTCAATATTTGGGTGGGCTTCCCTCCGTAAGTGGAAAAAAACATGTACATTAGGTTCATCAAAGGCTAGAGCTTTTTTACAGTCTGTGTCCTGCAATCGGCAGTCAACAAACCCAGGGTGCACCAGGCGCTTTGATCTCACCAACCGTCAGCTGAGAAAGGCTGCAGATTATTTATGACCTTGATGAGGAAAAGCGCATGATATAGTGGTCATCTTGGATGTCACTTAAAAAGATGTAAACCAGGGTAAAATGACAAGTACCGACCTTTTTTTTTCTGCAAAAAGATGTACCGTATTTTCCGCACTATAAGGCGCACCGGATTATAAGGCGCACCCTCAATTAATGACATATTTGAAAACATTTTCAATCACAATATAGTAATACTCAAAGTCATAATAATGACTCAATAACTCCAAACTCTCAATAGCATAATAACTCCATGTCAATATGACCAAACTTGTTCATCTGTAAACACACAACAGAAACAGGTAAAGATGACTTTATCGGTTCGTTCCCCATCTACGAATCCCAATCTCAATATTGATCCATATATAAGGCGCACCTGATTATAAGGCGCACCATCAGCTTTTTAAAAAAATTAAGGCTTTCAGGCGCGCCTTACAGTGCGGAAAATACGGTACTCTATATCATAAGCCTGTACATACGTGTATAAAACAATACATTCTATTTCATTTTTTCACAGTGCCAAAACATTTTCTCAGCGCGTGGATGGTGGGTTCAGCAATGATAAAAGATCACTGTTAAATTAAGTGCCTGTGAGCAGTGAAGGTAACGTGGATCAGTGCGTATGTCGCCTTGACGGAGGAGACAATGTAATATAAAATATAAAACCATGATTGTCGCTTCAAATAAAAAAAAAGGTCCTCCCGTTCGGTAAACTGCTTGAAAACGAAGGCTGGGTGGCTGCGTAAGGCCAAAGTTATATTCTTATGCAACGTTAACACACACCACATTGTGGCGTCACTGTCACTACACAGTCTTCAGTTGGCGACCTGTCGCTGCTTGGTGATATCTCAAGGGCGCTCCCGTCATATTGCGCGCCAAACCGTCCCTCAAATCTTACATTCAAGACGTCCTCGGAAATGGCGGGCAGAGGTCGCTTTCACTCAGTGAGAAGAGAGCCATGCGTCAACACTCCGAGAGTTTCTTTGGCAGAGTGCTGGAGGAGGTAGTGGGTGCTGCAAAGGGCTGGGTGGTGGGAGCGGGGCGGTCTATGTGGGTGTTCGGTGGTCCTGAGCGTTAGTCCTTTTGGGGGGTGGTCTGTGGTTGTGCGCGCTGGCCGCTCCATCCCCCTGCGGGGGGAGTGTCCGGCCCGCTTGGGGCTTTGCGTTTTGCCTGTCGCCCCACATCGGGTTGCTGAGGAAGTCTACAAACGGCCCAGAGAGGACGTAAAAGAGGTGTCAACAATTACTGGAAGTTCAGAGAACGTATGGGATATTTGTTTGTATTTCTAATGATTTGTTCATAAATAGTTAAAGTATTTGTCCAAACACCAGGTGGGAAACTAAACAACCAAGTCTAACTTTTGTTGCCGGCTTATTTCTTCAAATGTGCCTGCTGTTGCAAGTTTTAGTATCTCACAATTGTTCAACGTTACTCATTATTATCCCCTATAGTCTCTTAGGGCGTGACTTGTCAGCTTGGATAGGTTACGGTCTGCCACTTTCAAATGACAGCTGCCAGCACAGATGAGCACTAGCTAACAACGATAAAATCTAACTTCTTGTCCCTGCACAGCGCAAGATTTTGTTTCGGCAGTGAGCTGCCATTCAACGAGAGGAAACATCTCAGTTGCACCTGAGAAATGAGCCTGACACCTTTTATATGCAACATGCAAGGATCGGCATGGTGACTTACAAGAAATACAAACACCTGATGATGATGTTCTGTCCGCATGAGAGAAAATAAAATGTGTTTACTGTCTTTATGCCCATTCTTCGAATGCGTATTATAATTCATGACCCTTGGGAGTATTTTGACAAAAGCATGTGGAAACATATTCAAAATATATTCCTCAAATGGATTGGATAGAAAATCTACAAAGCAAAATGATAGTTTTGCTTCACTGTTTGCTAGACCATGCTAATCGCTTCATATTGACATTTTCTCTGCTGCCTAATAGGCCAGACAAGTCTGAATATCGAGCGTTAACACTCTGAGGGAAGGTGGTAATCCAAAACACAAATTTTTACAAACTATTTCAAATGCATATAAGGAAGAAGAAACAATTGCTTAAATGGGCATTGAAATACTTATTGAAAAGGGGTACGTGGCACATTCGGTTACCGCAACACTATTTTTCATTCTTTTATTGGCCTAGAAGTGTTTTCCATACAAACATTCGCTAAAACTCCATTGTCAATGAAAGACACTTGCAAGTTGGAGTTTAGCGTACATTTCTTACCAGTTGCGCAGTCTTCTGTTGATGCGTGGGCGCCCGGCCTCTCCGAGTCTTGTTTGCAGATGAGGCGCTCCAGGGTGACGTCCTCTCTCCGAGGGCGCTCACTGAAACTCCCCTTGAAGCCCGGCACATCTTTGTCCAGTGCCTCATCTCCGCTCAGATAGGCGTAAGGGCAATAGTCCCGAGTGTGAGAATAGATGTTGGCGTTGTCGTAGCAGTCGGAGCAGATGACGAGAGAACCTGCGGTGCCTTTTGATTCAAGACATTAGAATTACATTAGGGTATGCTGTGTCACCATCGATCCTATTGGACTTTTTATTTTTTAAACAGTTCAAGCGTCCCAATCAAGTTCTGAGAGCGTTAAAGCTATGTACCCATAGTCACTGTTTTCTATGTCCTAAATATGTTTTTGCGTGTTCTATGATGGCATCTCTCTGCTTCCGTGGTTCAACTTCCAACTTGCATTATTTAGCTGTGTTAACTCAACTATGATCAATTTTATTTGGTGCAGTTTCTTGTGACACTTGGAATCCCATTTGTAGATTTTAACCATTTCTTTGCAGTTTCGCGGACAAATTCGTGAAGAGGTTTTAGATGGAATACAAATGACTGTAAAAGCAAAAGATACCCATATGACAAGCAGACCTGAGGGGGCTCCAGCTGCTCCGTCACGAGGCTCCCCGGGCTGGAAGCTGCTACGCCCCGTCAAGAGAGAGCCAACCCTACAGTGAAGCCGTCCGTTACTGTCCATTTCCACCTCGCTGCCTGCGTCCCCGTAACACACACCTGGAAAAAACACGGGACAGTCAATATCCAACCTTCTGGAATATTTTATGAGAGAGCCTGCATCCGAAAAAAAGAAAAAGAAAAAAAACCCCACAGTATTTCCTTCCATTGCCACATGGATCAAAGACAGATCTATCTACTGCCAAGACGAAAGGACGCTTCTGTCCTGTCTAGAGGAAATAAAAACCTGAGTGGCAGTGAATCTCTCAAATTTCAATTATAACACATCCCACCATATGGCGCGAGCCCCTTGGCAAAATATCTGAAGCAAATAGTCTTGCTTTTTAACTCCAGCAGATTGCATTTTTATCTTTGTGTATGTTATGTTAAGTTGATTTTTTTCTGCAATTTTATTCTTAATTGCCCTTGGGGGCTAAATACTTGGACTCAATTGAACATTCTCAAACCTGGGTTTTAAGTCATTATACGAATGACTTAATTTCCATTTTTTGACGTATGAAAACCCTTCTCACAAGAACTGATCACATATGAACAGTGGGCAAGCCGGTTTAGCGCTAAGCGTTGCCATATAGCCCTCCAGGAATAAGCGTTATAGCTACTGCAGATGCTTTTCTTATTTTCTTTTTAACAATTCATAGCGACTTAGTGTGACTTGTCCACACTAATATGCTGCTGATTGGTGAGCTTGGTTGAAAAAAGCCCCCTAAAACCTCCCAGCTTTGCTGATCCGAAATCATGTCATCTTAGATTGCAATTTCGGTCCCTCGCTGCAGCTGCTGAATAATTTAGGAGCGTTTTACTGACTCCCTCACCAAAAATTGTTTTATCAAATTTATTTCAAATGATTACACGCCACATTCACGCGTGATGGTGGCAGACTATATTTAGCACATCTGCCTCACAGTGTAGAGGCCATAAGTTTACATATGGCTCATAGGTGTACCTCACCTACTGCCTGAAGAAAGATGAGATAGGCTCCAGCACACCAGCGATCCTCATAAGGAAAAACGGTTAAGATCATGAATGGATGGCTGGATATTGCATTATAAAGTGCAGGTATTATGTTTGTCAACTTGACCTCGACGTCTTGAGGATTTACTGTAGTATGTGTGATTTTGCATGTGTATGCTGTAGGCATGGGTCGCAAACTGTGTTGACTGTTTACCACGGTGCTAAAAAGTCAAGGTTTCAATAATCGCTTATGTATCCGGTAATGAGCACTTTTCTTCTTTGCTTATTATAACAAAGGGGGCGTTCAAATGGAGCAGGATATGGATGGCTTCTTGGTTGATTGCAGTTGACTCAGCTAGCTGCCTTTTTGAAAATAATTAGATGGCAATGTGTTTTTTTTTTTTTAATCTTCCTGGCATGCAATGCATGAAGGATAAGGGTCTTAACATAAGTTAAGACATAAGTCTTTGTCTTAACCCCTTCGAACCAAAGCAGAATGCTGGGGTACATGACACGTGTGTGTCTATAAATTAATAAATAAGATGAATTAGTTGAAGTCACCCACTTCTGGTAGATGATTGGAAGAAGCTTTACTAATGGAAAATCAAGTTATGACGTTTAGCATGCCTTCCCTGTCCTTTCCATGTCCTCTTAATTCATGGCTCTCAATACGAGACTAAAAAAAGGCAAACAGTTGCTTATCTTTGATCAAAAACACCAAAGTTGTGCTCAAGAACTTGTTTTCTATATGACTTTAAAGTTGAAAGGATTAATAGCTTTTTTTTTTGAAAATATCTATTTTGTATCTATTTTGTTTAAAATGTGATCAATGGAAAAAGCATAGAGCTGTGATGTTTTTGCTCAGGGTTATCATACTTTCAGAATATGATTATCACCCCATGCCTAGTATGCATGTCACGTGGTCTGACCTAGTAAGTGATAATGGCAATTTTTTTTGGCGGGGGGGATGGGGAGGGCGGGTTACAGTGCTACAAAAAAAAGGAGGGGAGTAAGCTTTACAAAGACACATTGACAAGAAACAGATGTGTGCTGTTTAAGAGTGTTGGCTTACTGTCTGTGCCCTTGTACACGTATCCATTGGAGAGAGGAGGCATCAGCTGCTGGTGGCTGCCGGCCTCAGAGTTGCTGTAGCCTTCCGGAGGTTCGGACAAAGTCCCTTGGGAAGAGAGATAGCTGGGGATGTCCGGTGGTAGATTCATGTCATCTGAGGAAGGAAGATGGCACATTGCAATGTGAAATAACTCACAAGCTGTCAATAATTCTCATCTTTTGGAGAGGGGGGGGCTACTAACATATACTAACCTGTGTTGGTTATACTGTAGTCTTCACTCTTCCGGCGCATGTGATATATGACAATGACCCACACCAGAGAGGTGCCCACCACGCAGCACACTACCACGATCACCACAATGCCCACGGTAGTCCAGCCATCCTGGTCGTACCCAACACCAGTGTCGCAGTTGGGTGATGGCGAGACCCCAAGGTAGATGTGGCCGCGCTCAGTCCCAAGTGTGTTGGACATGATGCAAGTGTATTTCCCTGCATCACTGGGGCCGGCGTCGACTATGATTAGTAGCTGGTTGGCGGCGGCAAAGAAGTGGCGCTCCGTGAGCACCAGGGGACCGTCGTCTTTGGTCCAGTTTAAGCGTGGGGCGGGGCTGCCTCCAGCTATGCATTGCAGCACGGCTGTTTCACCTCTTGCCACAGTTCTGTCCTCCAGGGGCCGCATAAACGAAGGAGTTTCTGCAATAGATGATGTCATTGCTTTATGAAGTCATTCTTACCAATTTAGTGTGCCTCTTGATTAATTCTAAAATTATTCCAGTATTCATTACTTTGTTAATCTATATATGCCAACAATGTATAGTGATGGGCACAATACTGTGTTCTTTCAGTGGCTAGCAAAAGGTACAAGTGTACTGCATAGCTGTGTATTTACCCGTAGACATTCACATTAGAGATCACCGGGAAGTTTAAAAGTGATACATTACTCATTTAGCCATTTTCAGCAGCACAAGATTAATCTTTTATTTATAGGTGATTTGATATCTTCATTATTTTTCATGTACAATGAATACCTTTAAAATACTTTGACACTTGCTGCAGACAGAAAATCTTGCACAATGTCCCTTGAACATGTAGTTCTAAAGTTGAATAACTTACACACGGCTGGCACAGCACTTTGTTTTAAATATTCTTTTCATCCAAAACTGCTTTACACTGGTCAGGGAGAAATTCCATGACAACATTTTCTCGTTGAAAAAAGGCTGAGGACCACGGCTCGAGACAAGCAGAGTCTCACAGCGCCTTCTCTACAATTTTACCATGTCAACATTTGTATGAACAACATGGATATATAACTAGACAAAAATGGCTGGCTTTTTCAAGCAGCAAGATTCAAGTAGAATTTTACCACTTACCCAGAACAGTAAGTGTGGCGTTGGCAGACAAGCTCCCCGCTGTGTTCTGTGCCGTGCAGCTGTATACTCCCATGTCCTCAGTCTTCACGTTGGCGATGAAGAAGATGTCATCGTCCGGCATCACGTGCATCCTGCGCTCACGCGCGGCAGGGAAGTCTGTGCCACCGTCCTTCTGCCAAGCGATCTGCGGTGATGGATGGCCCTCGGCAGCACATTCCAGCCTGGCCATGGTCCCGGTGCGAATGGTCAGATCCATGGGGGTCTTGAGAAAGGACGGCAGTTCTGTGAAGTGGAAAGATGCGTATGAATTAAGATTTCACATCCCTTGTGTAAAATACAGGGCTTGAGTGATTTATCAAAAAAAACTAAAAAAAATAAATAAATAAAATAAATAAAAAATACTGTATTTTCCGCACTAAAATGCTCACCGGGTTATAAAGTGCACCCTCAATTAATGACATATTTTAAAACTTTTTCCATATAAGACGCACCAAATTATAGGGCTCAAAACTTTTTCAATCACAATATAGTAATATTGTACTCAAATAACAATAACAAGTAATAACTCTAAACTCTCAATAGCATACTAACTCAATGCCAATATGACCAACCTTCTTCAACTGTAAAAACACAAAAGAAACAGGTAAAGCTTACTTTATCAGCTCATTCCCCATCTACGAATCCCAATCTCAATATTGATCCATATATAAGTTGCATCTGATTATAAGGCGCACCATCAGTTTTTTTTTTTTAAAAAAATAAGGCTTTTAGGTGCGCCTTATAGTGCGGAAAAAACGGTAGGTTAGAACAAAGACTTCTGCTATGATTTAAGCAGACACATGCCTAAAACTACTAAAACTATGGCAAACATCCTCACCATTAACAGTGAGCTTGGCTCTATTAGAGTAGTTGGCGCCAAAATGGTTGGACACCACGCACTGGTAGCTTCCCTCGTCTGTGAAGTTGACATTGAGGAGGTGCAGCATGGTGGTGTAGATCAGCTCGCCTTCCTGGTATTGGGCGTAGTTCTGAACTTCAGCATTGTATAGGACCTCGCCATCCTTACGCCATGCCGTGCTCATTGGCGAGTCACTGCTGCTTAACGCAACACAGCTCAAGGTCACGTTGTAGCCGCGCAGCGCCACCGATGTCTCAGGATGAGTAGTGATCCGAGGCTTGGGGAAGTCATCTGTTGATTTAAAACAATGACATTAATTTACTCATTCCGTGACATTAACGACTATAACAACCAACAGTGTTTACTTGACATTCATTTAGGAATCCTCTTCACTACTCACTACTTTAAATTTCTTCCATATGACCAAGGAAGATGCAACAACATCATGTGACACACCAACAGTGTGTTGCAAAGACCAACTTCAAAACACAGCAAATGATACATGGATGAAAATGCAGTAGCCATGGTAGGCTTTTATTTTGATGTCGGCCTTCATGGCCGAAATTGACGAATGCCAACTTTGAGCCCCTTCGACTTTTTTTTTAATCGCCAGTTTTTAGAGCCATTACATCACAAAGCTCCAATATCAACAAACCACCATTAAAAAACAAACAAAAAAAATTCAATCACTGATTATGCAGCATAGGTGTCGAACTCCAGGCCTTGAGGACCGGTGCCCTGCATGTTTTCTAACCTTCTCTCTCAAACACACGATTCAAATGATTAGGATCGTTTTCAAGCTCCTGCAGAGCTTACAAGAAATCACAACACCATAATGCATTAAATGTTAATAACTGGAAATTTCTAAACGTGGTCTTTCTATCAATCCCTTAAAGCTGGTACAGTATATACAGCATCAAGAAGAATAGTGGGGCTTAAATAACTTTGGTTTTGTTTAATTACAATGTATGGTTCATCTAGTCCAGAGGTGTCAAACTCATTTTTGTCGTGGGCCACATTGAAGTCATAGTTTCTGTCAGAGGGCCGGAATAAATCCAAAAATAGTCTAAAAAAGCATCCTTAACAGTCATTGCTTACATTTTTTAGTATTGCAGGTCCCAGGGACCCAACAGTTTCCAGACGTAAACTGAGCACTGGATATTGTAGGCAAAAATGTTGATCATTGTTTTCCAAAGTAAAAACAATTGTCTTATTTTGATTCAACACAAATATTATCAGCCTGCTTTCACTGGGAACCATAGGGATAGGGAAAATATTTACTAATGACAACCTGAAATTTTGAGAATTGACAATTTTAAATGTAAAAAGGAATTTAAAAAGCTATCTAAAGGATGGATAGATTATCACAAATCAAAATTATCTAATAATCGATAAGTTGTCCATTGATCGTTGCACCACTGAGATCAATCTTAGATGTTTATAGTCGTCAATGGCAGTGAATAAGCTAACTAAGCTAATGTTAATGAGTTACATTTAAATTATTTGATACGAATGCACTTGCCGATGCTTTCCACAATTCTAATAGCGCTGAAACGATTTGTTAGATAATTTGCTAAGACACAAAATCACTGACCACAAACCAAGTCTTCCGGGCTGACTGAAAGGACATTGTGACCGAGCAGGCTGGCTGGGTGGGCGCAAATGGCGGAGACAGAATGAAGGAAATTGCTGCTGGTGAGCCAGGGTCCGAGCCACTGCATGTGACAGTCGCACAGCAGGCTGCTTGAGTTTAGGATGCTAGAAAAGAAAAAGAACATGAGTGAGAACATGTATTCATTACTCAAGATTCTTCTTCTTCATCTTTTTACTCACAACACTTTGAGCTTTGTGTGCAGCAATGCCTCGGGATGTATTGACATGATATCATTCCGCCCAAGGTCCCTGGCGAAAATTAAAGACAAATATGCAGATTACAACCAAATCCGCTATTTTGTTGTTGTCAAGATCAACAACAGTGCGCTCTGGGATAGAAGAAGCAGGTGTTCCAATATTTCACTCACAGGTGCTCTAACTCATCCAGACCCTCAAAGGCTTTCTTGGTGATTGACTTGATTTTGTTCTGTTGTAATATTCTAGGAAACACAATGTTTGAATTAATTGCGCGACAAACAACTTCTGTCATACGCATCTAATTGTGAGGCAGTATGTTGCAGAAAACAGACAACTACATCAACACAAACTAATCAGCAAGCATTTCAGTGCCCTCACAATGTGTTCAGCTTTTTCATTCCATCAAATACGCAGATGGAGTCTTCGATGGCCCAAGAAATTTCGTTGTTGCGGATGTCTCTGCCAAAACAAAGAGTCATAGTAATATGTTAGAAACACCAATAAACACGAGCGCTGTTGTATGTAGGCATATGTAGTAACTAGGAGTGTACCCCTTTCCCCCCCAAAATATGTATATAAGTATTCACACAAGAATCAGATTCTCATTACCGTGATTCCCCAAATATAGGACGCAACCTTAATTTTAGGGTCAAATTCTGGTTCTATAGGACACACTAACTATTTGGTGACAATGTAAAAACTTTAGCAAACCAGAATACAATTTGTAAAGTCTTTATATATATTTTTGCGGGTATATATGAAAATGTGCATCTGTGCGTCAGAACTTGGTTTAAGTGGCTGACGGATCAATCTTACTCAAATGGTATATAAAAAAAAAATAAAAAAATAATCATATTTTTAAGTTACCGTTTATAGGACGCACCTTTACTTTTGGCTTTTATTTTTGGGGAAAAAAGTAATCTTAGAATTGGTGAACTACAGTAAGAAAAATTCTGCAAAATGTCCCAAAATCGCTATTATTGATCAAAAAAAAAAAAAGAAATCCACTTCCTGTCAGCTTCCGTATTATGTCACAGGCATGTTGTGTCATGACTTCATGCAGCCCATCTTGGAAAGTCAAGGTAGCCCAGCAGGATGCGCAAAAACAAACAACGAAGGAAATTCAATCATGAAAGGAAAGAATTCCGACATTACAATGTTGCGGAAAATGCTGCAGACAGCGGAGCCAACGTCCGCTATATCATCCCGCTTTACCAAAAAAAACAAAAAATGCTCATTTTAGTCAAGGCACTGCAACGTGTCTAATGTGATGCATGACATCAAAAGCAATGCAGTCTTTCCGCGTTTTGCAAATTCATGTGACACAAAAAAGCCACATGACCGCGAATGTGAATGCAACGTTTCATCCCGCAACTGTTAATGCTTCCAATATGCTTGCAGATGCACAGACTGGCAAATGTTTCAAGCTTTGCTAATACTCTCAATTTAGCTGCTCACTTAAAGTTTATTTTCATATATTCTTGTCATAAATGTACTGAGAATTATTTATCTTTTTCATTTGTCCAACAATTTTTCACCTATTTTGGTACTGCAATTTTCTGTGAAATAACAATGTATCTTTTGTTTTATCGTATTTTATACTATAAAAGCTATACAATTTATGATTTACAACTTAAAGCTTCACAGAGTACCACTTGTTCACAAACCTTTAACAAACATATAAAAACTAAATAAATGCAAAAGATGGCAATTTGGTCTCCTTTTGTTCTGTCCTGCAGACCAGACTGAAGTAGCATGAGGATTCTTTGCAGATCTATAGATTGAAGCAATAGTCATTTTTAATTCAATAGTTTTGAATTGAAAATTTTCAGAATCCAATCAAGACCAAAATCTGAAAATATTTGAATCGCAAGTCATAGATTCCCACCATTAGTACCAACAGAGTTAAGCATGTTGAACTAAGTGTGGAAGCACGTTTCGAAAAAGCAACTTCTAAGGGTATGTGACTTCTAAGCGTGAAGTGACGCAATTGTGATTATTTTTGCCCCAATCCGACCTGTATGATATTTTGATGACAGTGTGAATGACACAAATCCATCCAAATGCAACCCATGCCGTTTGAGCATGTGGTACTAAATCCGATACATATCCGAACTTGTGATAAGCAACTTCAGCCTGAAATGCCAGGCCACATTTATCTGACTTGCAGGTAACAAACAAGCAACAAACGTCACAATTCTGCACTCAAAAAGATGGGAGCAGACTGAAAACACACAGAACAACAGAGGACGAGGCAAAGACAACTCAATAAAGGGATCTCAGGGTGTATTTTGTCTCTATGTCTCTTTCTCTGGCTCAGAGCAAGAGAGTGAGCCACTCGCTTGGAGCAAGTGAGAGAGACGTTGTTGGCACTGCACAAAATACCATGACAAAAAAAAAAAACCCTCATCGTTCCCCTCCTTAATTTACTCCTCAAATTTAACAGGTTGAAAATATTCTGGCTTTCATACAACACAATCACAAAGGCCACACTTCCAGTGCGTCTCTCTTTCGATGAGTGAGAAAGGAATCAATCCCCGGTTCGGCAAAAAAAAAAAAAAAAAAAAGGCTGTTGACGGGCTCACGGCCATGCCGGATGCCTTGCAGGACCGAACTTCTTTTGTCCAGCCCTCCTCACGCTTGGCCACTTCTGAAAGAGCTCCTGCACTCTGCCGATTCGCCTCTCACATGAAAGCACCCATGCTGGTGTGTCAAGCTGTTCTAGCTGACCTCTTTCTAGAGCTGCAAATAATGAGTTCATCACAACCCCTCTTTCCCCTTGCAGATGGGTGTAAGATGAAAATGCTATATTTTATGGAATTAGCTTGCGGTGGTTGCGTCCAAAACAAGGGCCAGGCTTTATAAATTGAGGCAAACTTGACCAGCTTTGGAAACCAAATCTTAAAATACTGCATGGGCAAAGAAAAGCAGCATTTACATTACTTCAAATGGTCATCTAAGAGACATACAGTGGACTTGGTGGATGGATGGTGGATATGACAAGAAACAAGGAAGGAAAAAAATGTGTTGTCGGGTGCTCCTGAATGAAGGCTGAATTTTCACTGCATGTGGGGTAGAGGGGGGGTCACAAGAACAGAATATGATCTCTTCAAATATGCAGAAAAATCTTATGCATGTAGAATATATGCCAAATGGAAGAGCAGCATAAATGCACAGATTCCATCAATCAGTCATCAATTTGAGCTTGATGCCATCAAAAGGCATCAATCAATGACGAAACTATACACATCAGTATGTGGTCATATTAATTAAACAAAATAAATTGTAGATAGTGCGTGGCTAGTTGAGCAATGTATGTAGCCCCAAAAAGTGGGTTGGCAAAAATTTGTGGATCTTTACTGCCAGTGGCCACATGGTGGTGGAAATGTACCAAAAGTATTTGCAAACTGCCACAAAAGCAAAAAAAAAAAAATGGTAGTAGTAAAGAAACCATGTAAGCCAGTGGCCACCTTATTCATGGTAATACACCAAGTGTCTCCAAAAAAAAGCCCCTTCTTTACTCCTTTTTTGACTGGTTTATTGGCTTAAACTCCAAAATTACTAATACTCCGAAAAGTAGGGTTCACTGAAATAGATTTTCCAAAACAAGAACAAAATTAACACATGCAGTGCAAATCGAGCCTAACCAGATGGAAATGAGGATGTGAAAGCAGCACTGAATATATTAATGGGTACAGACCTGAAATTGTGAGCATTCATTTTCTACGATTATTCTCACTTTTCTAAAAGAGATCTACAAGAGCGACACACTAAAGAGTGAAGCAAACAAACCTGCCATGTTCCTTCAGAATGCATGAAACCAAAAATGAGTCATAATATAGTATTCATTATGTAAATTACATTTTTATGTGGGCATGGTTCGTTCCCGTGAGCCCATTGGTGATGTCATTGTGAAAAGTTTAATGTGTGTATTATTCCTTCAGTTATTGACCCAAAAAGCGATTCCTATTTTATGAAGTAAGACTCACAGTGTGCGCAGATTGACCAAACTACTGAACACACGCTCTCCCACGTGGCTGATGGAGTTCTCGCCAAGGTTCAGGCTCTCTAACAGTCCTAATCCCACAAAAGCAGTCTCCTCCAGTCTGGTCAGGCGATTGAAGGACAAGTCTCTATTCAAAACAAACAGTGCATACATATTTAAAGATGAGCTCAAGGAAAGATTGTACTACACAACAGTTGGGTGCTGTTAAATGGCCTTTAAAAAAAGTGGTTATTCCAGATGTAAAGAAAAACACACTCACAGCTCTTCCAGCTTTTGGCAAAACTCCCAGGCATCTGGGCGTACGATGCCCAAAGCATTCTGGCTCACTCGCAGGATACGTAGCATCCGCAGGCCATACAACCAACCTTTGTTCACCTCTGTTAGGTTGTTGTGGTCAAGCTCTCTGCAAGATAAAATGGTGTTTTTGAGTAAAGAAGTAAAAACAACAATGAAACATTTGAGGTTGTTTCTTGTGTGTTGATGTTTTTATTGTTTTTTTAAGCAAAAAATATAAGTACAAATAAGAGTACTATGACAGTACCAGCTTGATAAGCAGTATTGTTAAAAAGCAGTAAAACATTTTTTTACTGATCAGTCCAAGACAAAAATTTAAAAAGGAATAAACAAATTAATCTGTTTATATCAGCCTAATATGCAAAATCTTCGATGTTAGCACTCACATACAAGTAAGTCATTTCAGACTGCTACCATTAGTTTTTCTTGACTTAATTACTGTTATTTTATTCAAGGGCAGTACAAACTCAAGTGTGAGTTTGAATTCATGTAAACTAAATGAAAATATAAATGGGCTATATTTTCTAATGACTACTGTTACTGATTATTGTTCTTCGTTCGCATATTGTCACTGGTCAAGTCTCTTATAAAATTTCTTACTAAAAAAATAAAACCATGATGCCTGCTGATGGAGTGACGGAGAGTTCTCTACACTGCAATCTAAGTATTGTATCAAAAGTGATTAAGTATTGCGTTTGGGACACCCAGAATTGATATCCAATCCTACTCACAATTCTTCCATGCTAATGAGTCCAAAAAAGGCCCCGTCCATGAGCTTGGTGATGCCATTTCTCTGCAACTTCAGTGATCGCAATGCATCCATTCCTTTGAATGTCAGGCTGTCCACAATCTTGATCTTGTTGCGCTTCATTTCACTGGCACAGGGACAAAGAAAGAAGGTGATTTTGTTTTGCTCAGGGACTGTTTTTTAAATGTTTAGCTAGATTTAACGGCAAAAGAAAAAGCAGACGTGTTTCCATGAAAATGCAAAATTGTAATTAAAGGAAGCAGAGAAGAGTGTGAATATAATTCATTCTGACTTTTGACAGAAAATATTTACTGATACACATTTAATTAACGCAATCATAAATACTTCTGGTATGATTTTAACACTTTTACGCTCACCATTACTGTTAAGACCTAAAGATTCAATTAATATGTGTGATATGACTTTCAGGGCATTTCGATGAATCTCCTGTCTCAGTTTAAAGCACTTAAGCCTAAAACAAAAATATGTCGGAGCAGGGAAAAAAAAATCTAAATAAACACATTTTTACATACACTATCATATATAATTGCCTAATTATACATGGCAGTAAGTAGTACAAGCCCACAGTTCCAGCCTCACTTGAACATTTTACATTTTTTATATCTTTTCCCTGACAAAACCTTCTGTATCCTTGCTAGTGCTGGGAATAAAAGTCAGCTGTTGACTTTAAAAATAGTTCGACTTAACGCGTGCTAAATGTGTCGACATCATGACATCACACTATATGAAAAAAAAAATCAAGATGTTAAAAAAACAAAACAAAAACAAATTGTGGGGGAAAAAAAGAACGTTTGTCAAAAAAAAAAGGAAAATCTCTCTCTGGGAACAAAAGATCATCAAGTAATAAACCATTGTTGCAACCATGCTTCCGAGAGGAACTACAAAATAAAAGCGTACCAAAGCCATTTGTGTCATAGATTGTTATGGAACAGTATATTTTGAAGCAGTTGCTGGCCTTATTACAATGTTTAGCTGTTGCACTTATAATGCAATGACTTGGGAGGCAATGCAATCAGGTCCAATAAGCTTAAAGAAAAAGACACATCCCATCCCTATTAGTTACTGCCTGGTACATGTGTCTATCCTGCCTGGGTCATTTTACTCTTCTCTCTCTTGGTAAAAGGAGATGTGATGAGTAGAGAAAGCCTAAGTAAGTCAAGTCAGATTCTGTCTCTCATTGTGGTTGGACTAATCAACAGATGTGAGAGTCAAAGTCCAGATGTGTGTTTACATTCATAAGATGTTTACTAAACCGTGATATCGCTGCAAAAAGAGGAGCTATTAATTTATTATATTGATGCTGAGCAGTAAAGCCTCCCTGGTAGATCACAAGAGATAGGCTGCTGGAAAAGTAGATCTTTACGCAAAAAGGGTTAGTTTTCTTTTTTTTCCTCTCCAGATAATCGAACAGCCCTACTTATGCTACTCTTTCAAATTTCTTCTGAATCCCCCCGAATAAAAATCTATTTTTATCATTGTTGAGCAGTAAAGTCCATCAAGTGTAATTTTATTGTACTAGCATGCTTCGCCGTAATGACTGCCCAAATTTCAAAGATAATGCCTGGCATGAAATCCTGGTGTTCCTTGCCAATTTCAGAGGAAATATGGTTTGTTCTTTTTTTCCAAGCAACTCTTTCCAGTTTTTTTTTTTTTTTTTTAAACAAATATACTTACAGAAACTGCAGACTGGGAAGTTTGAATACTTTAGATGGCAAAACAGTCAATCTGTTCCTGTTGAGTTTCAGCACAATCAAAGAGCTGGAGATGTTATCGAAGCAGCCCGGCTCCAGAATGCTGATCTTGTTATTACTCAAATTCCTGTAAGGTTAAATGACAAACAAAACTAAATTTGTGAAATCTTCTGCTTTTGTAGCCAATAAATCGTGTTGGATCTTATCTTGGGGACTTACAGATATTTTAGCTGCATGGAGGGGAAGGTTCCCACCCTGAGCTCGGAAAGGGAGTTGGACGTCAGGTCCAACGTCTCCAGGGCCTCGTAGGGCAGCAGCTGATGCATCAAGACCTCAGAAATGCGGTTGTGTATTCTAAATCATGCAAGACATACACGTGTGTGAGTCAAGATAGAAAATTGACTGATTACTTATTCATGGAAGCATATTAGGAGAATAAATGAATCAAATAATTGTCTCCTAGTGCCTTCACTGGTGCATCAATATATTAGTAAATTACTATGGATTACAACCTCTATTAAAAATGAAAAGCGTGTACTGTATAGAGAAGGTGATTTAACACTTACAGTGAGAGTGACGTGATGTTGGTGGAGGCTTCTCCAAGTAAGGGGAGGGCTGTCAGTTCATTGTAGTTCATTAAGCTGAAATGAAATTTTTAAAATATTTTATCAGCAGTATTGTTTCAAAAAGTGGCTACAATGTCCTCTAAAAACATTTTCACTGTATATTTTTGAGGACCAATTCAATCATTTCTAATGGCAATACCTGTTTCATTATTTTATTGTTTGATGACACTCAAGTTTAAATGTATATTGCAACAAATATGGATACTTAAACAAAATACATGAAACTTACATTGTATCCCACATACAGTACTTGTGTCTCAGCACTCACATATTCTCAAGTTTTTTGTTTTTCTGGATGAGGCGGCATTTTCGTTCATAAATTTATACTGGGGATTTATCAGCATTTTTTTTAAATAATTTCATAAAAATTAAGAAATAGATAAATTGCCTAACTGCATTTCACCAACTGCCAATTATACACAGATTTCGCAGGCCACCCCAGTTCGTATTTCCCTTGTTGAAGACTGAATCTCTTGTCCATACATTAAATGTGTTATGAACAATGAAGTACTATGATACGGTACTGATGTATTATGTACGTTAATACAATAATAAACAAGACATATACTGTACGCATATTTTGTCTATGTTCTATTATATCTTAGTCAAACATCTGTTCATGAAGTATGTGTGTTATTAGATGGTTCAACAGTAGCGCTCAGAAAATATAGTAGCTATCTTCCATCAACAGTAGCGCTCAGAAAATATAGTAGCTATCTTCCATCATTTAAACTGGCATTGTTTTATACACCCATAGGAATGTCGTGTGAACATTGTAGCTTTGACAATTTAACTTCCCTCAAGGGATGGGCAAAGTATCTTTCTATCAGACTAACTTAACATCCATCCACCTAAATCCCTAATTACGTTTTGAATTCACGCCCTTTCAAACAAAACTAACCAACACACGATCGTTACTTTTTGGACATGATGTTTGTGTGTATACAAGTTACACTTTGACCAAATCAGACACGAGCAATGTTATTCTCAAGCCCCTTGCTACTTTTCATGATTGAAACAAAATCACACACTCTTGCGTTCTTGACATTACAAAAATATGTTAAGGAAGAGCGGGCGTGTTGTGATGTGATCCTCACGCAACTTCAGCGCATCAATGCTAACTTGGCTAACCACTTACACTTGGCTTATCCCTTCCGGTAGCTCAAAGGGAACCGCCGCGAGCCGTCTCCTGTTGCAATCCAAAACTCGGAGCTCATCCGATCCCATGGAACACGAACAAGGAGGCAGACATGTCTGGAGGCCCCAAGCATTCACACAAAGGAGCACGAAGAGGGAGGCCGAGAGAAGGGGCCAGCCTTCCGCCATTTTAAAAGTCTTCCCGCAGGAGTAGCTGTGTAGCTAGGCAGCTAATTCTCTTCCGATCTTCACACCTTCACTATTCGACCGTCGCGCTGCTCCCAAAACCGAAATCGGTCAAGTAGAAACACAATTTAAAGTAGTGACATTATCCCGACTCCGGACGGATTTACTAAGCGAACTTGAGGTCCAGTTTGAGCGCAGCATCTTGGCAGAGATTGCTCCTTTTCTTCTTTCCCAGTGCCTGGAATTCCTTCCGCTCCAACCTGGACAGGCGACTCACATATGCATTCGCCACTGAGTTTTACGTCATGTTTGCGCCCGATTAGAGTGAACCGAATTAAAAGTTCTAAAATGTCCAGCCGGGCTTTTTAATTGCAAGCCTTTTCACTGTCTCTGCGCGTCTTGATAGAACAACAAAAGTGTCTAAATGTTGATGACATTGGATAGTCTATGTCCCGCCCCTTTTTAGCAAGTCATGGGCGAGGCTATTGGCCCTGGCGCAAGTTTGTCAAATTAGTGCGGATTGTGATTGGGTCACACAGAAAACAGTGTTTTGTGATTAAAATAATTTAAAAAAATCCTCGTTCCCAGTTTATGACTTTTGTAAGTGTCTATCTTCTAACCGTTGACATCAAGTTATAAAAATTAAGGTCATTTTATTTATATCGATGGGGGCACAATTTTTCATCAACGACCTCCTTTCGTGGAAAATACTTACTTTCAATATGATTCAGTCATCTATGTCCTTTCGAGAGAAACTAGTACATTTGGTGTCTGTTTATTATTTCCTGAGGTGTTTTATGTTTACCTCAGTGGGGGCGGTCTTTTTACTCTTCACCAATAGTTGAGGTGGTGTGCGTCGGCAAACGGGTTTTGCGTTTGCACTTAGTGTAACTACACTTTTGCGCCACCAGGTGATGCACTCATTGTCAAAGTCTGCAGGAGTGTTAAAGTTGCTCAGACACTGTCAACGTTATACCATGTTCTCAAGGTCACAATATTTAAGATATTAGTGTTACTGTTCCAGGCATATTTACAAGTATCGTTATTTTTTCTTTACATTTTTGTCAGCATCATTCTTAACTTCAGGTGGTCAAAATGTTTCTAGTTTAGTAAGGTTTTTAATAGATTCTAATCACAGGCACTTTGAAGCATTATTTTTTTTCAGATTCATAACAAGCTGCAACCTGTAAAAACCCTGTTACAAGTAAGTTAACATTTGCTGAAAGTTTATTCAAATGGCTTTTTTCGTTGTTGATGTAAAAAAAATAATTATTTTAAGTTAGATTTATCCAATTTTCAAAGCTTATGATCTCAATAAATAGTCACCTCAATGAGTGGGGAAGCACAAAATGTTTTTTTCTTGGTGGGTTTGCAAAAACTAATGGAGACACATAACACTCACCAGTAATTGGATTTTTATAGACTTTATTTTATTTTTATGCACATGATAACTTAAAAAAACATGATAGGTTTAACAATTTTAAATAGTAACATTTAAACGTTTATTTTTGATTAGCAAGAAATGTCCTTAATCCACCTCTTCAATGGTGGGCCCTCGGGCACCGGCCCAGGCCTCCCCTGCACAGCCTCCAGCAGGCCCCGCCCCCTGGTACAATTTGCTGATGATTGGCTGACACACTCGCTCCAGCTCCTTTTGCTTGTGGTTGAATTCATCTTTGTCAGCTAGCTGGTTGCTCTCCAGCCAGTTGAGGGTCTGCTCACACTTGTCCAGTAGCGTTTTCTTTTCCTCCTCACTCAACTTGGCTGCCACTTTCTCATCCTGGACACTGCTCTTCACATGAAAAGCATATGACTCGAGAGCATTCTTGGCGGCAATCTTGTCCCGCTGCAGCTCATCTTCAGCTTTGTACTTTTGAGCATCGTCCACCATCTTCTCGATCTCCTCTTTGCTAAGACGGCCTTTGTCATTGGTGATGGTGATCTTGTTCTCCTTGCCTGTACTTTTATCCACCGCAGACACATTTAAAATGCCGTTGGCATCCACGTCGAATGTGACCTCGATCTGCGGCACGCCTCGCGGCGCTGGCGGGATACCACTCAGATCAAATCTTCCCAGAAGGTTGTTGTCCTCGGTCATGGCTCTCTCACCCTCAAACACCTGAATAATGACGCCCGGCTGGTTGTCGGCATACGTGCTGAAGATCTGAGTCTGCTTTGTGGGGATGGTAGTGTTGCGTTTGATGAGTGGCGTCATGACTCCTCCAGCTGTCTCAATGCCCAGCGACAGAGGTGCCACGTCCAGCAACAACAGGTCCTGGACATTTTCAGAACTATCCCCTGTGAGGATGGCAGCCTGGACGGCGGCGCCATAAGCCACTGCCTCATCTGGATTAATGCTCTTGTTCAGTTCCTTACCGTTGAAAAAGTCTTGCAAGAGTTTCTGGATTCTGGGTATTCTTGTGGAGCCACCAACCAGAACCACGTCATGAATCTTGCCTTTATCCAGCTTGGCATCCCTCAGGGCTTTTTCGACGGGTTCCAGAGTTCCCCTGAACAGGTCCGAACACAGATCCTCAAAACGAGCCCTGGTGATGGAGGTGTAGAAATCGACACCCTCAAAGAGGGAATCAATCTCAATGTTGGCCTGGGAGCTGGAGGACAGCGTCCTCTTTGCCCTCTCGCAGGCCGTGCGCAGCCTCCTCAAGGCCCTTTTGTTCTGGCTGATGTCCTTCTTGTGCTTCCTCTTGAACTCAGCCACAAAATGCTCCACCATGCGGTTGTCAAAGTCTTCTCCGCCCAAGTGGGTATCTCCGGCAGTGGCTTTGACCTCAAAGACGCCACCCTCGATGGTCAGGATGGACACGTCAAAGGTCCCTCCACCCAGGTCAAAAATGAGTACATTGCGTTCCGCTGAGTGGCCTTTGTCCAGACCATAGGCGATGGCAGCCGCTGTGGGCTCATTGATGATCCTAAGAATGTTTAGTCCCGCGATGACACCTGCATCTTTGGTGGCCTGCCGCTGGGAGTCATTAAAGTAGGCAGGGACCGTAACCACGGCGTTGGACACCGGTTGACCCAGGTAGGCTTCTGCAATTTCCTTCATTTTAACAAGCACCATAGAGGAGATTTCCTCTGGGTTGAAGGCCTTGTCCTCTCCTTTGTACTGCACCTGGATTTTGGCCTTCCCTCCGTCAGCAACTACCTTGAAGGGCCAGTGCTTCCTGTCCGCTTGCACTACCGGATCATCGTACCTCCTTCCGATCAGTCGCTTGGCATCAAACACTGTGTTGCTTGGGTTCAATGCCACCTGGTTCTTTGCGGCATCACCAATGAGCCTCTCAGTGTCTGTGAACGCCACATAGCTAGGTGTGGTCCTGTTGCCCTGGTCATTGGCGATGATTTCCACTTTCCCATGCTGAAAAACACCCACGCAGGAGTATGTGGTGCCCAGGTCGATGCCAATCGCGATGCCTTTCGCCGAGACCATTTTGTTTGTTAAGCTGTCAAGATCCTGTCTGTAAAGGTAACAACATTGAAGCAAACCCATTAATATCACACATGCATCCATTTTTGATATAGCATATCAAATCAAAGTTGATCAAAGTTGATCTGGGGCCTATCCCAGCTGACTTGAGTTTAGGGGTGAAGTACATACTTGATGGCCAGCCATTTACATGACCTTTTAGTCAAAACACTCACTCATACCTATACACAATCTAAAGTTTTAAATTAATCAACCATACATGTTTTTGGAATGTGGGAAATTGCTGAAAAGCACATGCATCACATTAGGTTCACTATGCATGTAAAATGTCAGGTATAGAAAAAGAAAGAGTCCACTTACACTTAAATGTTCTCTGCAACTGTCTCCGAGTCGTGTCGCTCTCTCTTAAATCTTCTCTTGTGTCTATTGGTAGTTTCTGCGGCTCTCACCTGCTTTTATATTCTTCCAGCCCTAAATCTGGACACTTCGAGAGGTTTCTCCATCAAGTGACATTTTTTTTATATATAGCTTCCTGTTTGTCATTTCAAAATAAAAACAAACGCGCATAGCTCTATATCATCAGTAACATAGATAACGGAATATAGACTTAATTGTGAAGGCGCAAAAGTATTACAATAGTAATTATTGCCAAAAACTTTATCCAGAACACTCTGGAATTGTGGAGATGAAGATAGAAGTGCTAGTGTAGTCGAGACAGTTTTTTTTTTTTTTGCGGTTCACGTCATCCATATAACGAAATGCTTGTGGAAACTATTTTCTTATCAAACGTGGTTGTGTAAATGCTATGTAGCTTGACATCACAAAGCAAAATTATAAACTAAATGTGTAGTATAATTCTTGTCAAATATTCGAGAAAAGTACCATTCATGGTCAGAGGGATGACTAGTGAGAAAGATCCATACCCTGTGTTTAGAAATATTAACAACCGACTACTATTAAGTGACAGCTGGTGTCAAACTAATACACTTGTTTTCACTAAGTTAGTGAATTTGTGAGAGACCCAAATGGATGCCATATCTATTTGTTTCACAAGAGACTTTGGCGATAGTAAGGCAATTGTATTGGTACCTCAATTTCCATTTTCCACAAAATGGTCTTTCTGTGTACAGTCTGTCGTCGTCTCATATTCTTATCAGCATATGGACAGTGATGCATAATGACGATTTAGAATTCATAGGGTATATGAAAATGTAGATATGTCTACAGGATTATTTGGAAAAAATCTTGAATCTTTTCCATTCACACCAAAAAGTAACATTTTTGCTAACGTTAGGACTGCTGTTTATATTTTTCCTTTTTTTTCAATACTGCAGATACAAGTCAAAGCTCTTATTTTCTACTACGATTATATTATCGTCCATGTACACATAAAATAAGAGCATAACTTTCAAAATGATATTATCATACATTTTATTACATGGCCATATTTAGCGCATTCTAGATTTTATGTAGAGTATGTTTAAAAAACAACTTTACATAAATCAATAAACGTTTTGATCTGCCTAAAAAAATATAACTACTTTGAAGTCCACAAAAGAAGCAAGTTATAGCTCAAATAATACTAAAAGTGTCATTCCACAATTGGGGGATACTTTACATAACACCCATCCCAATTTTTAAATAATAATAAGAACCGAAGAAGATACCAGTGGCTCACTTCTTGAACCGCTGAAATTTACATCATCAAACGGTTTTCCAAAAGACCGTGTAAAGAAAAGGCATGTCCTCCCATCTCTTGTTCATTTTTTTAAATGACTATTTTAACAAAGTTAGCCATGATCGAACGTCTCACCATAGCTCATGCAAACCTCTCACACACATGATCAGAAAAAGTTTTTTTTTTAAATGTATTTATTTATTACCTATTATTATTTATTATTTATACCTATTTATATGAGTTGTTTGTCCTTGGTCATCAGTTGCAGCAAGCTAAACAGACAAACAGCTGAATGGATAGCTAAAGTGGCAGTATTGTAAACACCAAATAAATTGTGTTAAAAAATACTAATCTGTAAGAGAATAAGATGAGCTAAAGACACCTACAGTATTGTTAAAGGCTTATTTAGCTCATTTTACAGATCAGTTATTACCTACAATATTATTGATTAATATGTATCTGATAGTTTATTTTTTCAAAAAATTTGAAGCCCAAATGTCTAGTCTAGTTTTAGAATGACTCAATAGGCTCTTTCCCATTTGATTTTTTTAGGATTGCCACGATGAGTCACGGTGGGGAGAGGTGTCGAAGGAGTGGACCAAAGACAGTAGGGGGTGTGCTCAAAAATAGTTATTTAGTATAAAGATGAACATGAAAATAATCAAGGTCGACAAAAGAACAACGAGGGACTGACGACAATATTAGCAACAACATCTACAGTACATGATCAACAAAACCACATAGACAATGACAGACCTGACAATAACTGAAACTAAATACACAAAAAACTGACGAGACATCAAGGAGCACCTCTGCAAAACACAGTTGGTGCAGGGAGCTGATTGGCACACACAATGGAAGCAGTTTTACAAGGACTGGAGGACACAATCAAGCTAACAAGACACTGACACAAGGGGAACAGAAACATGAACAACACAAACCCAAGTCAGGAAAGAAACCATAAACACTAAGAACCTCTCAAAACACAAAAAAGGGTCAATAAAAAACAGTCACCAATGTGGTAGTTACTCCAGGACAAAAAAATGAAATCAAATTCAAAAGTCAGCAAGAAATAGAACATTCCTTAATTGAGATTATTCATTTTTAGAAGCGTGATCATTTGAATCAAAAGTAAAAATAAAGATAAGCAAAACTATGTGACATGATCTGTCGAATCCCAAACCCGTCCTGCAGAATAAAAGTTGTTAATACATCAAATTGATTTCCCTGCCCAAAATGAAGACAACAAAGTAAAATGAGAGTGTGCCTTAAGGGCATACAACGTGAGTGTCGGTGCTCCACCTTGCTCATATTACAACCTGGAAAAACAAGCTCTACACATATAAGCAGTTAGCAGTCCATCAAGAAACATCTCCCACCACCACTAACAGTCATGTCTCAACAAACCTCTTCAATTGATACTTTTTGCAGGAAGTCCGATTATCAACGCACTCTTCGTTTGGACCCAGAAAGTGCTCAGCAACTCCTCTATGTGGAAGGGACCACTTTGAAGGCAAACCTGGACAGGTAAGATGCACGTGTGAATGTGGATACACTTTTTTTCTTTCCCCCAAAAGATTGTATCCCCTTTACATCCCTCCAAGAAAACAGTAGAGCCCTTGTCTTGCATTTGCCGCTGTTCTATGCACATGAATAGAACTATTACTTAAAACTACTACTTCTACATGATAATGGCAAAAGTTTTTGTCGTTTATATTTGAGTCTGCTTGAAACCTTTTTCAAGTTATGTGACATGCAGCATGTGGAAATTTGTGCTGACAAAGTATAAAAAAACTAAAGACACCCTACCAGTTTTAGTATCAGTGACGATACGGTCTGTCATTACTCCAAAAAATCATTCGGGACTATTTTCTGTACACTTACACGATTTTATGAGCATTCTAAAAAGTATTTTACTTTCAGACAGCTGACTGAAATTAATGCTCTGCAAAAAGCATGTCAAACTATCTTGAGCTGAGACGAAGGCCACCTCCCAATAACTTTGACCTTTGTGCATATGTTTTCATAGTGCCTCCGAATATGGAAATTCAAGCAAATTCATGAGTGTGAACCAGCAGAAAGTTACCTGAAATGCCTGAGAAATGTATGTAAAACTGTTAGAAAAATATGCAAAAAAAAAAATCATGCAGTTGGATACTAAAAATGTCGGTAACAACAACTTCTAATTTTATCTTTTTAAAGTGAAAATAAAAAAAAGATAGATAGATAGATAGATAGATAGATAGATAGATAGATAGATAGATAGATAGATAGATAGATAGATAGATAGATAGATAGATAGATAGATAGATAGATAGATAGATAGATAGATAGATAGATAGATAGATAGATAAAAGAAGTGCTTTACCGCCATCTCCTGGCATTCATGAGCATCATAATGCCTCCAGGTTTGTGGTTTTAGCAGCTATTGCAGCAAACATAAAATGCATGCTAACATGTTTTGCAAGTTTGGTCACTTGATATTCCATAAATTACGGATTAGTACTTGATTTCCCAAACACCGAACATTGCGTAACACAAATTGGAACTCTACTCTGGAAAAATGTTTTTTTTTTTTTTAGCGGCATCTGCTGGCCAATTAGGCACTGGGCACAATGCTCTGTAATGCACAAATAAATAATCAACACAAACGCACATTACATATTTCCGTTTTGGAAAACGCCATTTAGGCTGCAGAGAATGAGATTTAGGCAGGAGCAAAGGATTTAAAGAGAATGGATTAGGGGGCGGGGGAGGGGTCGTCACATGACCAGGGGGACGGCGTGAAGGCCACTTGTCTGGCCTATCACAGCCCGGGGTTTAACTTCAGGCTTGTTCCAGCCTCTACTAGACACTTGTTAAACTCAGAGGGGTCGGTCCAGTCCGAGGAGTCACCTGGACTGAGTTCACTGGCAGGAACCATGATACGTCCCCGCACTCTCAGACTAGATTATGATAGAACTGCAAACGTCGTATGTGTGGTTGGCTCTGCGCTTCACGTAGCCCTTAACAGGTAGGTACCCCCCCGCCCCCCCCCCCCCCCCCAACACACACGCACGCGCACGCGCACGCGCACACACACAATCAATGTACCATGCATGAGACGTGTCAATACTCAAAAGATGACAATACTACTTTTTTTTTTTTTTTTACTTTTATTTCAACATATTGCAGTTTGTTTTATTCTGTGTTGTTTGTAACTTGCACACTGTAATGTGTGTGTCGAATGAGAATTGCTGTATTTGGTTTCCTAGCTACACGTGAGGGGGTCAAATCTTAGAAACATACCAAATCTCAATAAACTGGATAATTGTGGAAAACTTAAGATAAATGTGAAATGTTTTCTAGCCAGTTTCCACTGGATGTTCACATTCAAAGTACAGTAGTTGTTTTTCATATCATAATTTTTACTTGACCTACTGAAATAAGCTTTACTACAACGTCCAAATTCATTAAGGTGCACCTGTAATAATAAAAATATTGTTACATGAGTACCGCCATAACAATAAAAAGGCCTTTCTTGGATATGTAAAGGCCACGTTCTAAATAGAGCTTTCATTCTACTCTCCAACCCTGTACCTATTGTTGCGGCTGCTATACTAAGTTGCCTAAATTCTTCTCTCGAAAGCCATTTCGGATGGGGGATAATATTTGTTTCTTCTTGTTGACATCAACATGGAATGCACAGTTACAAGTCAAAACGCAGATGCTGCTGCTGGCGACACAGTCAAACAGGCCGGCTATTGTTACAGTGCAAACACCCGAGACTTTGTTGTCGCATAGAATTGCATCTGCCATGCCAAACGCAAGCCGACGCAGCACATCCGAGCCGAGACTGGATTACCCAGCAAATGCAAAATGGTCCACTCATGTGCAGTGCTGGTTGCTGAATGATATTTCCCTTCAAGTGTGTCACCTGGCTGCCATTGCCACCGGGCTTTCGCGTCCGCACTTGGATATGCACTGCAAGAATGCCGTAAGCAAGCGAGGGCATGTTTACTTGAGAGAATGTCCCGAGTGGGACGAGTTTCCACCACAAAACGGCTGTTTCAGGAAAAGAGATAGGAGATAGTGTTTGGTTGATCGTGTCTGTTGTGCAAACAGGAGGGCGCTGAGGCCCTTAAGGCACCTAAAATCAGGTTTTGCAACAATGACTCTCGTCAAACATTCTTGTTTACTCTTGGCTGTTTTGTGATCTCATGACAATATGTATATTGGGTATTATGTAAACCACCTGCTACCCATAACATTACGTGGACACTTTTCAAATGAGAGCCAACCGTGTCAAGAAATGGAGACAAATTATGCTTTTGATTGACTTGTAATAACATGTCTTGGCCTCAAGCATCAGACAGTGGGAGAGCCATTTTGAAATGACTTTAATTACTTTTTTTTTTTTTTAACAAAAAATGTAACTACCTTTAGGAGACCTTCAAATGACCCCCCCCCCCAAAAAAAAAAAAAAGTACTGTACATATGCAACAGGTTGGACCTCAAAACAGTAATTTATGTATTTTTTCTTTTTTCCAGAAGACAAAGTAAAGTTAAAAAAAAAACAAACAAAAAAACGACAAGCAAGCATGCATGGAAAGAACAAAAACGGGGGAACAAAAAGCATGACCAGACATGTTGGAAATAGTTAACCAAAATTTATAGTGCAAGGTAAAACAAACAAAAGCACGACAATAAAAGGTGATGATGACAAAACACCTTTTAGGGTATTTTGAAGAGGGAGTAGGCAGAGTTACCAGAAAGATGCCAAAACCTCAAAGATCAAGATCTGAAAAATAAATGCTCGACAACGACTGAACGGTGATTGGCTCAAATAAAAGAATGAAAGGAACAATTTAGCATTTTCCTGGTATGGGCACAGGTCCGAAGACTGGAAGCTGATTATTACTAATAGTTCCCAGAAGACCCTTGCTCACCCCACTCATCTCCCTGCACCACTTGAAGGGAATCAAGAAAGAAAAATTCAGGAAGCAGTTAATGATCAGAAAGAAAGTAAAACAATTATTGATCGGGAATTAGTCATGGAAAGCGAACTCTGGATACTCTGAAGTCACACTGCTTTGTCATTGGTTATAATCTGTGTCAGGTCGTTTATGGTTGGCATGCTGCCTTCAATGTCAGCATTGACTTGGATTACCTTGGTCGGTTTTTGGCCTTTTTTGAAGTGGACTTTTGGCAAAATGTCTTATGTCTTTTTGTTTGGCTGACAGCTAGTCCACTCTTCCTGGACACTTGTTATGTAATGCTTTTAAAAACAGGTGAAACATTTCAGTTCTTTCCCACTAACAATTAAGATCTTAAAGAGCATACACAAAATCAAATTTAACAACATATTATTCTTACAATTAATGATGTTTTGAATAAAATTAGTAAGCCAATTTTTGTTTATTTATTTTGCTCTCAAATTTGTCAATATTTTGTGTATGTATATATATATATATATATATATATATATATATATATATATATATATATATATATATATATATATATATATATATATATGTATTTATTTATATATATATTTATATATATATATATTTATATATATATATATGTATTTATTTATATATATATTTATATATATATATATATTTATATATATATATATATATATTTTATATATATATATATATATATATATATATATATATATATATATATATATATGTATGTATTTATATATATTTGTATGTATGTGTTTATATATATGTATGTATTTATATATGTGTGTGTTGTTGTTTTTTCAGTAATATAAAGCACGAATGCCTTGTTTATGAAATGGTGCACTATATAGTAACAGCCAAAACTTTGGAATCAGTCTCTAATTAATTTTTTTCCATTTATTTAACAAAAATGAATTGCTGAATAATACTTAAACCACAGGCATTATGTAGGAGCATTAATGGAATTATTTGCTGAACAAAAAACAATTATTTAAAAGAGAATATATTTATAGTTTAGGTTCTTTAAATGAGACACTGTGTACCAAGAAGACAGCTTTGCGCATCTTGATATTTTCTCAGTCAGCTCTATGATGTAGGTCATGCATTTTTGCTGTGCATATTCAAAAGCATGAATTTTGTTATCGCGTTTGAGACCATTTGATTTCGATGGCATTTCCAAATGTTTGAGTGGATGGACTCTCTCTTTATATCAGTTTGCATTATTTATTACTGTACTATGTATTAATTTACCACCGGGTGTCCATTGCAGTCTGCTGAGCCTAGAGGGGGCTCTCATCCCACCTGTGGCCCCTTTTCAAAGTTTATAATTTTTTTCCCCAGATTTTTTTTTTAGGGTTTTTTTTTTTTTTGCCCTTTTGGCAGCTTAATTCAGGGGATGTCTTTAGAGTCTTTTGCGACTAAGAATTTCACAAATAAAATTGACTCGACTTGGGTACTGTAAATAAAGCTGCCTCGCCTGACCCAATGTGATCTACAGGAGCGCACCTCCCAACTCCGCATTCTTCTCAGTCAAATGCACTCCCAACGTTCAGTACAGCATCGTCCCACCGACCCAGGTGACCTCTCACCTCTCCCCCATGTCCCTTGATGAAAAGTCAGTGCTGCTTATCTCCATGAGCAGTGCCAGCCAGCATGAAAACGACAGCAAGGTGACAGGACAGAAGTAAAGCTGCATTTGACCTTTAATGACTGTTATTGTAAGACTGCCTTGTGTTTTTATTTTGCAAGCTTACTGTCCGATACTATGGGGAAAATAAAGAAGTTTTGAGCAATGCCATCCTGCACCTTACAGCACTTGGTATGCTTAAAACAACACAGATTTGGTGGCATAATTGGATGTATTTGTGAAATGTAAAAGAAATACAAAACATTTTTGTCACACAGAGATCTCTCTTGATGTGGACGCTGACCGAGATGGCGTTGTGGAGCAAAACAACCCAAATAAGGTGAGCTCAGCATGTGAACCTCGCATGACCAAACCCAGAAAACAGGTGAGCCGTGATTAGCTGTTACTTGAGCCCTGAACAAATGCATTGTTATTTTCAGTCAACAGCAAGTGGCAAAATGCATTCTTTTAAGGTAAAAAAAATATACAGTACATAAAAAATATGAAAGTGATCAAATTGCAAACAATGAATTATTTACTGCTGATATTTGCCAAAAAAGTTAAAAATCTCTCTAAGATATCGAGTAGCTCTTCAACATTTTGAACAGTCAATATACAATGCTATTTCTATTACTACCGCTACTACTATTAACAATATTAATAATCATAATAATAAATTAATAATGTGATGCATTGCAGCTCCAGACAACTGCAAATGACAACCACCATACTGAGCATCTACTTTTCTTACCGTCTCAAATAAACCAGAGCATTAACAACTTTGTAAAGGCAGATGCTTTGAGTACAGGTGTACCCAGTAAGTAGTCAGTCAAATCTGAATGCAAGTCACAACATGCTATACTGCAATGTGCTTAAATTATACAGTTCAACTTCATCCATCTGTTGCATGATTTATATGTTCCCGGAGGTAATTATCAGAGAAAGGAATGATAGAGTAGCTACAGGGAACAGTAAAATAAGTAGAAATGCTACTTCTATTCTGATTACACTTCTGTTGCTAGGGATCTTGGAAGTGGGGTCCTAATGGCCATGGAGCCATCCTACTGGTCAACTGTGACTCGGAGCGGCGTTATGCCAAGAAACTCGACACTGAGGTGGACTACATTTCCAAGTTGTCTGGTAAAGAAGATGCTTTACTCCAGTGGTCCCCAAGCCCCGGTCCGCGGACCGGTACCGGTCCATGGATCAACTGGTACCGGGCCGCGTGGGCTGCACCCGAAATAATGTTTTGGAGATGATTTAGGTTAATGGTACGCGCACACCGAACCCGAACAAGGCAAAAAAGTGGAGCGTTTTGTATTTTTGTCAATGGAGTTCGCATGACTGGGCGCGAATGCACGTCGGGCGATGCGATGGACGGGAATGGAGCGACGCGAATGGCCGCGCGCGGTCACGAGAAGCGAAATTTCACCTTTCGAGTGAAGTTAATTAATTTTTTTACTTTTTCCGCGTTTCGCGTCGCCACAGCCAAATCAAGGAAGCGACAACTTGTGACAACTGGTATGTGCAGCGTTTGCTACACTTAACAGCTGTTGAACCGTAGTTACCGTGCTAAGCTAATGATAGCGCAGCATTGTCAGCACAATATTTAGCAGTAACCCCCCCCACTCACACACACACAATATAAATGTATGGCGTTGACCGGTCCGTGGTGATCAAAAGGTTGGGGACCACTGCTTTACTCCATGTAAGGGCATATTTTGCCAGTCAATGTGCTTACCTGCTAAGCTAACATAGCCACTGTGGCTCAGTTTTTATTGACAGTTCAGGTACTTTTTTTAATTGAGGATTTGAGGTTTGTACTGGTGTCAGACTTTGTTTTTAATAGTTGGTCAGATTATTTAGCTGCAGTGAACAATTAATCGACCAATGTGTTTTTTTGTTTTTTTTTTCAGGGCCAATAGCCTACCTATTATTAGATGTCCAAAAAATGGTAACCGATATTTAGAGCCAATATTCATTTTCAGTTAAAGGAAAAATAGCCATCCATCCAGGCATGCTGGAGTCTAACGCAGCTGTTCTTGGTTCAAAGAGGGTGGGGTACACCATGAACTGGTTACCAGCCGTTTGCAGGACACACAGAATTGAACAGTCATTCACTCCAGCCAGGAAGGGGGGGGCCGGAAGCAAAACCATGATCTATATAAGTCGTATGTGCCAACCAGTCTGCCACCATGCCGCCCATGGAAAATATTGGTGTCAAAAAACAAACAAACTCCAACTTGGTTGAAAACCTGTTCAGATTTGCGCAATGTCAATTTTTACTATACACTTTACTTACATCTTATTTATAAAATTCTAACAAAAGTTTCAGGGAGCTCATTAGCACGCCTTAAAACATGAAACAAAAATTTAAACAAGGAAGTAGCTTTTTATAGTTTTCTAGAATAAAAGAAGTTCCCCAAAATTCCACAATTACAGAAAACTTAAAATCTTTGTTTTTTAACTAATTTCAAACAAAAATAAAAGGTGCAGATGTTCCCAGTCTGCATAATCTCTCATAAAGTTAACTGAAAATTTGATAATTACCTGAAGTCAAAATTTCCTTCAAACTCATTTATTATCGGCAGAGTTTACGAAAATGGAACATGCCAATATTTTTTAAGATGCCAAGGGCCACGCCAATAATTGGTCTATCAGTGAACGCCACTTATTAACTGTGTTTAGTTCCATGTCTGTAAAATCATCCATAAGACTGATAGACTGCAGTTATTTGATCGGAACAAGCATGCAGGTCAATGGATGGAAGAACTGAAACGTACCTAATGTTGTGGCATTTCTGCGCCCACGAGCAGATTTACGTGACATGTCCATGATGGTGCTGCGGACAAAAGGCCCCGCCAAACTCCCAGATGGCTACAAGCTCACCATGCACATTTCTCAAGGCGATGCGGAAAGCGTCAGGGTTTACAGGCCCAGGCCTCACATGTACAGCAACTTCCTATGTGCGTAAAAACAACAAAATGAACGAGTGGTGAATTGTGTGAGCTGTTTGAATTATCAACCATCTTTATTTCAGCTGGCGTATCAGGCGATTTTACAAGAGTGCTGACCAGCCAGATGTTGTCCAGCCAGGTCCCGTACATCGGTGGTGTAGCTGAGACTAAGTTTTACGTGGAGGGTCTCAAGTTTCCGGACAAGGACTTTGACGGGCTCATCACGATCAACCTTAGCTTGTTGGAGCCCATTTGTAGAGTAAGGACTTCTCAGATTTAAAGCATTAATACGAAATTGTCCATTAAAAGATCCCAAATCATGTTATCTCAAGCCAGTTTTTCGCCTACGTTGACAGGGTCTTCCCGAGACCCCGATTTTCACTGACACGGTTGTGTTTAGAGTGGCGCCATGGATTATGACGCCAAACACCCTGCGGCCTGTTGAGGTGTTCGTTTGCAGGTAAAGAAAAAGAAAGGAACATATTCTTGACAATTGATTCTTCTCGTGTTTTGCAAAAAAAACTGTCTCTAATCTTCTTTGTCGCTGCATGCTGCACAGCACATCAGATAACTACGGATTCCTGAAAGGAATGAAGAATCTTGTGGCGAACAGCGGCTACAAACTCAACATCTGTCACGAGTATATGAACAGAGGTGACCGCTGGATGCAAGTAAGATAATGATGGGTGTTTTTCATGTGTAAATGAAACTTACAAATGTAGTCTAGAAATTTTTTTACATGATAGCCAACTGGCAGGCAGGCACATCAACAAATTGACTTGGATTTTTCTTAACTGGGGTTGTCACTTGTTACTAAACCGAATTGTAACCTCGGAGTCTTCAATAAACCTAGCTTGCATTCTTTTGGAACGTGAAAGGAAACGAGAAATGCCAAAAACAAGCTCAGCAGAAACATACAAGCACCACATACTGTAGCTCAGTCCAGACCTGAGACCCAGGAGCTCAGCAATGTGAGGCAGATGTAAAAGCCACTAGTGGCAAGATCATACCAAAAGCTGTAAACCAATACAATTTAAAGTATGGACATTTTTCTATAGGATGAGCTTGAGTTTGGTTACATCGAAGCACCACATCACCGTTTTCCTGTGGTCCTGGATTCCCCCAGAGATGGAAAACTTCTCGATTTTCCATACAATGAGCTACTGGTGAGCAATGTTTTCATTATTGAAGTTCCTGTAGTTAAAATGAATGCCTTCTCAATTTGACAGACCACAGAGAAGAATGCTGTTAAAGGACCTGTATCATGGTATTTTAAACATTCCAGTTATATATATGCATAAAAATGATGAAATCTCATCTTTCACATTTTGGCTATTTATTTCTTATGAAGAAAAATGTTTTTTGGGAAGCGACGTGTCTAATCAAAAGTGAGTCAAACAGTGCCTCTCACGTCATGTCAAGAAATACAAAAGTAGATGTAAACAGTACTTCACATGGAGAAATATAAGTCATTAGTAGCAGAAGAAAAATGCCCCATCAAAGCAATGTTCATATGAAGAAATGTGTTATGCAAATTTCATCCAATACACACGTTTCCTTTCTATACAATTAAGCTCACATGTACATACTTTGTGCAAAATCTCTTTTCCATAACTTATTGTAAAACCGGAATTAAAAATAGGAATGCCAGGATATTGTGGGAGCGTTTTTACACTGCATGGTGGTACAAGGGCCTTCCTCCCCGCTGCGGCGTTACATTGTGATGCGAGAATGGAAGACCCTTCTGCTCAGGAAGGCCCTTTTGCTCAAGCAGGCCTGAGAATGCAAAATAAGCAAAGAATTCTTAGAAATGCCTCAATGAAGGAAAAGAACAATAGAGATAATAATACAGTGAAAAATTAATCTTCTAACATTTTTAAAAGCTCTTTTAAAAGCCCTTTAACAACCCTGACAAATTTTAATTAAAAAAATAGACAATTATATATATAAAATAGATGATATTTTGTATTTAGAAAAAAAAAAATCTTAGTAGCATTTGTCAACAATCCCTTCAGGGTCCCGACTTTGGCTACGTGACAAGAGTGGCACTGAGGAAAGATGTGAGCAGTCTGGACTCGTTTGGCAACCTGGAGGTCAGTCCTCCCGTCACGGTCAACGGCAAAGAGTATCCGTTGGGTAGAATCATCATCGGCGTGGCATTTCCGACGTAGGCTCGCCCTAGATCATTTTTACTTTGAATGGAAAGGTGGACTTAAAGACAATATAACAAAAATGTCTTTTTTCTTTTAAGAACCACCAAAGGAAGAAACATGACTAAAGTGGTCCAGGACTTTCTGTGGGCACAGAGGGTCCAAAAGCCCATCGCCTTGTTTTCTGACTGGCTGGTCGTTGGCCACGTGGATGAATTCATGACGTTTGTTCCTGCACCAGACAGGAAGGTATTACCTACACTACATGGTTCAGCCAGTGACACACAACCAAAGCCTCTTCCAAATGCTAGTTAACTGCCAGTATGAATACTTCATATGTTTCATAGAAAGAGAGACATTTTTGTACAATTTTAAGTCTTAGGACATGCTTCCCTCTACTTTGCTGCTATTTCCTTTTATCCTCAATGGCAACATGAATTCCCGGTGCAAACTCTCTGCCAATGTTTTTTGTTTGTTGTGGCCTCGCTGGCAGGGCTTTCGGCTGCTGTTGGCCAGTCCGGACGCAGGCTACAAGCTGTTCCGAGGCTTAAAGAACAACGGTCACGGACAGGCCAAACTCTTCGAGGGTATGTCTGTCCTCGCGTGCTATTTTTGCTTTTGGCTCGAGTATACAAAACAATCTACTTCCTCAAAGGGCGGAATGACCAAGTGCCCATCACAGTGGACGACATACTCCAAGATGAAGCTTTCCAAGCTGAGAACAACTATGTACAGGTCAGTCAGCTGTAAACCTACGGTTAGCTTTCTGTTCCTACCTTTAATCCACACAGAACCCTAAAATATAGTAAAGCTACTTAGCCATTGAAGATGCCGAGCAATAGTGAACATTTAATAAATAACAGGCCCTGCGATTGGCTCACAACCAGTCCAAAGTGTCCTCTGCCTACTGCCCGAAGACAGCTTGGATTGGCAACGGCAACATAGTGACCCTAGGGAGGATAAGCTGCTATGCAAAAATGGGTGACGTTAACCAGCTCACATGGCTTCGGGGGACATGAAAAAAAAAAAAAAAAGCAGACACAATTTTGCCAAGGGCCTACTGAATTTCATCAGCATCAACACAATGTAGATATGGTGATCAGAAAACTACCAATCACAGCATACTGATATTAATCAGAAATTCAATGGTCTTATATCCTTGGCAACTGACAAACTAAATTAATGTGAAAATAACATTTTGGCTATTTCTAACCCAAATACATGATTTTCTTTTCAGACATTAACATATAAATTAAGTTCACTCCTGTAGATTTGGGGCCAGGGCAGCAGTCAAGGCCTCAGTTCTTATATTTATTCTCTTTATGTTTTTTGTAAAGCGCTTTGTTGCAGTTTGCAGCAGATATTAAAGTAAAATGCTGTATAGATGCATTTGAGTTGAGGCTTTCCTTTTTATTTCTTGTGCCTCTTTTGTTCAGAGCTGCATTGACTGGAACCGAGACGTATTGAAACGAGAGCTGGGCCTGGACGATGCTGATATCATTGACCTGCCCATCCTCTTCAAATTAGAGCAGGATGTTGACCACGAGTTCCGAGCAGTCGCCTTCTACCCCGACATGGTACGTTTTAGGAACAATTGCACTGCTTTCCAACACACACTGTGTTTTCATATTTCCTCAACAGCACGGAGAATATGGTGATTTTTTTCTTTCTTTCATTATTTGAAACAGTTTCTCGTATTTAAAGTTAGTGACTTTTTTTCTTTCATAATTTGAAACAGTTCCTCGTATTTTAGAGTTAGTGACTTTAAAGTTGGAGTATGTAATTTATTTAAAAATGCGGACTAAGCTCCTCTAACATCTTGCTGTATTTTGCAGTATTTATTCTTTCATGTGTCATGTTGACCCCCAATATTCCCAGCTAGCCCACCGGATTGTGTGTGAAAATGATGTAATAGAAAGGAAGGACCGGAAATGACACAGAGCGCAGCTCCTTTTCTCCCGTTTTAAAAAGCCATCTGAGGTGGATTTTGGATTTCTGAAGTGTAAAATAAAATACTGTAAAGTACACAAAGCACAAATGCAGCAAACAGAATTACTCACCCAAGTATCTTCATCACAAAGACAGGCTTTGGTGTAAAAAGAAAAATGACAACTGTTAAGTCCACACTCTCCTATAGCTATAATTGCCCAATAAGATGCCTGATGTAAAATGCATGAATTTCAGCTCCAAAAAAAGCTGCCACACAACTGTACAAGTGCAACATTAAGTAATTTACGACATCCATTTTCTGATAAATATTGATTTATCAAAAAAAAAAAAAGTTCAACCATACAAGTGGCCTAACATGCATTTGGCCAGTGTCATTTTGAAGCGATGGATTTTTGTGTTTTAATGCAAAATTCCAGCATGTGCATGAGTATACAGTATATGACTTTTTAGAATGACCAATACTATGAGATCAGTGTTATACTTTACATTATCCAGGTTAACATGATCGTGCTGGGGCAAAGCCTGGGCATCCCCAAGCCTTTTGGCCCCAAGGTGAACGGCCGCTGCGCCCTGGAGGCGGAGATGTGCTCCCTGATGGAGGGCCTGGGTCTCACCTGCACCTTCATCGACGACTTTGCATCCTACCACCAGCTCCTGGGCGAGGTCCACTGCGGCTCCAACGTGCGCAGGGAAGCTTTTGACTTCAAGTGGTGGGACCTTGACATGTGAATTGAGGCGGCTAGAGGGACAGGAAAGCATCACCGCAATGGTCTTAACGTCATTCAACATCTTTGTTGTCTTTATTTACACTGATGATGCAAAGCAATAATTTATGTTCAAATGGGTTTTTTCAACAAGCAGACAGAAACAGAAATACAATCATATTTGGATCGACCAAAAGCATGGGCCAGATGCATGGATGTGCTATTTTGTTGAGCCAGAGGGAGGCGCAAGCCATCTACGCTTCAATTGAGCAAGTTCAGTTCAAGTCAAATCAAAAAGTTTGAGCTCAGTCATTTGAGGTTTTCGAGCAGTCTTTTTTTTTTTTTTTTTTTTTTTACACAAATGGAGAAAGAACAGTAGATCTGCAAAGTAAAAGGAAGCATGATGTGCCTTGTGTGTTACATTCAGCAACCTCTGGAAAGACGAGCGCTCACGAGACACAATCATTTGGAAAGGCAACCCAGTCACAGTGTAGTTCCAAAAAATCCACTTGACAATCACAAACTAAGGATTTTCTATGGAAAGCTATTAATTGATGTCCAATTATTGCACTTTATTGTCCCTGAACAAGAAAATAGATTCGGCACACAACATTAGTCTTAACTGTTCTTTTTTTTTTCACAATTGCTTTACACTACTGTATGGCATTTCTACACAACAATACTGTAGAACAAAGAATGCATTAGCTGACAACGCTGTGTTTCTAGTACTGGTGGTGACAAAACTTTTACTAGTTAACATCCAGTGCCTAGTATCAGGAGTATGCAAATATTAGAACTTGTTACTAATTATGGAAAACTGAGCACTAGCTGATAACTACATGCAATTAATACCACTAGTTTCAATATAAAATAATACTAGTGAACATTTAGGGACTTCATTAGTAGTACTACTAGTAGCACACATCTGTTGACTGCTTGAAGAATCTTACCAGTAAGGAAAAAGTGTGCACTTGTTGACTTTGTGCTACTACTACTATCGACACACATTTAGTACTTAACTAATCGTTCTAGTTGTGCACAGGTGTCAATTGTGCACAGGTGTCAACTGATAGAACAACTACTAATTAGGTAAAATTGCACATCAGTTGTATGTTAAGAATACTAGTGGTAACTTGTTAAAATGGCAGTGCGTAGAGTTTAGCAGTATCTAATGGTGAACTAGAAGAATGCAATCATGTTGCCCGCAACCCTTGTGAGGACAAGAGGTTAAGAGAATGGATGCATTTTTTGTTCGCCACTAGATGTAACAAAATTTCACACTGGCCTTTTAACATCTTTTCTAGCCCTTTATTTGTGGTACTAGAAACACAGAGATGTCAACTGGTAGACCAACTACTTGTTGCTAGAAAGCTGCATTAGTCACCAAAGTGTGTGCTTCTATGCACAGATGTCAACTAGTGCAGTTTTGCCTCACTAGTATCATGGAGTCAGTGTAGCAGTGCACAGAAATATCATTAGTAAGACATTCTAATTGTGTGCTAACTTGTCTTCTTAATGAGGACAAAAAGCATACTAGTACATGGACAATTCAGCGCACTAGTCGGACAATAGCTCTCCATTAGCATCCTATCACAACCATTGGACACTTACGAGTTAAAAAAAAAAAGTGCGCAATGTACACAGCACGTGGAGAAGAAAAAAACGCAAATCACAGGTACAACCAATGTGGCACCAGAGGATTTTTTTTTCTTGTTTTGTTGTTTGTCAAGCAGGTTGACACCATGCACAGTAGCACTCGCACAAACACAAACGATTGAAAATGCTTTGTTGTTGGTCGAGGCACCACAGTAATAATGACTTTTTTTTTTTAACTGCCATTATACCATCAGTAGAGTGTACTGTACATTGGGATTCACTGTGTACGTTTATGGACATAATTGAGTCTTATTAAATGCTTCTGCTGTCTTTCAAGAAAGTGGCCTCAATCCTGAAGAAAACCGATGTGACAAATGCTGTTGATTCCTCAAACGAACGTTAAACAAGAGAGTCACACTGACACTAAGCAGGTCAACGGACCAAACACCCAGGCAAAAAGTTGTTGAGTTTCTCTCATTCGAAACCTTCAATACCAGAATGACGTTGCACACTGACACAGTGGTGATGATTCTGCATGGCCTTTGAAGGTTTTTTTTGGGAGCAGGAAGAAGGACCCGCCGTAACATCCTCCAAGTTTCCCTCCGTGTCTTGTCGGGACAGCTGGCGGATCCAAACCCAACGCTTCTAGGAAAGTTCCACGGACTGCGTCTCAAAAGTCGCACTTGGTGCAGGAGGCGATGTGACGCATTCATTCATTTCTGATGTGTGGTGCCTCTCCAAGAAATGCTGCAAAAGACAAAAGCAGAGGGGTAAGTAATGCCCCTTTCCAGAAGCATGGTACCAACACCTCAGCTCATGTGTCCACCCCAAACCCAAGCGTGAGATGTGTTATGGTAATCGATAGAAATGGGTGTTTGCGCCAATGTGGGAGTGAACACGACCGACTTGATTCAGGGCCAACCGGACTCTTTTCATTCCATTTAAATTCAGCATTGCATGGCAGAAGCAGAACGGACTCGCTCACTGGAGTGCATGCTGCTACAACTCTTGGCAAAAATGATGGAAACACCAGTCTCGGAGAATATTCATGCTGTTGTTTAATTTGTAAAAAAAAAAAAGCAAATCATAGCTAAAACAAGTACATTCAAATGGCTTCTTTCGGGCTTTCAGAAACACTATAAGAAAAAAAAAAAAGATGTGGTAGTCCGTAACAATTACTGTTTTAGGATAATGGAATCACTCAACTCTGAGAGAAAAAGATATGTCATGAAAAAACAAAACCTATAATACATCACTACTACTTTGTTGCACCACATCTGACTTTGATGACAGCTGGCAATCTCCAAAGACATGGACTTAATTAGTGACAAAGAGCACTCTTCAATAATTTGGCACTAGATGTCTTTTGATTGGTTTTGCCAGATCAGCTTTGCAGGTTGGATTATCTTCCTCTACAGATTTTCAATTAGATTGAGATCTGGACCGTTTTCAGGCTATGACATTGACCTTATGTGTTTTTCTTTAAAGAATCTTTTCACAGTTTTTGCTATATGGCAAGATGCCTCGTCGTCCTGAAAAACGATTTCATCAGCCCCGAAGGTTCATTTGATGGGATAAGAAAAGTGTCAAAATAAACCCGTGCATTTATTGAAGATGTCATGCAACCCCATATCATCAATAACTGTGGAAATTTGAAAGTTTTTTCAGGCAGTCCTCTTCATAAATAAAAGTTGCAGCATCATCAGCTTGGCCAATGCAGATTCATCACTGAATGTGACTTTCATCCAGTCATCCACAGTCCACGCTTGCTTTTCCTTAGCCCATTGTAATCTAGTTTCTTTACGTTTCGGTGTTAATTATGGCCTCCGTTTAGCTTTCCTATATGTAAATCCCATTTCCTTTAGGCGGTTTCTTACAGTCCGGTCACAAACATTGACTCCAGTTTCCTCGCTTTTGATCATTTGTTTTGCTGAGCATTTTCAGTTTTCTTAACATATCGCTTTGAGTGTTCTGTCTTGACGCTTTAATGTTAGTCTTTCATTAGTCTACCAGTATGCTTGCAATTAACAACCTTCCCATGTTGTTTGTATTTGCTCTAGATTTTAGAGACCGCTGACTGTGAACATCCATCTTTTGCAACACTGCATGATGATTTACCATATTTAAAAAGTCTGATAACCCTATCATAGTTTCAAATGACATCTCTTGCGTTGGAGCTATGATTTATGTCAGTCTACCTGGTGCACCAGCTGTCCAAGGCGTGATCACTTCGGTTTAACTGAAGGGTGTGTTAGTTTTGGAAATAGACATTTGCAGGGTGATTCCATAATTTATTTTCCATATTTCCATATTTTTTTCCTTCTGTTTGGTAACTTCAAAAGTATCTGCAACTAACTACCACGTCTCTTTCTTTTGTCTTGATGCCTTTTAGTGTTTCTCAAAGCCACAAAATTGCTATTTGAAATGACTTGACTTTTGTGTAATGTCTATGATCTGTTTTTTCTACAAAATTAAACAGCTGTATGAATATATTCCAACTTGTGATTCCATAATTGTTTCAAAGGGTTGTAATAGATGTAACGTATTTAAAGAATGTATACGAGGAACTGCAAGTATATGGATATAGTATTCTATCCCATATAATGGATCTGTATGTGAGAAATCATGATGAACCATACTGGCCCTGGCACAAAAATGTTTTCAATTTTTACACTGAGCACATGTACGGCTGTGTTTAATTAAAAAAAAGGAAAAAAAAGCCTCAAAGAGTCTTTACAGTCTCTTATATAAACCTTTTCTCTACACAATATGATCGGACCTTAAACACTTCAATAATCTACAAAGTAATTGCTAGTTGCAGGCCCAAATGAAGTAAATTTTAGAAAATAAAAAACAAACAGAAAAAAGTATTTAAAGATTTTATAGTCAACATCACAGTGAACCAAAAATAGGATTCTACCATTATTTAAAAATCTAAATATTATCAAAAGTATTATGGTGTCAAAAAGCGCATTGTCCAACAATCAGAGCACAGCATCTGCTGCCTAACAACAGGCTTCGCAGGAGTGGTTCACATTAAAACTGAAAAACAAAAGCCACTAATGCACTATGGTGTGTCTGAACAAATGTTATCGTTGCTAAATAAAAACAGTCAAATCCTTTAACTGCACTTTATAAATGAAAATGGAGCAATAAAATATTGACTCTGATTGCCTGCTCAGCACATTTCCACCATGTTTGATTGCCTAAATATCCTCCCAGTCGACCACTGTGATCGACCTGAAATGTATCCCAATCGCTAATCTCAATCTTACGTATAAGCATTGTTCATCAGCCCTAATCCTACTGTACCCCTCAAAATGCCTCATAAAAAGGTGAGGTGAGTTGCAGGGAAGTAAAACTAAACAGGAAAAGACTAAAAAGTCAATGAAGTAGAAAACAGGTTCTAACCTGATAATGGACGTGGAAGCGGCGAGTCGGTGGCGTGTGGCTAACAGTTCTGTGTGAAAACAGTTATTTGAATCTTATTTAACATCTTGTAGTTATATTACAAAAAAAACAAACAAAAAAACACTCTTATTTTACAAAAGCATCTTTAGGAGGAGGCAACTTCATACCGAGGACTTGTGCTCCAGCGGCGGCCGCTCTGGCCTGGAACGGCTGTCTGTTGCTTTGGGCTCGGGTCCCTTCGGCCCGTCACTTTGATGCTGGAGTCGAGACGGAGCAGAATGTGGGGCTATTCCCACATACAAGAAACATTAAAATGAAGAAATTGGTACATTGTGAGATGAGTTGAATTTGTTTCGTGATCTGAACTCCTCTTTTCTGAACACCTCTCAACTGATTTCATATTAGTGATGCTTTGCAGAGGATAAAGGACTGACTGCTGTTATTTTGCCATCTGCATGAAATGCTCCACAGTTTTGTGTTCAATCTATTCCTTAAAGGTTTATAGCAACACAACCTTGATATTATCTATCATTAGCATTTATTAAGAAAGTGGATTAAAAGGCTCAAACTTGGGATTATTTTAGATACAAAAAGTGTCATTGTTTTTCCACCAAAACCTCTCCACCAGCTTTCTTCTTGGCAGTCTTCCAGACAGCCAAAAAAAGTCTTCAATAATATTTTCTGCATGTAAAACCATAGTGATTCTATCTATATAGAAAAACATGTTTTTGGTAAAATATGGGTCATTCCATAATTGGAGGACATTTTACATCCCGCCCATCAAATTCTCATTTATGCAAATACAAAAAAACTAAAACATAGATTGTCTGAGTAAATATACTCGCTCTGAGAACAAATAAACAAAGAATAAGACAAAGTAAGTTGTAAGACAAAAGAATCTTTTAAAAAGAGTAAATATGTCCCCTAAATGACATTTTTCTCTTGTCCCACACCCTGTAATGACCAAATTGAATCCCAAATGAAACTGTTCAAATGGAATTTAATTTTTTTTTTTTTTTTTTTACTTGTTTCATTGTTGTCTCAATGGAAATATTTGTTTTAATAAACATAACCTTTCAAATTATAATTATTATTAATGATACGAGTGTCCAACAACATGCACGCAACCATGTTACCGTACAGTAGATTTTGGTCAGTACCTTGTTCCCAGTACATGAAATGGTTGCAATAGCCTGACACAACAATGGCACATGCTTGCTTTATACTGTATGCACAAAATATACAGAAAGACACACAACATTCTCACCTGTGAAACTTGCATGACTCATGCTGAGTGTTCCCTCGTCCAGGGAGTCTCTCTTGTGTGGCGTCGTGGCCGGCACACTTTCCTGCAAGGAAGTTGAAAATGTACACCATTATTTTTCCGTCCATGAATGCGTACATACATTTTCTCCTGCTTATCTTATGTCGGCTTACGGGGGAAGCAGCTTTGATTCATCCACCGCCAGGCTGCTGAAATGAATCTTTATCGTCTATTACTGGCAATGAGTTAGCAGGTAAGCCCAGACTTTTCTCTCTCTCTTTCCCGGGGGAAACCGAAGCATTATTTTATTTCTTTCATTTATCAACATATTGTTTTAAAATCCAAAACTAACCATTGTGAAATTAACTATTTTGAATACATTCATGATATTTGTTTCTATCCCATTTATGGGATATCCCATGATTAACCCTCTATTTACACCATGCTGCATGGTGTACCTAATGTTATGTCTAACGGGCGTACACGGCACTCACCAGTCCGGTGTCGTAGTCTTCGTCAGCCTCGTGCTCTTCCACGACACTAGCGAAGCTGCTGGCGTTGGAGGAAGAGCGGGAAAGGTCCTGAGCCTCTGGGATGGAGGGCGCTCTGCAACACATGACAGAGCTACACACCCTACGTCACTCGGACCACTCAGAAGAGCCCGCATTTGAGCCGACTGATTATTCTTGATCAAAGTGTTATGAAAAGGAGAGAAATTAAATTGAAGAGCTACCTATTCTTGGCAGGGGCAAACTCAGGAGAGCTGTGATTGGACGAGTTGTTTGATCTATTTTCCTGGGAGACCTGGCCACTGTCAGATGTCCTCTGGGTGCACGGTGACACATCCCGGCTGCGGAACGACATTATCAAAAAAAACACTAAATGCCAAACCTCTTCAAATTGAAATGCCACACCTCTGTAAATGTGTTGCATATTTCCAAAAAGCTTGTTCTTCGTTGACAAATAAAAAGATAAACATCTCACCTAAAATATAGACGCCATTGCCTCAAATATAACAGAGCCTTTTACTATTTTGACTGTCCCTGCTTGATGCCATTTAACTACATGACGCAGCTTGCACAGAAGACATTACATCTGTAAAGCTGATTTTATACCACCGTTGGTAATATATTCTCGAAACGGTATATGCAACACTTTCAAGATACGGGCTGTCGTCCGGCAGATTTTTTTGCTTTGAAAACAATTTTGTGATATTATTGCCATTGCCAGTTAAAGTTTGCTATCAAACTAAACATTAAACAAAGACACATGTGTTTCACCCACTTTGCCTTAGAAATGCCCACACTAGTCAGACGCTGAAAAATATAGTGAAACACCATAGAAGTGCTAACGATAAGCATTATCATCAGTTAGTATAACCCTTTAGAATCATATTTTAACACATTGTATTGAGATTTTAACACAAATGGTGAAGTAACACATGACGACAGAGATTTACATTGTATTTACAAGGTAATTACATTACGATCTGCAATTATTATTATTGCACCTTAGTGAATTATTTATACCTCCTCTCTTGGACCTCTTGGATGTTCTCGATGCCGATGGCGCTGCTCCGACGGGAACTGAAGGGTCCGGATTTCTTCCTGGTGGGGCTTTTTCCAGGAATGATTAGGGACTGCCACATGGGAGAGAGAACAGTCAGAAGCACTCAATGCCACCTTTGCCACAACACGCTCGGCTAGTCGAATAGCAGTTTGAGCATCTGATGCTTCCTTCATGTAAAATGTAAATCTTTATCAGTTTACACAGAAGTACAAAAGGACCTACTATGGAAATTTAAGAATAGTCACCAAAGCATCACATTACAAGGGCGCTACATTAGCTGCAGCTTCTGAGCACACACACGGAGAAAAAGACATTAGACAAGAAGAAAGAAACATGAACCTCTTCTATTGTTCCTATTCCTATGGCGCTGCCTCGCCGGCCGTATTTACCGGGACTTTTCCCCGGGACGAGCAATGACTGAGGCATACAAAGGCAGGACGGGACGGGAGAGAAGAAAACACATGGCAGGTTGAAAAGCAAAAATAAACAACGCATTGTAGGATGTCATGCAAATGACACACAAAACCACACACATAGCCAGACATGCAGATTTTCAAACAGCGGCAAGATTGTTGTTGCTGTTTTTTTCAAACAAATTTTAAAGGTGCTCAAGCGAACCACTTTTTTATGATTGTTTGGCAAGGATAAGAGTTGCTGAATTGTTTTGTTTTCTATTTAAGTGTAAATTTATGGGGGGGTGATTTTGAAATACTTTCTCAAACATGCTATATTAAATAAATATTTTGAAGTTTACAAATGTACAGACAATTTACTTTGAAAGTATAAAAAAAAAATCAATGATTAATCAAATAAATTAATGGTAAATAAAATACATTTGAAAAATCATTTTATAAGTAGTGGGCTCTGTAGGCCAGCAATGCCTTCTCTGCTGGTCTAAACATATACAGAAAAACACATTTATTCATAATAATTAATTTTAAATAAAATTATCCTCCCTGGTCTGTATGACACATGAAATCTGCTTTTTGCAATGTTTCCATTGCTACATGTCATATTAATTTTTTAACTCAAAAGGTAAGAAAAGCTGGTCTGTATGACACATAATATCTGCTTTTTGCGATGTTTCCATTGAACATGTCATATTAATTTTTTTTTTTATTTAAAAGGTAAGAAAAGCCTTTATCCAATCATATTTTGGCTAGCAAGTGTTGCCAGCTTTCCTGAAATCTACCAGAGCCTTCAGAATGAAAAGAGAAGTCCTTGTCCATTCTATATGATTGGACACAGCCCATAAAAGCTTACAGCACTCGGACCAATCATCTCACAAGACTGCGACCTCGGGGCAAGCTAGCTAGACTTCTGTAGAAATTAACAAGCACATTTTCTGAGATTGGAATAACTCTTCGAGGAGTACGACATTTTGCCGCAAAATGCCACAAATGAACCAGCAAATGTGTTTGCTACCGATGCATCGTTGTTGTTTTTTGTGTTTTTTTTTTCAACCCACATTGGCAGGAGGAGATGAGGCGTCTGTCCCACAGGGAAAATGTTTTGGCCATCATTTTTCAAAATCTATGAACATTAGCTGTGGCTGACAGCTTCTGAGAAACGCTGCAAATTATATTTTTGCGAACGCCTATTGCCTGCATCAGATCGAGTCATACTGGGTTTGTTTACTTGAATTGTTTTCCAAAAGCAGCAACAAGACACCAAAAATCAGCTGTTCATTCTCAGCAGGTGATTCCAGATTCCATTTGTGGGTCAATTGTTGACATTTACCTGGGAACCAACTTGATAGGGTCGCAATCGTCTTGCATTCACGTCAAATTATAATTCATACCTTCGACTACCCCAGACTCTTATGCGATGAATTCAATGATAACCACCACAAGTATGCATACATACGAAATAATTTATGTGAAAAAGACACATATATGTGTTCCAAGCAATATTGCAATGGTCTGCCTTTTCTAGCCAACATCTGAAAAGGAGAATAATGCATTATTTAACACTCATTCATTATCATGCTGATTTTCATTCGTCAACCACTGCAAAGATAGGAACTGATAGTATGTATGTAAAAGGTAAGTATGTGTATACATACGTTATACATATATATGGGCCTTGGCACCGTTGGTGACTTCAATCCCTGTGATAGGAAAGCCCACCTTGGAGTTTCCAGACTCTGCTTCTTCACTGGAATTTAGGAGGTCTTCAAAGTATTCTCCTCACTGGCTCACAACGTCCCAAGTTGAAGTCAGCAGTGCCCCATTTCCAAAGCACACAGTCTTAATGATGCGCTGCTTCCCTCTACTGAGACACGGAATGGTGTCTGACAGGGGACTCTGCTAAACATTCCCAGTAGACCCTCACGATATGTTTGGGTTTGTAAAGGCGTAAGCATTTCCCACATAAGCATTGAAGTCCCCCAGCAGAACCTGGGAGTCCCCAGAGGGAGCACTCTCCAGCGCAATCTCCAAGGACTCCAAAAAAGGTGGGTACTCTGAACTGCTGTTTGGTGCATAGGCACAAACAACAGTCAGAACCTGGACTGCCACTGGAAGGAAGAGAGCGGCTACCTCTCATCCACTGGGGTGAACCCCAATGTACAGTTTCTGAGCTCTGCACCTCTCACTGTGGACAACTTTAGAGTAGAAGGGAATCCATTCCCGCTCAAGAGGACTGGTACTAGAACCCAAGCTGTGTGTGGTGGCAAGTCCAACTTTGTCTAGTTGGAACTTGCCTCGCAAACCAGCGCAGAATTCTTCCCTGCCAGAGAGGTGACATTCCATGTCCCGAGAGCTACCTTCTCTAGTCGGGAATCGGACCGACAAGGTGCCAGCCTTTGGCTGCCGCCCAGCTCACCATGCACCCTTTGGCCCGTCCCACAGGTGGGACCTACGTTATCCTTTCGGTCTGAGCCTGGCTGGGCCCCATGGATACAGCTCCGGCCACCAGGAATTTGCCAATGAGCCCCACCTCTGGGCGAGGGAAAACAGAATCTATGATTGTTTCTCATCATAAGGGGTATATGAACCATGCTTAGTTTGGTCCCTGACCTAGGACCTGTTTGCCATGGGTGACACTTTCTGGGGCATATAGCCCCAACAACTTAGCTTCTAGGATTAGGACATGAAACCCCCTCCACCATGGAAAGGTGACGAGTCATTGGGTGCTCCTCATTATAGTGAGGAGAATTTGGTAATTTGTCTAATCATCAGTCACAAAAAGTACTCTCACTCACTCACTCACTCACTCACTCACTTCTCTATCTCTGTCTCTCTCTCACACATACACACGCACACACACATCACACTTCACTATTTCCTGGTAAGGGTAGCCTTGGCTAGCTTCGTATTTCTTGATTATCTCCAGCTTCGTTTCCATGTAAATCATCTTCTTACTTCTCTCTTTAACAACACTAGCAATCATGGGACCCATGGCTAATCCTTTCAAGTCTGAATTACGCAGTAAAATGCACTATAAATGTGGTTTTGTAACCACTCCTGACATAACAAAGCTATACCATTCTGCCAATGTGACTTGTGTGTGTGTGTGTAAATATATCAGCTTTACTTAAATTTTCTTTAAGTGTTTGGCTAAATCAATCAAAGTAATCAATTACATTGGGAATATAAGTATTAAAGTCATCAATTTCCTAAGGTAATTACTTTAGGTAAGACTATCACACATAACTACCTAGTTTAGTCGCAGCCATTTTCAGACTGCACTTGAGCCTAACATTTGAAAAAACAAACAAACAAACAAACAAAAAAAGACTGTTTGAATGTCTGGACATCCTGAACAATGTCCAAATATGTCTTTGTGATCATGCATTTAAGATGTATCAAATGATTAAATCAAATAACAGACCTTTCATCTTTATATTCTTCTGTATTTGACCCTCAAAGGAAAACATTTGGACACCCCCTCTTGATTTAACAGCTTTAAGTGCAATTTTACTGTGGGCAAGGTATTGTGTGCAGGGGGTCCTCAGTTTATGACGCCATCCTCTTCCTGCGATGGCGATGGAACCCCTAAATCAGAAACAGCTGCTGTCCACCAGAACAGTGGTGAAGTCAAATTTAGTACACACCTCTCGGCCATAGCATTTCTAATCTAAAGTGTCATTTGTCTTAAACTGAAAACCCCTGAGAATGAACAACCCTTGAGCAAACATGACCCATGTGACCCTAAACATCAAGCTTCATTCTGCAACCAAGCGTGGTGAAATCACACATGCGAAGCGTCATGCACAATACAGACACGAACACGTCACACGCTGCCGCAAACACGGGAGGGCGGGGAGCAAGGGAGTCTGGGTAGTCAAACAGCTGCAACCAGAAATTTCCCCATAGGGCTTTCATCACAATCTATTTTAAAGAATCTCAATGTCACAAAATCGGAGGCTAAGGATTGAGAACCGGATGATGGTTTGGATCGGAGTTGTGTGCAACTTGTAAGTAAGAACAGTGGCATTTACATGTCAGGATTCCTCCGCGTTTGAAAAGTCAACATTCTATATTCTATCCAGACTCTTAGTATCAGACGTCTCCATTCTAAATGAATAAAAGACTAATATAAATAAATACATATCAACCCAATTCAACCTTTTCGAGCAGATTTGCTCTCTTCGAAGACATGACATTATCGCACATTATTTATGTAAACACTGTTCAATCAATATCATTGTCAAAACGCATTTGTCCAATTATGTTTGTTCATCCCAATTACCACCATGCGTCCTGGTAGATGTCATTGCTACGTGACATCTGTAAAGCTGATTTGCCGTAATAGTGCATTCCATCTCCTTCCGTATGCCCCACACAGCTGTAAAGCTGATTTTATTTTGTATTTTGCAACCTGCATTATTTAAATGCACATTAGTTAGCTACTGGGACCTATACAACACATTAATACTGCCATATTTCATGCTCATGGCATCTATAAAGCAGCTATAATTTTTTTATAATCATGTATTATTCTATTTTGTTGGATAAATGAAAATAATTATACAGTATACATTTATCGGTACATATACAGCATATACAGTACCAGCTACAAGCTTGGAAACATCCTGTAATTCAGTGTTTTCTTGATTTGTAGATTAATAGCTAAATCTTTATAACAAAGAAATATTGATGGAGTTATTTTGAAAAAAATTCTTGTTCATGAAAACAAAATGCTTTTATAATTAACATCCATCAAAGTAAGTGCGCTAGACACCTTTTACACACACACACACACACACACACACACACACACACACATACATATATATATATATAGCGGAACCTCTTGATACAAATTTAATCCATTCTACGGTGCAGTTTGTATCCTGAATCATTCATTACATGTAAATTGCCTAATTTGTTCCAAGCTTGAAATTAACGCTATAGTACGTTTTAAACTATTGTACCTTACACTTCAAAAAATGCGATGTTCGGTAGATGTCAGGCAAATGACAGAAAAAAATGGCTGTAACTTTAATTCCTCTTGAACTTTGATTGAACAACAATAAAACAAACAAAAAAAACCCCACAAAACACTTAAATTAAAATTTTCATCAAATTTGACTAATGCAACTATGGATGTAAATGGACCGACAGTGAGGTTAATCCATTCCTCAAAAACCCACCTCGTTACCCTGGCTTTCGCATGCACATCTCCAGAAAGCTCTCTTTTAGCGCTTTATGGGAAGTGTTGAGCGTTAGCACGTTTGCACTGGCAGCTTTCCCATCTCATACCACGGAATGAAAGCAAGCCCTCTTAGATTTATCGAAGCACCCAGGTGAAGCCTTGAAAATCTAAGGCTAGGTCTACTGTACTAGCTGCAAGGTTCCTTCGCCAGTGCTGTCTTCAGATCGCGCAATCTCAAGATTGCGAATAATGAGGCCAGTCTTCCTGAACCACAATGAGAAAGTTGTACACTAGCAAGCTGTACTGTACAGCACAGCCAATAGGAGAGCAGAACAATGAATGTGAAGGATTCTGACTGATGGGAGAGCAGGATACTGATACAGTGGTATTAAGCGTTTAATGAGAGCGGGAATTTCAAGTTTTCTCTTGGAGCACGTGAATAATCGCTCGCAAGAATTTGGCCGAATTTTTACTCATGAAATGTATATTTCGTGTACAGAAGCGTTCATATCTATGGGTTTCACTATATATATAATTTTTTTGTCAACTTCATGATGTGGATGATGCCATTTGATTTAGATTCAGTTACAGTTCACATCTGTGCTTTCTTCAGGTGTTGCTTGAGTTTCTTAAACTTGTAAGTCGTGCGAGACTGAGGGTGTTTCCAAACTTTTGAGTGGCACTGTATATACTCTTCATTGAGGTCTTGAGATCATTTGAGTTTATGTGTTAATTTGCAAGGTGACCACACTCAAATTTCAAATGATCCAATTTCAAATGATTCAAATGATTGAAACGTATTAATTCGTTCCAGCCTCCCAATACATGTTTTTTTTTTTTTTTTTAAAGAAAGTACCTACTTTTGAAAAATCTTGTTTAAGAGGATTGCGATTGTCTTGTAGGATCAATTTGTTTTCGAAACTAGAATCGCTTTTCCAAAACTGGCTGTCTACAAAATCAAATTCCGTGTTTTATTTTTTCGTAGGAACCCTGACATGTGGAAAGATAATAGTGTGATGCAGCCTGCGCTGAAGCACAACGTGCTACTTACAATGCCGGGCGTTTTGGGGCTCTCGGCCAGATTGTGGGTAAAGCTGCCACTGTGACTAGTGGAGACTGTGTATGACTTCTTGCTACTGAGGCCCATGGCGTCCATTGACTGGCTTCTGCTGCGGATGACCCGCTATACGAAGAGAGATGAGGACACACGGTCAACGGGTGGAAAAAAGGAACGGCGTCATTAAGGGTTGCGTGACTTGGTCGGGGCAGGTTCTTGGGTTCTTTCCATTGGAGTTAAAATGTCCCAAATGGAGTTTAAAACAAAACTTGGACAAAATTGGAAAACGCATTGCTGCAAATGTTGTGGATGGACCATTTTTCCAAAGTCACCACAGAAGGGCATAGGTAAAATGGCAATCATTGGTCAGTCATGGGATTAACATTGGCTAATTCATTCATTATCATATGCAAATTGATTTCATGTTGATCATGCAGTGATACTGCTGTGTCTGTAAAAAATATTTAAAGGGAGCACATTATAGAAATTGATTGTTTTTAATGGCTCACATTATACTGTGTGTCATTCAATATGTGTGAAATTAAAGAATTGTAAGGAAAAATAAGTATTCAGCCGGTATTAGTATAAGATTTTGTTGTTCACTGACCACCTGGTTTGGTTTGAACAAAGACCCTTTCACTTGTGAATGAAAGAGACAACCTTGACAGATAAGTCAAGTTCAACAACACAGATGTAAATCATTTTGTATTTGACTCCCATCTTGTCGTTCCTCACTTCCATAGCCTTAAGAATCTTCTCTTTCACGTGACCCTGCACACTCTCTTACAGACCACTAGACCGCTCTGTTAAGACTTGTGTGTTTGAAGCTTCAAATTACAGAAGACCAAAAATGACAAATGGTATTCCCCACTATTTTACTGTACTGATCTCGCCTAAATCCCCCCAAATTCCAGAGCACAACTTTTTAATTTTTTCCAGACCTTATTTCTGGAAACGTGTCTGTGAGAAACACAGTTATGTAGTTAAGTAAGTTTCCCTATCTCTAACGTGATAAGTAGGTTGCACAACGATCCAGTGTAATTTTTAAGAGACTACATTGCCTTGATCCCCATCACACAGAATCATTCATATTCCCGGTGTGCGGTGGCCCATGTCATACCCAAAAGGAAGCAGAGCTGTAATGATTTTTGTGGACTTCAAATGAGTTTTTGCTAACAGGATGAGTTACTAATTAGAAGTGCATACTTGATTTGTGAAGTTGTAGAAAAGGTGGCAGTTGGGCTATTTGGGTTGGGTGACGTGTCCGTGCACCAGACGGGCACAGAATATTGCATGGGCGGCTGCTTCAACGAGTGAAAATGCCTTTATTGTCATTGCGGATGCTACCTTTTTCCCCACTCTGGCTCCTGTAAGGAGAAGCTGCTGTAGTCATGATACTAGGGCTCTGCACCCTGTCGTCATTTTGACAGGTGACATTTGGAGTCTGGTTGGTCCAGCAGGACAAGGGGCAGGGCATCTCGTCTCTGACTTGCATGAGACGGGGCCAGCCCAAAAAACAAGTGTGTAAAGTGTGACGATATTTGGATGAAAGGAAGTCACAAACCTATTTTTATAACACCCAGGAAATTGTTCTAAAGTGTTAAAAAATGCATGATATGTCGCCATTTAAGTGTTCATCAGGCATACACAATCAGAGCTCCTGCCGCTGTGGCCTGCCGACTTGGACGCACCCTCGGGGCACAAATGGATTGATGGAGCACGGCCAGTCAGGACAGAGAGCCTCCGGAACATAATGTCAAAAAAAAAAAAACAAAAAAAAAAAACATCCGTCGCAAGCCAAGCGAGGAAATCAAGAGCCACAGGCCTGGTCCTTTGAGATACAAAAGCCATTTAGTCCGCTTGGCTTTAGTCGCGAATGAATACCCAGAATCCCCGGGCCGAGAGACAAGGGAGGCAAAAAAGCATCTGCAAACTTCCTCATTCTCACTCATGCAGATGAGGTCGTGCCTTATCACAATGAAAAAAAGGAAGAGGCCGTACCTTGAAGGACTCAAAGAAGCCACCCCCTCCGCCGCTGCCGCCGTTCTCCAGTTTGTCTTCATCGCCACCCAGGCCCATCATGGACTGGCTGTGGATGTGTAGCTCCTCATAAAGGGTCTCCAAAAGTGCTGAACGTGTGCGCTCCTGAAAACCACCAAAATCTTCACAAATACTGTCCCTGCATAATGGTGGACTGTGGCAAAGAACTACTATTTGGAACTGTAGTCAAAATTTAGCTTTGGATTCTTCGTGAATAGTGACTGCCTGTTTAGCGCACACGTTCAATTCCACATGACAGGAAATAATACGTAATATAGAAGGCCCATATAAAACATTGTTTTAGCAGTACCCTTTTCATATGCTTTAAAGAGACAATGTGTCAAATTTAGACCGTTTTTCACTATGGACAGTAGACTATTTATTGTCCATAGCTATAACAGACATGGCAGCCTCCGGAAGAGTGCCACACCCCATGTAATAAGATTGATGATAACTACACCTACGATTATATTTAAAACAAACTGTTGGTCGTTAAGAACACATTTATTTGCAAGTTTTAAAAACTAAGTCATTGAATTTGTTTCTTTTTAATGAAAAACAGTCCAAAACTTACACATTGTCCCTTTAAACACATTTAAAAATATAAAAATAAACAGTTGAAAATATTGAAACCTCTTCTCCACAGTATTCCTTGGTGTGCCTCATAACCCAATTCACCCTATACTGTATATAGTAATTTCCAAAAATAGACCTGCTCTGGTGCACCTGATAGTCCGGTAACTACAGTGTATATACAGTACTACATTTTCTGCACTATAAGGCACATTGCATTATGAGGCGCACCTTGAATGAATAGCCTATTTAAAAAATTTTTCATATATAAGCCGCACTGCTTTATGAGGCGCATAAATAGAGGCTAAAGTAGTGGCTGGGCTTGCATTATGCATCCACTAGATGGAGCTGCACTGAAAGGGAATGTCAACAGTAAAATCCGATAAGTCAAATTGATATAATCGAAACCTCGATTACATTAAATGACTGTTTAGATCAACGCCAGGACAAATAAAGATCTTAAAAGAATATATTTAGGATTAAATTAAATATTAAATTTCATTCAATTGATCAAATTGAAACCCAAAACTTTGAAATATGTATATTGTTTCGTTGATCTAAATAGACGTTTCTGGATTTATTTGATAAAATCACGTTTTATTTTACAAAAACTCACGTTTTTTGCATCTTGTCCCTCTATAAATGACTTCAAAGTCGGAGCATATATAGCACATCATAATTTCTAACAGTGTTATAAAATTTTTGATTGTAAAAGAAACATTTATTAATGAAAAGCAGAGGTAACAATTGGAAAGATTTACAAGGAGATTATTTTATTTTTCGTCCCCGAAAAAAAGGGAAACTCCGCAGGGCACACCGGATTATGAGGTGCACTGTCAGCTTTTGAGAAAATTGAAGGCTTTTAAGTGCATCTTATAGTGCGGAAAATACGGTATAATTAACCATCAAATATTCAACCAAAAAATATGGCTAAAGTCTCCTACTTCTACTGTGAAACAACATGATAATTACAAAACTTCAAACTACCCACGGACATGCCAACAGTGCATATGACAATATTATGAATGGCCGGTGAATGCCATCACAGAAGTGAGGATGTGATGATCAAACATACTGCTAGATTTTATTAGAGGTTTCAAAAATACAATGCTACTTGGTTTTCGTGACATTTATCTGCCTTCTACCTGTATAGCAGTGCTTCTCAATTATATGGTGCCAAGCCCCATCTAGGAAAGAGATTTTTTTTTTCCTTCCTCAGGACATTCCATATGATTGCATTTGCCATTTCTCACCAAGAGAAAGTTATGGGAAATCCATTTAGGTCAGACCACTAATCAGTATAAATAACAGCCTCACCTCTAGTTTGGCAAACTTCTCCGCCTTGTAACAAGCGTACTCAGCATTGATGAGCTTGGTGAAAAGGAACTCGCGAAACTCCGGGCCCTGAAGAAGGAAAAAGGAGATGTAGAAAAGAAAGCTACGTGGTGACTTCAGGTTTTCCTGCTTGTGTGACGCCATCACCGACCTTTCTAAAGATGGCTGGGTCAGGTAGGGCTGGCCCAAAAAAGGGCACGTCATCCCTCGCTGTCACTGACACCTGATTGGGATGGCAGGTGACATACTAACCACGGTCGATTCTTGGAGATCGCCATCACGAGAGAAACAAACCTTGTATGTGACGTTGTCCGTACACGCGTTCTCCACCTGAACCACCACGTAGGCGTGCAGGAAGTTGGACTGAATCATGTCAGGAACAAAGGGTGTGTTCTCTTCCTGAAACACTATGGCCACGATGTCGTTGCCTATGTGCCTCTTTCTCTGCAGCTGGTATGACACACAATCGCGTACAGGGTTATACAGAATGTCATATGGAGGGGATGATAAACGGTACAAAAGCGCTTATATGTAAAGGATGAGTATCAGCACATTCATTAAACAAAACAAAGAAAAGAGGCAACTCATTCTATCATTTGTCATCTACAAAAATGCTATTTCACAAATGCAAGGGTATAGCACAGTATAGCAACTTACAAGCGCAGGTGCATTGTACAGCTTGCTAGTGGGGATATTTCACTATTTATGCAATTTTTCAACGTTAAAAAGTTCATATTTTGCCAACATGACACTACACTAAAGGTACACTAAACAAGTGAATTCTGTTAATTACAGTATACAGTGATCCCTGTTTTTTCACAGTTAATGGGGACCGAAACCTCCCCGCGATAAGTGAAAAACCGCAAACTAGCATCAGGTGTTTTAGGAAGGAAGGGCAGGTCTTTTAATCTACGCCCGCCCCAACTCCCGCCCCTTGGACAGAGAAGGATGTGCCGCACACATGCTGTTGGATAGACCCGAGAGAGAGGAGCAAAAACATCTGTTAAAGAGATTTCTTTTATAATAAAATGGTGTTTCACGTGTTAACTCTTATTGCTATCATCTACAGCGTTCACGGTGCCGCTAATATTACCATAGCTGCCGCTAGACTTCAACGGATGGAAAGGAGTAACTGTTCAGTTACAATACTGTATAAGGTTTAATAATTTAAGATTTAAGTAAATATGTGTACTGCAGTAGTGCCACGTCAGTGGCAAGTGCATTACCTAATCTGCCTGGCATACAGAAAACCAGGTCTCTCCGTGACCCCCCCAAAAAAAACTTAGATGCACTGAGGGCGATAGGCGAGGCGCAAAGTGGCGAGGGATTCTTTTATAGGTTTTGTCTTCATTATACTTGTTTTTCCTGTATTTTTTTGTGTTTACTATCATTGATTATACTAGATGTCAGTATGTTTTTCATCGAATATTTATGTTGTCTGTTTATTATATGCAGTGCAGTCCAAATGTCTGGACAGTGGACAACTTCTTATTCAATGGGTTTTCTTGATTTTCAGGACTATTTCGATGGGGGATTCTTACTGAAAGCATCAAAAATACGAATAAACAAATGGAATTTAACAAGTTTAGAATTTCACAAGAACAAGAATTTAAAAGGTGAAGTAACTGAAAAGATGTTTTCATTTCTTCAAAACAGCCACCATTTGCTCTGATTACTGCATTGCACCTTCTTGGCATTCTCTCAATGAGCTTCAAGACGGAGTCACCTCAAATGGCACTCGTTAATTAGTGTAATCTCTTGCTTAATCATTGGGCTTGGAACCATCAGTTGTGTTGTGCACAAGTCAGGTTAATACACAGATGGCAGCTGTATTGGGCAAGTGTTAGAATTCACATTATGGACAACTGTTAGAATTTATATGAGTGCAAAAGTAAACTACCTAAAAATGACTGGCCATCAGTACTTTACAAAAATGAATGAGTCAGGTGTGTCCAAATATTTCACCTATGCTGTATCCATTTTTCTATTTGTACATTTTTATTCATTTTTTTTTCTTCATTATACTGGATATCTAAGAAAATGGATGGATGAATGTTTTTTTCTATCTACAAATTATGTTTTTATTTATTATGTATATGTATTTTAAGACTGTTAAAAAAAAAAACCCTCAGTAAACATTGATAGAATTTCCTCAGGCAGACATTTACATGCGCTCATTCACCTGTTTAAACACTCCAGGCCCTATTTTGGTGATCAGGCCCTGGTCTGACGATCAGCAAGATGCAGACATCGGCGGGGTGGGGCCAGACCGAGATTTGGCAATTTGGTAGACAGGCGCAGCTTGGCGCTGATAGACGGAGGCAGTGCGTACCATGTGCCCATCAAAGCAGCAGGCTCCTATCGTACAATCAGAGCGACCTTTATCCCTTTAAATGGAATGCACCTGACTCGCAAAGAAAATCTAGAAATAGGGGCGAGTGGAAGGACACCCGATTTTACCCCAAAAGAGTCTGCCTTATTCTACGAATGATGTCAAACTGGCCTTGGGAGGAAGTTATCGTTCTTGTGAATAAGTCCTACCACGGCACACTGTTTGAGGCTCCTAAAAATATTTTTCAGATGACAATGATCATTCTTTCAATGAATGAATTATCATAATAATTCTCATGCCTATTGTTTATATTTATGAGCAGGGGCGTCACTAGACCTAATACTGTAATACTGGGCACAACTGGGCCACAAAAAATTCATGAGTGCGTGCAAAGTGCGGGAAAAAAAGAACATTCAGCAATTCCATCTATCCATCCATTATCTATAGCCGGTTATCCTCACAAGGGTCGTGGCTTGCTTGGTGCCCATCCCTGCTCCAATAGGCGGGCAATAGGCGGGGGTCCCCCTGGATTGGTTGCCAGCCAATTGCAGGGCACAGAGAGACAAACAACCACTCACGCACCCAATTACACCTAAGGACAATTTAGAGAGTCAAATACCCCTTCCAAGCATGATTTTGGAGTGTGGCAGGAAGTTCCACGGGCTTGAGGAGAACATGAAAGCTCCAGACGGGGAGGCCTGAATCGGCTGGTTTTGAACTCTGACACTCTGAGGCGGACGTGCTAACCACTCTGCAACAAAACCTGACATTTTTAGCCATGTTTCGGGTGACAATTACAGACATTTTATTATATTCTCTGACAACAAAACCATATAGCCTATACTTTCACTGTAACTATTGTGACTAAACAGGATTACTTTAGTCAAAGACAAACAAACTTGAACCCCCCCCCCCCCCCACACACACACACACACACACACACACACACAAAACTGTACAGCAAATTAGCATGGTTTTCTTGATACAAGGAATAACATGAGCACAAACTTACAATAGACTTATGTTGCCTAGCTAGATAGATCCCTGCCATGGGCGAAAATCTTTCTGATTTCCATCTAGAAGTTACAGTTTGAGCCAAATTAAAATCAAAATAATATCATCTAAAAAAATGTTTTAGGCTCAATTTACCAACTTCAACTTGCTTGATCACTAACTGACAATTAGTTTAGTTTTTTTTTTCACTGATTAATTTTTATCGGTGCACAAATTGTGTCCAAATAAATACACCTTCTTTCCCCCAAAGCCGTGTGAGGTGAACTCGTTTGCTATTTCCAGTGTACTTTTGCGAGCTTTGATTGGCTGGCACTTTCTTAACGCGTGCGCCAAGCAGAGCAGAAAGCAAAGAACAATGCAAAATCTTATTGTTACTGTGTGCAAAATTTTTCATTCATTGCTCGTCAATTGCTCGATAGTGGCACAAATAATTCCATACTTAGCGATTTCACCTGCGACTGAGAGGGGGCTCTTTCTCGCGCGCGCTCTTTCTCTCTCCCCGACAAGGAAGTACTGATGATTAAGCTGACGTCTTGCACGTAAATAAATTACCATATTCATTAGCCATGTGCGCTTGCTTATGTGGAGCGTGGTGACACATCAACACAGTAGTAAATAAGTATAATAGAAAGTAAAATGTGCGTTCTGAAATTATTATATATATATATATTTTTTTTAATTGATGATGTTTTTACCGGGGCACAGCAGAATTATACTGGGGCACGTGTGCCAGCAAAATATGTCTGGTGACGCTGGTGTTTATGAGTGAATGTACCACTCATTGGTTAGCATGTCCGTCTCACAGTTCAACGTCCAGAGTTCAGGTCCAGTTGGCTCCAGCCTTTCTGCGTGGCGTTTGCATGTTCGCCTCATGACCCTAGTGAGCATAAGTGACTTATAGAAAGTGAATGGATGGACTGATGTGATTTATCGGTTATTTTCATGTTCAATTAACACCATAAAAACACATTTTGTCACTTGCTGTCAACTGAACATGACCTCACGTGCTCAGGCAATGATAAATTACAGCTCACCAGTTTTCTGGGTTTGGTCATGTGACGCTCAAAAACTGAGCTGTGATTGGTTGTTTGAATGTAATCTCACTTATAGTGGATAGCAAGTGTCAAATGTTATAAAATTTACTATACAGTCTTCCTTTGCTAAAACACGGTTCACTTTTTCAGAGCCTTGATGTTTCACAGATTTTTTGGGGACTCTTTTTTTACCATGTGGATTTAAACTTTGAGCGCTCTTTATTAGTAGACGGGTGCTCGTGCACTCAGACTGAACACAGGCGCTTCAGTTTCATGCAGGCGCAAGTCTGTTTTTTTTTTTGTGTTTACAAATTTTGTAAGTCTTGTCGATGCAATGTGCACTTTTGGATGTTTCAGACTGGCCGCTCCCCCAGCGCATCTGACATTTTAGTAAAAAAAAGAATGCACTGCCTGATGCAAAATGTTATAACGGCACAGGTCCAGCCTGGGATTTTGGCAAAACCCGCTTCACCTCAATAGGCGTTCGACAACGGTACTCCACACCCGTCGCGCATCTTGCAATTTCATGACCAAATGTAGAAAAAGTCTTTGACCAACTAAAAGCATATCTATTTCAAAGCTCAGGTGGTGTAATGCAATTTTTCTGGATTTGATGTAGGGCGCAGGTAGACCGATTCAACTCTGGGGACATGAGTGGTATATTCATCCATCCATTTTCTAGAGCCGCTTATCCCCAAGTGTCGCTAGTTTCCTAGTGCCTATCTAAACTGTCTATAGGCAGTGCGCGGGGGAAATCCTGAACTGTTCTCTGGCCAATTGCAGTGCACATAGGGACAAACATGTTTTTTTTTAATGTTGGAGGAAGTTGGGACTGCCAGGAGAGAACCCACGTGGACATGAGTCAAACATGCAAACTCCGCGCAGAAAGACCGGAGTGAGCAGGAACAGAACTCGGGGCTCTGAACCGTGAGGCGGTCGTGCTAACCACTGAGTGCAACACATACCGGTAAATAACATACGTAATCATGACATGCTTTGCCCACTCAACCCTGAACCACAAAAGATTTTCCTTGAAAGCAGCATTATAGGCTAAAAGGGGCACAAAATGCAGCACAGTGGAGGCTTCATTAGTGATTTCTTTATTGGCTGTCATCTTTCATATGTACATAAACAGGCAATGCAGCCATGCGAATAACACGCTTCTCATTTTCTCCCCGCAAATGGGAGCGCCTGCGAGCACGCAATTGGACAAAAGCCACGCTCAGCTTTCTCCCAAAATGGTCATTTTGGAGTGGCACGGACCTCCAACAAAGCCAAAAGATTTGGATCAGCGCCACCTTCTGTGCATGTCTAAATATTTATTAACATTCATTATGATTGCATTTTTCACTGAGACAAACAAAAACTCTGATTGAAATTTTCTAAATCACTTTTTTTGCTTGTTTTCCAAGCACTCGTGGGCAGAACTCTGCATCTTGTTCGAGATTGTCCGCTATCCTATAATTTGTAATACTAGGCTAGTGGTTGAAGGCAGTATGTCCCAAGTAACAATGCATACAAGTTGAGTCTATTCGTCAAATCGTCATCTGTCAAGTGAGGTAACGATCACTGAAAGGAAGTGAAACATGATTCTCACGCGCTCATTTTTAGAAGCGGACACACACCAAAAAAAAAAAATCTTTTTTTCAATTCACACAATGAATGGTTAGGCACTGGAGACCAATTTTGCATACAATAAAACGTCAATTTTCCATATATGGCCTTAAAATACCATACATAAATCATAAGACCAATGAGAACCCAAGAAGCCCCGTGGGGAAAGTAGTAGGAAAGTAGCTCTGCTTTTCACATTTTTTTTTCTGACTCAAGATTCAGGCCATGTTGAGTTGTCCGCCCATTTGATAACATATTGGAGGGTTACCATGGTAACAAACTAATAAAGCCCACAAACGCGTCAAGGGGGACTAATGCGACATCTTACATGGAAAACAGCAGCACTGGTGCAGCGACAGAGCAATTCTCATCCCAACATTGGTCGCTGTAATATTAGTCCATTACTGATGAATTAATTGTGACCATTTGCCTGCAAGTACGACGATAATTAGCTCATACCTGCTGGGAGTCTCCCTCAGTGTAAGGCAGCTTGGTGGAGACGTGGAACATGATCTCCTTGCCATGGAAGCTGGTATAAACTGATTCTGTCCCTGTTTGTCCATGCGTCACGTCAAGGCCTCCTCGAAATCTGAAACAACACCACAACAGACAAAGTTATGTACCCAACTGTGGGTCTGCCAATTAGTGGTAAATGGTGGTATACAATTGTGGCTGTATACCCCTAACTTTTTTTTTCTTTTGCAGACCAGTTTTGGGAATCACTGACTTAATTTTAGGAGCTGTTTTTGTCGTTTTGTAGAGCTTCTTTTTTTTTTTTTTAATTATTATTATTATTTTGATTTATTTATATATTTTTTGCTTGTTAATCCCAGGGACCAGAAACAACATGTTTTATTAAACAATAATGGTATGACATTGTTATTGTTGTAATTACTGTTACATCATCATTATTATTATAATTATAATAATAATAATAATAATAATTATTATTATTATTATTATTACTGTTGTTGTTGTTGTTTAATGCTTCAATGGGCTTTCTTTATGTTTCAGTTTGACATATCCGACCAGTTGAATATGATTCTTTAATGGTAGTCTGTTGATGTTGGTACTGATGATAGCTATGTAAGTAAAAGTCAAAGTCAAGTTTATTGTCAATTTCTTCACATGTGCTAAACATACAAAGGAATCGAACCTGCGTTTCTCGCTATCCTCCGCGTTTTACATGTACAATAACAACAAGATGGCAATAATTTTGGAGAAAGCAGGAGTGTTAAAAGCCAATCCTGAAGAAGGTGTGTCGGGGAAAGAAACATGGAAAACATACATGACAGTGGCCCTTGAGGACTGTGTTTGGACACCTCTGGGATAAAGGAATCTTGAGGACGTGTCAAGAAAACTGGAACCTAACCAGCGCTCCGAGGAAAATCTTTAGCTTGATAAGGCTTTTGCATTGACGTCCCTGTATTATTTGGTGTGTTGGGTTAATTCATAGCCATAATGATTATTCCTAGCAATATAATGCAGTCATTAAGACACAAAGACTTTCATAAAAACTTTCACAATGATGGAAATTGTTATTTTTGCTGGTGATGAAGAAAATATTCTTCTTGCAATTGTGTCAAGGTGAAAGCCTTTTAAACAATGGCTATTTGAACACAAATGGTTCATACACACCTAAACATAGAAATAATACTAGAAAATGTGCAATCCCTGAAGAAATTGCGTGTGAAAGCGTAAGCGCTGAAGGTAGAGCCGTTGAATGTTGGAATGACGTGGACATTACACGAACGATGATAGAGTTAGTTGTGTTTCATGTCATCAAATAGCCATTCTTGACTATTGCTGCTCTATTTTACGTATTTGTATGATAAAGCTAACCCTAGAATCAAAATATAATAATCGTTGTAGCCCCTTCAATAACACTTCTGTCATAGTGGTGATTGCATTCTGACTCAAACCAACTACTTGCACACACTTCAGCATTGACCAAACACTCTTCCACCCAGCCTTCCAGGTGCGCACCACATGACAAATTGCTCTAAATTACCTTCTATTAGGGGTTCATTTATATGTAATCTATAATCAATAGTGAGGTAAATAACAGTCAGACATGAGGTAGAGTGCTTTAAACAGAGCTGAGAACAGCTTTGAGAAAAGTGTCCCATTGAAAGGATAGTAATTGCAGAAAGATGCAGTGTTGCATATGATATGGTAGATACAGCGTGTGCATATAATGATCACCACATTTGAAGTAAGCATCCAGAAACAGTCATTTACTTTCAACGTCTGCTTAGAGCGGGGGTGTCAAACTCATTTTTGTCGTGGGCCACATTGTAGTTCTAGTTTCTGTCAGAGGGACGGAATGACTGTGAAGTCAAATACATTTTCAAGTTTGTCACACACTAAACTAGTTTTGAAATCAGAGGCTAGTAAAAAAACTGTTCAAAAGTGAAAATGGGTATTTTTCTTTTTCCAAGACCTTTTAAGAGTTGAAGACAACTTGCAATTTTGGTATTTTTAGCCAGAAACTTGTAGTATTTTGCGGGCCACATAAAATGATGTGGCGGGCCAGATTTGGCCGCCGGGCCTTCAGTTTGACACCAGTGGCTTAGAGCATTTACATGAGCTCGAAATGTCTTATTTCCCACTGTCCAACAGTCTTGAAATCAGCATTACATTACATACCTTAGCATTTAGTTAATGGCATGATAAATATCAGCAGTCAAAGTGAAGTAAATCATCAGTGATTAGTGGTGTAGGCGGAACCACTGAAAGGCCGTCAACATGCACTGTATCGTTATTGACTTCTGACAACAGACTTGTGAATAACACTCAAAATAAACAGTATTCTTGCTTTGAAACGAAACAATGTAATACCATGCATCATTTACACTGACAAAGTACTATCATGGATAAACAATTCCCTGGAGAATTGGGATGAACTAATTGTTGACCAGGAATGAGTGCTGATTTTTCCACCACATTGCCCACATCCGCCATCTTGCAGCAGTTAGTCAAATAGGTATTTCGAGAACACTTAGGGATGTGCATGGCCTTGAAAGATGAGTGAACATTCTCAAAATTGGCTGGCACTGGGGGTCACCTTTTCAGATAACGTTTAGCGTTGAAAGAGTTAATTGGGACACAGCAGCAACTTGTTACTAAATCGTATTATAGGGACTCCTTCACAATGAAACAATCCCCTGTCTTTGATTTGTTTTGAATGGATGAACATTCTCATTAGTGACACCATTTTCCAGCAGACAAGACAGAAATAAAACAGAGAATATTACAGAAATAATCTACATGACTTATTAAAATATTCCAAAAGATACCATGACGAATGTATTTTCAAAATGTATTAAATCAGACACTGTTTTTTTCATCCAGTGATGCTTTGCACCGGTTGAGGGGGTACATATGGCTGAGAAAATATTTTGCAGGTTGTACATCATTGAAAAAGGGGTTAGAACCACTGTTTCAGAGTACAGTAAAAGAGCATGCTCACCCTTTAAAGTCATGTAGTTCAATCTTTTGGCCCAGGAACTCTAAGAACTTGATGAAAGCCGGGCTTTCTTCCATGTTCCCAAAGACTTCCTCTTCTGTGGTCTGCAAGAATAAACATAAGATTAGAACATGTGACAGGTGCAATAACACATCTTCGAGAATAAACATCTCAGAACTAGCACTTGCCTGACCAAATTTTTGGTAAATGACTCCAAATTTGAAATTGTTGTTGATGACATGTTCGTCAAAGGTGACGATGAGGCGCGACGCCTGGGGCCAAATGATAACGAGTCAAAAAAAGACATTTAAAAACAGTCCGAAGTTAAAGGTCATGGGAGTTACCTTTGGGTAGAGAACAGGATAAAAGCGATCAACGTTGACTTCTTCACAAACAAGCTGTACCCCACCCCGAAAAAAAAAAAAAAAACAGACGAGGGTTGGAAATGGAAAAACTTATATATGTCTCTTCGAATAATATTTTTTCTTACCTTGGCCATCTGGACCACATTGGGGAACTCTGTGAGGCAGGAAATGGGGATTACATCGTGATAGGTTTTTAGCTTGGAGCTGAAAGTAAAAAAATGCTAAATTATTGAGAGTCACAGACAATGTCCAAGTAGAGACGAGAGCCTACCCGCCAGCATATGATGAGATAGAGGAAGTAACTGTTTTTTTTTTGGACACTGGACTGGATTTGGGTTGAATTCAAGTGTTTTGCCTGTTTCAGGATTGAGTGTTTTCATCAGTGCTCAGCTGTGATAAATCAATTACCTTCAAATTTGGAGACATTGTTTTCTCAATGTTTGAACAACAGGCATGGTGGATACTATCCCAGCAGTCTTTGGGAAAGGAAGGGAGTACACCTCGACCATTTTTAAAGTAACTGAACCTGTGGAGTTTTGTAACATTCACACTGGATTTATTGCTTTCTGAATATTTGTGCAGCACCTCAGTTGCTAAAAACTGTGAAATGTCCACCAGTCCATTTCTATAGCCGCTTTTCCAATACAGTATGTTATAAATATTTGAAGTTGAATTGAAAATTAAGTGGTCACAATTCTCTGTTGCTGCCATTGTCCAGTTTGTTACAGAAGGGAGTGTTAAGTTATGAGCAAGGCCAACAAGTTTTCTTGTGCAAAAGAATACACATGCAGTGGGATTCTAAATTGTGCCTATTCATCTGTACCCGCCTCCAGTGTTAAGGAGGAAATACAATAACAATGTAGGCTGGGATGACTGTAAGCTTGCATCATCCACTCTACAGCTCCATTAAAAGAAAGCCATTGTGGCTTTTAGAATATGGAAACTCAAATGAATTCATCAGTAAAGAGAGTCGCGGGGGCGCCGGCTTGCCAATGGACGTCATTATTCTCACACAGTGTGTTAGTGGAGAGTGGGATTTAAAGTCAACAATTTGTACTGAGTGCATCATGCTTGATTCAAACATATTTCAACCCGTTCACTTTCCCATTCATAGGTGTAATGTTAAGCGTTCGTCCGAGCGAGAGTGTCATTTGGGAAATTTGGCTCAATGTGACTCATTCACAAAAGCGGGAACACGACTCATGCGAATCACAGGATCAGAAAGCATCATATAAATGAATCAAAGGCTCTCTAAGTGCTTTCCATGAAGGATGATTTACATTTTAGCTGTTTAGTTATGGTATATGTTCTCCAACACCAAATGAGTTCGAGCTGCTGTGTACAAAGATCCGCAGACCTCAATTTCTAGTCAGAATATTAAGACAATTGATTACACAAAGTTAGTGTTTATTTCTTAGCAAGTTGGAAAGGTTTGTATGCAAAAGACATATGACATTATTCATATGATGAGTGATCAGTCACAAACACAAAACAAGGCCCTAAGTGAGGATATGTAACAGAAAATAAACAGATACATAAACAGATGCATACATTTTACCCAGATCTGTTTATAATGTTGATTCCAATTAAAAGAGACCTTTTCAAACATTAACTCTAATCCAATTCAAATTTTCCAGTCCTAACCCCATAAATGCAAAATTTACTGTAGGCCTTAGAGTTTCGCTCATGGCATTAATAAAACTCTTGCTGACATTCTTTGACTAATGTACAGAGCAGCCAGTATTGGCTTATATGGTTGAATGATCAATTTCGCTCGAATGGTTTGGGAAAAGAAAAGAAAGAAAAAAAACCCTAATTTTTAACATTTTTAACATTTTGTAGAACGCACCCATACTTTTGGCCTACATTTTGGGGAAAAAAAGTTTGTCTTTTATTTGGGGAATTATTTTTATTATGGTAATCAAATTTCTAAAATACATGATTTAATTCCCATCCATTTATTAACTCATGCACAGCCATTGACAAGAATACTTGTCAATTACCATACTAATTTTTCACCAAGGATGGGTAGAGGGTCTGATCCTGCACCACAATAAATGTTGAGCAAACAGTAAACAGTAAATGAGCAAACACATTTTTTGTATGCTGAAAAGGTTTGGGCACCCATGGCTTAGCTCATGCCTAGGCAAAACAGACTAATATAAACCAACAATTCTGTTCCTAATGATTCCTAGAAGTGTCCCTCACTCTATTAAAGCTCCATAATGTTGTTGTTTGATGGCAGTCATAAAAGTTGAAGGCAGCACAACAATAGCAGCCGGAAATCACATCTCATTGTAGGACAAATTACTGTGGACAGTCAGCTAACAGCTTGTGTTTGGTCAGACCAAGCCGGGGCCATTCTCCCCGCAGCTGTGCCCTTTATGAACAATTATAGCCGGGGAATCCGTTTTTGAAATGAATCGCCTGATGGACACACACTGCTGCTCTTCTTCCACATCGCTATCAGCATCCCTTGAACCCAAGTTGCTCACAGGGGGCACAAAATTCAAACTGAGTCATCTGTGCACTCTTTTTTGTGGAGGGGGACAATATAATATCCGTCTTCTAGCATTAAGGATGTAAAAATGTGCCAACAAAAGCAATGATAAACTGACCATGGTTCAGAATAGTAGCTATTAAAATGGCTGTATAAAGTAGACGCACCGCAGCATCAAGCGCAGATGCTCCTGATCCCCGATGACATCGTACTTTAATGAGAAGACCAAGTGGCCCAGGGCGGCGTCCATAGTATAGTAATTAAAGTGCTCCTGGGAGAAGAAAGGCAGAGGATTTCATGCATGCATGATCTGACAAGATAACACAATGAAGAAGGAATATGACCACAAATAGATCGGATATGTTCAGGGCAAACATTATTTCAGAAGCGCAAGTAACGATCATTTCCCGGTCGTTTCTATGTTACACATATTAGGAAATATAGTATTGACATTATAATAAAGACTTGTCTCACTTTGCCCATGAACTGTTTCCTGTATATCTTGGCGGTGCTGTTGGTCTCGAGTTTGACGTAGGAGGCAGGACATAGCGGTTGCGCCGCCTCCGGTGTCCCTCTGGGCTCGTGATTGGTCCCCTCGATCCAGTACCCCCCAAACTGGGGAAGCAAGATGAGTGGGAACGGGCTACTGCGACCAAGGACCTGTGATAGATGGTATGGGTGTAGCAGATAAAAAAAAAAATGGGAGTTTTCAAATCAATACTCTAAAAGTCACAGATCTCAATCATCTTCCAACTTGAAAATATTCCAGATTTTGAACAAATTTTGAATGTTTTCATAAACTACCCTATGAATTATTTATGAAAACATTGATACATTTCCTAAATGGACACAAAGGATATTTTGTCACATTTTTGTGCATGTACAGAAAAGTGTTAACAATTGAACACACAAATATGTGAGTTTACTGCATATGGTCAGTACCTCATGAACACTGGGATAGGGAATGTAGTCCTCCTCTGTCTGTGGGGATGGAAAAAAACATGAGTCAAGCAAACAAAAAGATGCTTCTGGTCAAAACATGCACAGAGTGCCATCATCGTGACATGCACTCGACAATCATGCGGTTTTTCAGGGTCACTTCACTCGCCCTGCAAACATGCGGTATTAATTAAAACTAGATTTGTTTTTCAAGTGCATGCACATCCTTTGTCAGCATTTGGCTTCTCATTTGAATAAAATGGTGTTATTTGACAAATGTGTTTGATTGGTGAACTGATTGCTAGCGCATTTCTTTTGCAAAAACACACAACTGAACATTCATTTCATCACTGGGAATTTTCATCTCCAATTTTACCCTGTGATTCTACTGCCAGTCATACCGCCTGCCTGTCTCCATTTTGTGATTCATGAGAGACTGAGGAATAGGCTGAAAGTTGCCCTATCTAAAAAAAAAAAAAAAAAAAAAGAAGAAAAAGAAAAATCCATCCACACAATCCACTGGGGTAGTCTGTGACTTGTTCCAACCCTCCTCAAAGTTGCAAGGATCACCTTGAAACTAGAAGATATTAAACAGTGTAATGTTTGACTTACAACCAAATTCAAAGACTGTTAAGAGTTTTCAGAGTTTCCTCAAAAGTCCTTTCGCAGCTCTAATTGATTGAAAATCAAGCAAAGCGCAGAGATGTAAACATTAGCAAATCCCCTTTTTATACTTTAGTCTTTGTTTTAAGCTATCATATCAAGCAAACAAAATCATGTGTGTATGCTTTGGCTGTAATGAGTTCAGAGAATGTCCTATTACAGTGCCGATGATAGTCGGATTCGCGTGACAGAAGAAAAATACATTTTCCTTATAATATCTTTAAATTTGTCTTAAAAGACATTAAGGCCTGGATGTCCTTCAGTTTCATTCATTCATTTTTCAAATGAGCTTGGGTCAGGTACACTCTGAAGTGGTTGCCAACTAATTGTAGGGCACAGCTAGACAACTCACCATTAACACTCACACTTAAACCTACCAAGTATGTTTTGGGAATGTGGGAGGTAGAGCTGGGGGGAAAAGGTGGACCAAGTCGGGTAAGTTGACGTTAAAAATAGGTTGACTAAAAATACCCACTCCGTTTGCTCCACTGTTTTCTACATTTTTTCAAGCAGACACACGCAGTGTTACAATGGTAGCAATGGCAAAAGATTCCCCAAAACACTGAGCATGTCAGAAGTTTAGAATAATTTCCAATTTAAAAAAGTGACAAAAACAACAAGTATCAATAAGATAACTTAAAAAAAAGAAAACATTTAGTGCTTGCAATTTGAAACTGGCACACTACAGCACCTTTGTTAGTGCAACCTCTGTGACTGAATGCATGATTTTATTTGTGTGCTTAGAAACACTCGTAGTAACCAGGATTTTTTAAAAGATAATATTTGCCCATGGAGCATCTGAAATGAAAGGAAAAAAACTTGCAACCTTCCTCAAAAACATAATGCTGATATCATTCAATCAATCTATTATGTCCGGGTTTTAGGTGATCAAGATGTAGCTGTTAGGGGGCAGGGGGAAATCGGAGGGTCAGGATAATCGATTTGAAAAAGATTCCATATGGAAACATGTAAAATTTGTCTCAAACCATGTCTCAAACTTTAAATTGGACAATGAATTTAAATTGTAAAGTGGTCAACATATAAGACACGTCATCAAAAGAACTTTCTTTTTACCCGTAATTTAAAAAAACAATTTGAGATACGAACATTTTAAAAAATGAGCTTGCCACCGACTGTATATTTCTTTTGCTTGGCACAATTAGATAATTGACGTAAGAAACTGGAGTCATAATATAAAAACAAAGAAACAAAAAAAATCACTATACAAAAGCCATCACGGAAAGAATTTCATATCTCTAGGTACCACAGTATTTCAGATTGATGCAATAGTTTAGTGCATCTTTATTCACCTCAGGTAGCTGGCAAAGATGAAAAAATGTCTTCACAGGAGCATGTAATCCATACCTTCTACACACCCAGGTTGGCTTATTATACTACACTTTTAGCCAGTAGCTTGAAAATACTGCAACTTGCCCCTTAACAAGGACACCTACAGAGGAACTCCTAACCACTTCTCTGGCTTCCCTCTGCCGGCTTCCTGTGCACTGTCCAAAATGCTGCTGCTTGCATCCTAACTGGTGTTTAAGGGACGAGGCACATAGCTCCAACTCTGGCATCCCTTCACTGGCTTCCTGTTTATTTTAGAGCTCTTGTCAAGACACTTTTATTTGCTTCAATGCTTTTCAACACAGCATGAGACTGTCCTTTTTTGTCATGTTTGTCCACATTGTTTATTGCAGCTTTAATTTACGTTCAATTATCCGTTTCATGTTCAACTTCCTTTATGAGCAACAATCTGCTCCAGCAGTGGTTTCTGAAGTGCTTTATGAATAAAATTGAGTTGAGTAGTATTTGTTTTGTTAAAGACAAAGAAAACGAAGCCCCCCCACAATGTGAACGTTAGCCCCTGAAAGACCACGATACGCGACTGAGCCCCCAGAATGAGAATATATATCGTATCCCACCCCGTTCTGCTTGTTCCCTGTTAGGTTTCTAATGCTTACAACCTATTGTTCAGCATTCTGACTGCAAAACTCCGGTGTAGAATCAATACTGTCCCAGTGCTGAATTCTACATGCATAAGCCTCATCTAGGTAACGTGGGGATTTGGCATGGTCGCAGTCAGTGAGCAGGCTTAAAAAGCCTGTCTGACAGCTGATAAGGAAGAAGGTTCCTATATCATCCATCATGGATGTGTTTCCGCGTTGTGCTCGGCGAGGTGATGGGAGGATTTGTGACTCACTTTGAGGGGCGGAGGGAGTGGGCATCTCTGCTCGTCCATTCTGCAACCCTGCAGACAGGAAGAAGAATATCAAAGGATGTGAACAGAACAGGTGAAATAAAAGAGTACCACAGCAGCTTTCAAAGGTACAACCTCAACAGAAGCATTTTTTTACAGGCGTCAAAGTTATTCCTAGTGCAGCACGGAGGTGTCAGATTATTCTTTGTTGCCTGTGACTCACAATCACATTACATAAAGTCAATCTGATGCTGGCGGAGGAGGGAAACGATGCTCCCAAAAAAGATAAATGGGAAAAATGCCAAACTCCAGAAGTCATTAAGCAGAAATGCTAGTGTGGACCAAAGAGTGCCAAGAAGGGATTTTTCCTTAGTGTATCTATTCTTATTCTGCTGACACTTTCCAAAGCCCAGAGTGTGTCTGTGAATGAGGGGGAAAGAAGAAACCCCCTTTGCTGATCAGTAAGCTGTTTGTGTGGAAAAGCCCACAGCGAGACTTGAGACGCATCACATTTTGATGCTGATCTTTTGGGACAATGGAGAAGATGGCGACAAAAATGGAACCGTGGATGCTTGGAAGCGATATCCTATCATCCTTTCTCTTTGTAATACAATAAAACATGGAGCTGCAGTATGCAACTCAGAGGTTCTGTCACCGACTTTTCTTTTTGCTGGCACAATTACCATTCAGCTTTACAGATTGCTCAGCAATATATATATAACAAAAAATCATATTGGTTATTGACAGACTTGATGAGGCATATGTATGGTGAATTCAATTCAGGATTTTCATGTCCTTGAGTACGTCGAGGTTTCTTTTCAATACTGGCAGTTGCAATTCTGAAATGGGATATTTTACTTACTTAGCCATTTATAGCTGTAAAAATTGGACTATAATGATATTAAAAACTTCCATTATTTTTCATGTATAATAATTACATTTGAAAATGCATTTTGTCACTTGGCGTTGGCTGAAAATGACACGGCAGCTGCTCCGAGTTCAGGTAATGACCAATCACGGCTCAACAGTTTTCTTGGTTTGGTCATGTGATGCTCACAAATTGAGCAGTGACTGGCCTTTTTCTGAGGCCTGAGGACATTGATGTCATTTTCAGTCGTCAGCAAGTGGCAAAACACATTTTTAAAGGTATTCTTTTATGAAAAATAATGGTGATCAAAAAGTAGTTTTTCCATAATGAATTCTATTTGGCACTCTAGCACTCACAATTCTTAATTGATCACCTTCAAACTTAAAGATGGATAGACATGACTATTGTAATATATACTGGTTATTGACTAATATGTGTGTGGCATTCATGCGCTCTATAATATACAGGTAATCGACTAATATTTGTGTGGCATTAATGCGCTCTACTCATTTCATGAGTTACGTGTCATTGACCCCATTGAGATTTTATCGTCAGCACTTTTACACTTTTTTGTAAATCATGTTCAACGGGGCAAGATGAAGACAAATGGAACAGTGAATGCTTCAAGTGCTGTCCTTTGCTTTCACCTTCATTTTGCATCGTCAAGAAATAAAAATGTGGAACTGCAGTATGCAATGCAAAAATTCTTTCATAGAGGTTTGAGAGCTGGATGAATATTCTACACCTCTTTACTGTTCTATCTATTGAACCAGTTGACCCTTGAAGATTGTAACAAACGTCCTTTTGTTTATAGTTTCTATGAACAGCCTTAAAAAATCAACCAGACACCCTCTTTTCTTTCATTTAAGAAAAAACTGGTTTCATGGATAGCTGTAGTACATATGAGTGATTGCAATCAGAATAAAAGCAAGGAAGCAAAAAAGGCTGAAGCCAGCAAATACGAAATACATATGAAAAGCAAATTGAGAGCTACAGTGATGCGTAAACACTGCAGCTGCAGGTAGTCAGGAATATCAAACGAGCAGGAAAGGCAGGCTTGGAGAAATAAATTGCATTTTGGGCGTGAAATTCAGAGAAAGGCGTTTGATTATGGCTCGAGGAGGTGTTGTGGTTCAGCTGACGGAAAGCCACTTACAGTACCTGCATCCTCTCGATCATGGCAAACAGGTCCGAGGTCTGAAGTGGGGAGGGAGAGAGTTGACACACAGTAGGGTTTTAGACTCGTTTTGATATTACCCGCTGGTCTTGACTCAAGGCTTATCGCAGTCCCTAGACTCCCAACACCTTGTTAGGAACTCTTTCTCATACTCATTTATTTATTTATTTATTTATTTTTCAAACATCTCTGTTCTATTAAAGACAACCATTTTAAAAGTATCTCTTCTGGATTTAAGACCAGAGGAGACACCAAATGAATAGGAGGAGTTTGAAGCAATCAAAATGGCTTAAACGGGTTTACTTTAACCAGTGAGGAATCAAAGTATTTTTGGAAATTCATCAGAATGAATGGATATACTGTGTGGGATCAGATCATCTGTTTATCTTAAAATTTGTTGGGAGTAGCTCCTGGACCATCACCTGTGGCCATTCATTCACCCAAGGTTCTGAAACTGTGAACAAATGATCCAGAGTCTCCAAAAAAGCACCAGCAAACTGCACTTCCAAAGAAACAATCAGCTGCTAACCAGTAACGACAAAACAAACAAAGTTTTTTCCTCTCACTTCTGTTCAGGACTGACCCATTTTACCCTGCCTCAGAAGGCATGGTACTGTCCGGAATGTGTATTTGTAATGTCACGCAAGAACCAGGAAGTAAACAGCCAGCTAAGAAACACATGGATAAAATCAAACACAAAAATATTTTATCTTTAATTTATTTTAATTACCCTTTAGTCATCCCCAATGCATCAAAAAGCAAAATGTATATACAGTGGGCCCCCGGGTTACGAACTTAATCCGTTCAGCGGCTACGCTCGTATCTCGGATTGCTCGTATAGCGGGCAATCCAAACCCATGTAAATTCGTGAATGCGTGCAACGCGCGCAGAAGCCTTAGGTAAAAACATCACGCCGTATACATATATTAATATTGAGTCACGTAATCTACTGTACACTTGCATTAAATAACAAATACAAAGGAATAACGACTTTTACCTTTGGAAGGACGTGACTTGAGCTGAGATAAGCAAAAGTCAATACGGTAAACCAGATATGCTATTGTTCTTACAGTGTCACAGTAACTTTTTCAGTCAGGGTTTTCTCTACTTCCTTCCATCCCAACCAGCTGTGCCATCAAGCTAGATAAAGGCGTTCGGCCAATAGCATATCGGCACTTCTGTGATTGACGTGTGATGCCGGCCAATAGCATCTCCGTGAGTGAGACCAGGTGACCTTAATCGACCAATAGCATATTGGCGTCTGACTGATACTGACTGATACTTATTGGCACGTTTTTTTAAACGGTTGGAATGTATTGACATCTAATTGATTAAAACACATTTAAACCTGTGACGATTCTTTGTCCTGCAATCGGCACACTTAATTTCATGTCAGCTGTTTTTCCCGACGTGAATTGAGCTGAGTGGAGGCGGAGGGGAGGGTGTATGTGTTGTATCAACTAGGCACCAAACTTATAGCTTGTTCGGACATTAGTTCACTGCTGGTTTCAACTCACAGTATTGCAACAAGGGCGCTGTCCCAAAGCATGTTGGGAGGTTGCCGTCTAACATGACATGCAGTTATGTAAATCGACCATTAAATTGCACTGAAATTCCGCCCGTAAAATGGTGCAGAGATCAACGTTCAAAATCAATACAGAACGCAGATAGGCTATTGGTCTTACAGTGTTACAGTAACTTTTTCAGTCAGGGTGCAAATCACGGAGATACTAAAACATCATCCTCTTATTTCTTCCTTTACCGCTGCTAGTAATTTTAGAAGCTATGTCTAACAGATAAAGTTTGCAAAGTCTTCAAAACATTCCGTTTTTCACTCATTTTCTCTACTTCCTTCCATCCTGTCCCATCAAGCTAGATAAAGGCGTTCGGCCGATAGCATATCGGCTTTTCTGTGATTGACGTGTGACGCCGGCCAATAGCATCTCCGTGAGTGAGACCGGGTGACCTTAATCGACCAATAGCATATTGGCGTCTCCTTGACTGACTGATAATTATTCGCACTTTTTTTTTAAACGGTTGGAATGTATTGACAATTAATTTAAAAAAAAACACACATTTAAACCAATGACAATTCTTTGTCCTGCAATAGGCACATTTAATTTCATGTCAGCTGTTTTTCCCTTTAGCTGTACAAACACTACACTTAAATGGTAATTATATTTAGACACCGTGAGTGAGACAGTCAGTGTGACGTTGTAAGACCAATAGCATTCGCCTTACCGCCACAAGTATCTATTGATGACTGTAGTTGACGCAACTGCTGAATTTATTGACGCAGTTAAGCGAGAACATAACTATATTCTCAATGGCTGGATTATCGGAACGGTCGTAAAGCGAGAGGTTTGTTCGTAAGCAGGGGACTAAGATCTCACTGATCCACGCTCGTAAGGCGAATTGTTCGTAAATCAGGGTGCTCGTAAGCCGGGGGCCGACTGTATTTATTTAGGTCAATTCCTAAATACCAGGTTGTAGTTACACTAAACAGTGAAACAACTTTGCATTGATTTGGTAATTATTCAACCAATTTTTAAAAGTGGACAGTCCAATAACCCTACATCATCCTCATTAACGCAGAAAGAAGCGTTCTATCATGCCGACGCAAATGAGGATTTACTCTTTTTATTTTTTTAACAAAATATAACCTTTCTTCATGAACGAGTCAATTTGCTAAACCATGGTCATATACTTTAAGAGTACTCATACGTGGTGTACACGTTATGGAGTTCAGACATGAGGGTATGGGCACATCTGGCCTTCTGCTTGTTATGTACTCGGCCTATTTGTTCACCATGTAACACAAGTGGACTGAAATGCCAGGCTGATGTTTCCACATGACATCTTAAATTTACTAAGGGCCACAGCGGGGGCGTTTCAAACACACACACACACAAACACACACGCGTCAAGCACACATTCACATGTGTTTTCAGACCCTTTTTTCATGGGTAGACTAAAAAACACAAATCACGTTTGTATTAATCATTGCAGCGCTACACTAATGTCAGTTAAATGCGATGTCGCCACAAAAGATTTGCAATTATCATTCATATACTGTCACATAAGGAACTCAGTTGTGGTTAACTCGAATTCATATAAGAGACTGTGTCCATGCTTGGTTACGGCTGTTTTGGTTAGCAAATGGTCTATATGGTTAAATTATAAAGTGATAGTTTCATGCAAAAACTATTCATCTGTAGACTGGATGAGGCAGGGTGGGAGAGGTCAGCATATGTTTTAAATAACATGACAATAGCGCAATGCATTTTTTTGCTCGTCACTTGTTTGAAAGAGTCGCTAAAAGAATCAGAAAGGTCACTAAATATAGCAACACAGTAGCAGAAAATAATTCTTAATTGCGGCACGACAAATGGTCTTCCACAAGATAGCAGATGGTCAAGCTAACCTGTTGCCATTCATACAATATAATAGATTTATGTTCAGTTAAACACTAGTCTTATCTTGCGGGCCTTATAGAGGAAAAGCTATTTCCAAGTGGGCTGGACCAATGAAATGATGGTTATATTTATATAACTGTAAGACATTTCAAAGTTTTTCATTTATTAAAAAAATGCAGCTCATTTTTATAATTTACAAAATCATCTCACGAGCCGGATTAAACCCATTTGCGGGCCCCTTGGGCCATATCTTCGGCTGAGCCAAAACTGTAAACCGTAAGATGCTGTAAAAAAAGTAGTTAACAGTTGCTGAAAGTTTTTTATATTGCTATTTCCTCCTGTCACTTATAAAAACAACACCGTTTTAGGGATACTTATACGATTTTTACCGATAACAATCTTATTTATGGTTGTCGTGGCAAGTGGGGTGGCACAAAAGGTTTGCTCTTTCCTAGGGGGCTTTGCAAAATATAATTGAGAAGCACTGAGTTAAAAAGAGTTGAAACAAATTCACTCAAGTTCATCAGTATTCAGTGAATATACTTATTGTTATATTTGTGTGCGCTGGTATGCCATGAGGTGTTTCTGATATAAAATATTTGCTTTTGTTCAATAGTGGTTTAACAAACACGAGATGGAGGCATTTTCAAAAATATACTGTAGTTCATACTTATCTTTTAAAGGGACAATGTATAAGATTTCGACCGTTTTTCATTCCGGACAGCAGGAGGTGCTGCATTTACCATTGTCCGTAGTTTTAACAGACATGGCAGCCTCCGGAGGAGTGCCAGCGCCCATGTAATATCATTCAATGATAACTAGACCTACGATTATATTTAAAACATGACTGTTAGTCGTTAGGAACACATTTATTTGCAAGTTTTTGAAATTTATAATCATTTAATTGATTACTCTTTAATGCAAAACGATCAAAATCTTACACATTGTGGCTTTAAGACATTTTATGCCACCGTTCGGCCACTAAATTTGATGCTCGGGTTGACCTCAACACCCCCCACCGCTGTACCTCATGCTTCGCTGATCAATAAACTACAAGCACATGCTCTCTCCCTGGTGGAGGTTATACAAAACGGGAGCCGAAACGTCTCATCCGCAATCAGCAATGCCTGCCAACCTTTGAGGGGGCGAGCGCAAAATACTCATACTCACATCGCTCAGACATCTCCTGTTGAGCAGAGGTCTGCGGGGGGCGCTGTGGAGCAGCGCGTATGAGAAAGTGTTCGTCATCATGGTCGCACAATGATGGCGAGCGCTAAGTCTGTTGATCAAAAACAAAACAAAAGCAGGAGGAAATTTGAGTCGGAGAAGCGCGTTGCCGTGTGAGAAGCAAGACGTTGGCTTTGAAATGTGAAAATGGGATTCCACTTCCTTCCCCTTTTTGCAGCTCACGCATTTGCACTGCAGGAAGTTGAAGGAAAGGAGGAACAAAATGTTTCAGATGTTTTACACACACTCGCGCACACACTCTACTGCGCGCTTCTCGTTTTCGTTGAATCGCATTACGAGAGCATTCATCTTCCTCTCTGCGGCAGGCACAGAATGCCCTCTTAAAATGGAAGTCGTCTCACACTTAATTACCACAACATCATGTTTCATTCAGCCGTCTGTTGTGTGCTTCTTTTTTTGACTTCGCAATGTGGCTGACCTTAATTATAGTAAAGTCTAACTCTATATAGTAAACTTTATTTTCAATTAGACTTTCTTTCATTCTATTCAAAAGTGACGAGAATGCCATTCTATGACTAAATAAATGTTAAGGTAAATGTAGATCCTTCCCTAAGATTATTGGGTTTCTGGAGTGCCTGCCCTTCCCCAACAATTAACTTCCTGTATATATATATAAAGGTACATACAACTGTATGTGTCAGTGAGCATGCGGTTCTCTCCCACTGTTCATCATAACTACGGTCCCATTACATAATCGGTATTACAAAGCCAAGATCATGAGCCACTTTCAAACACGGGCTGGAGTCTAGCCCACTGACTAAATATTTTTGAAACAACATTAGATGGACACTGTCATGCAGAAAAAAAAAAAAAAACATCCTCCCCCTTTGGTGCAAAATGATGAAGGAAAAGCTGCTCTAAGTTTTGCTGGAAGCACAGATTAGCATTAGCCTCTGATAAGTGGCACACATATAGAGTACAGCAGTTTGCGCACCTACACGGAGATAAGTAGCTTGACTTTGGTTTGATCTGAGCCTTGTATGAGTCACCGGCTGTTCATGGCAAAACTAAAGCAGGCCTGTACTGCTATATATGACTTCTTGAGCAAGAGGACAAATCTTGCAGGGGTACAAATAATCTTTTCCACACCGTAATATGCAAATGGTCACAATACGCAAAAAAATTCCAGGACAGTATACCTGCTTTCATGCTCCTGTTTTACTTAGTAGCTGGGTCCAAACATGCTCAGCCATCTCTATCTCAATATACGACTTGATCCCAGACTGAGCTGCCATCAGTTTCACTTTGTATGATGAGGACGAGCAAGAGCAGGCCTTCTTCCACTCAGTCACACTGGCAGCGGACAAAGGATATCATTGACCCATTCCTAGCCGCAATGTCGCTGATCATCAAGAGCAGACAATCTGACCGTGTTCATTCTATATTCATTTACAGTAGTTTATTAGTAAGTTGAAACCTCAAAAAGAGGAATACAAGTTGAGTGTTTGTTGTTGTTTATCTCAGTGTGCCTCACATAGTAAAAAAAAAGGTCTAAATCTTACACATTGTCTCTTTAAGTACAGCAAATCGAGGAGCTATTGATACGTAGTAAAGTAGTAAGTGTCATACTTTGTGGTATATTTATGGTTTAATCAATTGATTCAGCCAAATAAACAATTAATTTAGCCATTTCTAATCACATTTAGCGGATCATCAATTATTCATATAAATGAGATATTTTCAGTTGGGCTTGGTCCCTATGGTCTATATTACTGTTTGTGATTAAATGAAAATTTACAGAGCAAAGCAGCGCCATGTCAGCACCATTAAAACTAATGTTCTTGCAAAGTTGCACTCCTAGACGCCGCCTGGGCATGATAACACAGATTTGTGACCTTTGGCCCAGAACATTCTCCAAGAATTTTGCTATTAAAGCCGCTTAAAAAAATTAAAAAAAAAACTGAAGAGTTGAGATTAAAAAAAACTGTCTGGTAAAGTGCTGATTAAGCAGTGTGTATCTGTGCTGAAAACAGTGCTGTCCCACTCCTACGGGCGGTAGATATTGGCTTAAAGTGTCAGTCACAAACAGAAATTATGAGCCCCCGTAATATGAAGACCTTCACAGGTGGAGTTTGTTTTGGTCAAACAAAACAATTGCGTGTGTTCATCAATTTCCTCATTTGAAATAACGTGAGTAGAAAAACACTGTGAAACTGATTCAAGCAAAATTGTCTGTCTATTTTATTGATGAAGGTGGAATGCAAAGATTTGCATAGAACAAGGACCCAGATGGCGTTCTGGGTTTATTCAATCTTAAAATTGCAATTACAATCACGATTACAGCTTTGAGACCTCGCAAGACCCGCTGCTAAATCAGGGCAGGAAGAAATCTTTTCATCTCGAAGTATTGTGGCGGTGCATGAGCGGCTTGCCTTATTAAAAGCTCCGCCGCTCGACTGGCGACCCTTTGCCTCAGTGCCCGCCAAAAAAAGAAAAAACAGCATGCGGGTGCGTACAAAAGGTGGGCATAAATATCCATGAACTACGGCTGCGCAGCTCCACGAGTTCATTAAGTCAACACAACAGAGCGCACCTTTTTTTTCTTTCATTTCCTTTGGCAAACATGCAAATGATTGTTCTCCTCCAGTATCACATTGATGCTCTCAGGGTTATTCTTATCCTCAAATGGAAACCATACTTCAAAAGAGTCAATCAATGGCTGCAGAGCGCTGAATGGCTTCACAAAGCTACCAATGCCAAGTAAATTGACTCTGGTTAGACCTCAATGTGTGGGCCTGCATGAGGCACCTCCACATGCTCAATTTGAAACAGAACAAGTTTGCGTTAAAAGAGAAGTGCAAAGAAGCCTATTCCCAATAGAATTTTTTTCCCCCATTCTTCTGCTGAGTGACTGGAGGAGCAGGGCGTCACATCTTGGCATCAGCAATGAGCTTTGGTGCTAATCCTGGCTCCAATCAGAAACAATACTGAAAGAACTAAAATAGCAGTGCCCATTTTAGGAATTCCACTAAAAAAATTGGCAAACCAAAAAAAATAATAAAGCTGAAGAGGCGGACCAAGTTGGCTACCTCAATGGGATGCAGTTGCTGTGGCATATTTCAGTTCTCAACCGCCTGCAGTAGAAAGTGGGACATCGAGTCAACAGTAGATGAAGAAAATTCAGATACCATTGTAAAATATGTTCAACAAAGATATATTGCATGGATGGCATGAACGTTCTCAGTTAAGTGATTTTTCTCCAGGGTAGGAATGTAATTTCAAAGAGCTTCACTAAAAATTTTAGCAAAAGATAAACAGGAAAAGGGTTAGGTTTAGGGTTAGGGTTAATGACATTTAGGTACCAGTTTGAAGAAATTAAGAAATTAATTAATAGTTTATTATTGCACCACCAAACACAATGTGGGAAAATAAAAAAAATGAATGTTTTTCACAAAGCAGGGAAGTTAGCACAAGCATTTTAAGTACATCCAAACACAATGACCATTGATTCTGTTGTTTTGCAACAACACAAGCATATTGTTTTATTGTATTAACTGTTGTAATATAATTTCCTCTTTTAATTTCATTGCTCAAACCAAGCAACAGTGGAGTGATAGTTTTGGTTAAATTAAAATGGTTTGTTTTAATATGATGCCATCCGTACAAATATAAATAGGGAAACATAATGGTGAGGAGACGAAAATGGGCAAAATACATTATATAAACATGATTTTGTACGCACATACAATACATACATACACAAACACATACATACATAAATTTAAAAAAAAATGTTGTTTCATAACAATATTGTATACCTTTTCAAGTACGTTCTACTCTCCCCCAAAAATATTTTTCATGCAGATAAGTAATAATCCGCCCTGATGCTAAACTTCATTTTCAGTCACTTGCTTTTAAGTGTCGGCCTTTCCTCGAGAAACAATCTCGCTGTCACTTTAGGCTCAATTAGTGCATCAAAAGACTCAGTCAAAAGCGAGCAGCAGAAATGCCTTACATCAGTTTACAAGGTGAAACTTTAATTAAAAGACAAACTTGGTGAACAGCAATCACACATCATGCCAATTCCCATGTAGAGACAGCCAACAGATATGATAGGCCCTATCATATATGGTGGGGACTCCCATGCACAATACCGGTATTTTCTTTCGAAAAATCTTACAGCATGATACCAAACAAAGATGTTAATAAATGTGGCTATATGGGTTGAAGAGGGTTGATACAACTGCTGGAATGACCTGACAGTGGCTCTAACCATATCTGAAGAAAAGAACTACGGACGGACAGTAGTTGTGATTGATGAGGTGTCAATCATTTGCTGTGGAAACACTCAAAGGTAGCACAGACATGCAAGCGCCCGTATGGTGCAATGCGGAAACAATGGCCAAATATCCATTTTTGGACCCCCAACAACAACAAATGCTCATCGGCCACTAACGACCAAAGGGTAGCTGATCATAGAGACATCAGGCAGCTGAGCAAATTCAGAACTAGTGACGTTTTTGCTATGTTTTTCACCATTTACTTTGTAATTGATTAGACCTTCCTAAAATTAAAACTCTAAAAATGCTAACATTTAGGACCCTATTTTCATAGATTAACACATATGTGCTGGGCATAAAAATGGGTGCATCTTCATTTTTTGTGCCAGGGCAAGTCTAGTTTAACATATTTGGGATTTTGATAGCTCACGCTATGCCTCCTTGGGTGTTCTGATGGAATTCATATTACAAGCCCTTTATCCTGACAATTTGTTGACAAAAGGTAGACCACAATTAAGACCAGCTAAACACAGATCAAAATTGTGGCCAAGGTGGTATGACATCATTTTGGTGGAATTTGATGGAGGTGCAGGCAGCCAGATCTTCTTGCTAGTAGTTTGACATTGTATCATAATGTCTATTTATAAACAAAATGCATGGTGACTTCCGGTTAAATCATCTAAAACTGGCCATGTGAAATGATGTGGTGGAAGCCCGCTCACTGTGAGGCTTGCACAATTCCGGGAGGTTTGGTGCTCAGTGATGTCCTATGTCTGAAAAACAACACTCGCCACTGACTTGCAGTGTGCCAACAACTGACAGGTGCATCCTTGTGGCCATTTATTCATATTTATTCATCATGCCCCTGCTGTGGAAAGTGCTTTTTGTAACCATCTGGCTTCATCCATCTGCATTTATCATACAAGTCTTCTGTTTTGTGTCGTGATGAATGGAGGCACTTGTGTACGTCTAGACACTTTTCTTCTTTTTATGATAATTATTTTTCATCTGACGGCATTGTACTAAGCCATGCAAACAACAAAAGGTTAACTATGAAAAATTAAATGAAAGCATGCTAGCAAGGAATATTTTACCTGCTCACATTATCTTTGTTGAGAGGCATGTTGGCAAAACAAAAAAAAAAATTCAATGAAGCTTTTGCAGCATAATATTCAATTCTATTCTGTATTCCGTGTTCCAAAACAGTGAATTTTGTGGGAAATAACACTGCTTCAATCTTTTAAACATAACTCCTTAGTTGGTCCCTATGGCCATGACCGTGGCCATGACCTTTCTCTCGCACCCCTGTAAAATTTGTGTTTTCACCAAGTGGTCTCCTCCTCTGGGCCCCCATACCAAATAATTAATGTGAAGACACGTTTAAGGGAAAAATAGGAAGGATGGAGGAATGTCACGGTGTTTCAATCTTTTAAGAAAAAAATAACAATAATTTTTGTCATTCATCTGTGACGTACCCTTATCCCCTTTGTTTCTGTAGCATATGGTTATTTGTATTATGTTTTGTTGCATCTTGGATCCTACTACCCCACACAACTGAAAGATGACAGAGAGAGTTGGCAGCGAAACAGTCATGTTGGATGAGCAGACTACTCCAGAGAAAAAAATCACTAAATAACAAATTTGAGGCTAAAGATCCACCTCCTTCCTGTCAACTCTGATGTAAAAGCAATTATGGGCTTGACTTGTAATACACCGCGAGTAGCAGTAAGCCATATGTTACAATGACATTTTCCTTGGAGCTATTTATTTGTATGTTTTTTTTTTTTTCTCCCAAAACGACTATAAGCCCCTGTAGCAATTAATATTGGTCTTGCACATGTTTGTACCAATTAAAAGAAGTTGAACCTATGGCAACAAAAAGCCATGTTTTGAACATTTCCTGTGCCAGTGAGAGAATGAGAAACACTGAAGGATGAAAATCAATGTTTTTAAAATGTTTTTTCCAACACACTCATTGAACTTTAGGCTTGATTTATGGCAGCCACAGCAGATGATTTGCTAGCTCTTCATAGCCTTTTTTGAAACGACATATGGCTGAATGCATCATGCAAAGCCTGCTGTCCCACGCAATGAAAAAAGCAAAGAGAAAAACATCAGGAACACAAACGGATAAATTCACTCAATAAAGGGGAAGATATTAAATGAAAACTACACAATTATTTTACCATTGATTCACCTCTCTGTATTAATTATAATACTCCTCAAGCAAAGGTGACCATGTCAATCACCATCGACCAGCTGCTTGCCAAGAGTGTGTTGGTCAATTATGTGGCTTTAACTCAATCCTTCACTCAATCACTTCCAGCCCTCTGATTTAATGATTTCTGTAGCTGCCCGTACATAACTCTTTCAGTGCCATGGACGAGATTATTCATCCTTTAAAATACTTACATTTTGTGTCAATCCGACACCCTTAACTAGTGCTTATTTTAATATTAAGCCAATTGAGCACTGTATTGATGAACTGTGACCACTGGATGGCAATGTTGCTCACATTGTAGAAGAAAGCCATACATACTACACATATATTACATACTTGTAATTCGAAGTAAGGAATGGAAATCAGTCTTTCATATGAGACCACTTATGTTTCATTGGACATCTGTTATGTTTCCTGTTTTAATTTGGCTTTGTATTAAGGAGAGGGTCTCCTTCTGCCACGAGGGGGCGGAGTCATCGGCCACACACACCTGTTCCCCATTGTCATCAAGGGCTTTTTAAGGCTGGCCGGTGCAGGAGCGCGCCACTGGGTTATTCCTTCGCCATGCTCCAAGCTGCCTTGTGATATCTCCTCCCTTCCTATTCCACGTTATACTTTGACACTCTTTTGGTTTGTACTTTGCTCATTTTTTAATATTTCTTGTTGATGATTTCATTTGTTACTTTGTTCCAGCCGCTCTCCTGCAGACTCTGCTCCTTCATTGCTTCCCCTCCAATGTTGGATTCATTTGCCTGGATGTTCTCATCCCCTTTTTAGTTTGTACTTTGTGACTTTGTTTGTACTTTACCCTTTGGACTCTTTGTTTCTACACCTGGCATGCGCTTTGTGTTTAATAAAACTCTCATTGACTCCTCGTGTGTCTGGTTGGGGCCGTTAACGCGCCCAGCTTCCGTGGTTATTCATAGCAACATCCCTCCATCCATTGTCTAGAGCACAGGTGTCAAAGTCAAGGCCCGGGGGCCAGATCCGGCCCACCGCCTCACTTTTTGTGGCCCTTGAAATGCTGATTTGACTTCAGGTTTCTGACAAAAATACCAAAATTGCAAGTTGTCTAACTTTTAAAAATTTGGGGGAAGATAAAAACAAACATTTTCTTATTCTCCAAATCTCTTTTGAACAATTTTTGCCGGCTTCTGATATCAAATTTTGGGAAATGTGTGATCAACACACTTAAAATGTATTTGAATTCACAGTCATTCCGGCCCTCTGACAGAAACTATCATTACAATGCGGCCCAAAATAAAAAATTGTTTGACACCACTGGTCTAGAGCCACTTATCCTCACATAGGTCCCAGGCTTGCTGGTGCCTATCCCATCTGACATCAAGCAGTAGATGGGGACACACTGAACTGGTTGCCAGCCAATTGCAGGGCACACAAAGACAAACAATGATTCACACACCCAATCACACCTCAGGACAAGTTAGTGTGTCAAATACACCTGCCATGATAACCACTGCTTCGCCAAACTGCCTGTTTACATAAACATAGCACACAATATTCTGCCGGCTTTGACAGGAAAGTGAAAATGCAAAAAATCAACTGGCACTCTAAGAGTTCCGATAATGCCTGGCACTGAAAGAGATAATATCCGTTAAAAAAAAAGTCTCTTGAATAATCTTCAGGACAGCAAGTATTGCATCTGTTTCTGTCTGTTAAACCTCCAGCAAATTAGCAGTTGCCTTGTTAGCCTGCCTATTTGTTTCTACTACAATGTCAATAACAAAATATTTTGTAAAAATGATGAGAAGACCAAGCCAAGTATTTTGACAAAAGAGAGGAGGACATTTTTCAGTGGGTTTGCCTCATCTATCAGTGTGCTACTGTGGCTGCCAGTGGGTGGGCAGGGTGGAAACTCTTGGGCACACGCTAGAGAACGGCCCAAAAACTGCAGTCTGCCCAAAAACTGACCCCTCCAATGGCATGGGGACAAAGAGGGCCCATTGACCTGGGCCCGCCCTGGACTGGCATTTTTGGGCCATTAATAGAAATATTAATGGAGCCAAGTAGCGTTCCAGCACGGCTAATGCTCATGGTGAAATGTGTACACTGTTCACTATCAGCTACCTAGTGTCTGGACTACATCCCTGGCTGATTCCATTTCGCGCAAGACACCAGATAAAAGAATACAAAACGTAGACCGCATTCACAAAAGACATGTTGAATTCACTCCATTATATTTTGTCAAGAGATTGAATGACTATAATCATTTGATATAGATACGTTGAATAGACTATACATCCACCGTATAAATGTACTTGGATCAAGATGATAGTATTTTGTGCAAACACTTGACATCTGAATGCGAATGAATAAATAACTGAATGAAAAAATGAATGGATAAATGAGTTTGAATTGGTCATTTCATAAGTAGGTAGTATGCTACAAATGAGTGCAACATTGCCTGAGAGCATTATTGATGTAGTGTAATGTCATATGGGCAGCACCACAAGGCAAGTTTCCAACAAATCAAAAATGCAGCGAAAGAATGGTTCTTGTTGGTAATTGTGACAAGGTCCATTTTCTGGTCAAGACTGATGAAATCCCAGGTTCTACTCCTCGGACTCTTACCTGCGAGATAGTGGCAAGAGGCAGCAGTGGACCGGAATAATGGAGTGAGCGCTCTACTTCATCAGGGATGCGCGGGATCCTTCCATCGTGCTTCCTGTGAGCACAAGTGGGGGGAAAGATTAGGCCTATCTGAGTGTTGATAGGTTGTATTTAAGATACTACAAACTGCAATTTCCCGGGAAATTGCCCATGGATGTTGAAAGATGCTGTCACCTGAGCCAGGATCTCAGAAGAGTAAATTAACTCGAAACGGCTCATTGGCTGCGTATAGTTGTTCACATAGCAGACCGCTTTAATTGCTGTCGTATCCCAATTAGTGGTCTATGGTGTTGGCCTGTAGGAAATTCTGACCAATATTTAAAACCTACATTTTATTTGTTCCTTAATTGTATTAACTTACCCTTCATTGTCTTTGTTTCATTGTGTTTTCTTGGCTGCAGTTTGGTTCTTCCAATCAACCAATCAAATTTGTTGCAATTCAATGTCAACATTTTTTGTCCCCCATTTGGTTGATCGTAGCAGAACCTTTTACAGTTGAGCCTGATAACAAAACATGTCTGGAACAATGTGTGCGCGTACATTTCAGTTTTTTACTAGCTAGCATATCTGGTGGTAAATAATGTTGGTTGTTATATCATAGCAGTTTAATCTCCGTGTTATGCCTCTATTGACTCTGAAGTCAATGCTTTGATGTTTTGGCAATGCTGTGACATCATTTTTATGTCTTTACTTTTCGTGTCTTTCATCTTCCTGCTGAAGAAAATATGGAAGAAAATTCCAGAAAACAAAAACAAAATCAAAAAAACAAGTTTGATTGTGTTCATTGTGTGAAGGTGGAACCTTCACACATATGTTATTGTGCTCGGCCATTTTCTTTATTATTATTGTGTGAAGGTGGAACCTTCACACATATGTTATTGTGTTCGGCCATTTTCTTTATTGTGTGAAGGTGGAACCTTCACACATATGTTATTGTGCTCGGCCATTTTCTTTATTATTATTATTGTGTGAAGGTGGAACCTTCACACATATGTTATTGTGCTCGGCCATTTTCTTTATTATTATTGTGTGAAGGTGGAACCTTCACACATATGTTATTGTGCTCGGCCATTTTCTTTATTATTATTATTATTATTATTATTATTCTACTTCTGCCTGTTTTTCGACGGATTTCAGCTCATTCCCAGTTTATCCGATTTACACCGTTCCAATTTCACATTATTCCAGTTAAGCGCCCGAAGGGCGTTTCCATTTTTGGAATTCCAAGTATTCACAGTTTTCCCAGAATTCCCGGTTTTCCACCCCAAAAAGGCCCATTGACTTACATTGGGTCATTTTTTGTTTCATTATTACAGCTCTCCCTTTTCATATTTTCAATATTTAACTCATTCAACTCGTTTTAGGGATCCTTCCCATCATTCCAGTAATTGATACATTCCAATATTTTCCCATAATTCCATATTTTTCATCCTTCAAATATTCATAATTCATTTCCAATGGGAGGGCTTCCCATTCATTCTCAATGGGAGATTAAACATTTTACATTTTGAGCTTTCCTATTTCTTATTCATAACATTTAACTCATACATTTCGCCTTATGGCTCATTCCCACCATTGTAACAGTTAATAATTATTAATATTTTCCCATAATTCAATATTTTTCATGTATAACAATTCATAATTCATTTCCAGTGGTGGATTTAACATTATTTACTTGAAGCTTCTCTACTTCACACTCACATTAATCAGTTAATACATTCCCCAATATCAATACTACTCATATTCACACCTTCCAGTAATTCATAACTATTTTCATATTTTTACCCATAATTCCTCATTCCCATTTTCCTCACCAAACTTTGTAACCTTCTATCTTGGCCATTCCTGCTCCGATTCCCACCGTTCCAACTTTAATCGATTCCCCCGATGCCCGCCATTTCATTCGTGTATCCATTTACCTCTTCCCAAAAATTAAAAATTTTCCCACAATTCCACACACTGTACCTTTAATGAACCAATTCATTTTCAATGAGGTCATTCATTGTGTGGGCGTTCGGCCTTCAGTGACTACTGTTTAGGTAGACAAAGTACTCCATTTCCCATGGGGTCGTCAAGCGGCCATCTTGGACACTTGCCCACATACACTAAGACTCCATTTCCCATCAACCCTCAGGGGCGGCCATCTTGGATATCTGTTCAGACAGCTCATGAGCGCTCAGCCCAACTTCCACCCAGTATGGCGGCCATCTTGGTTTACTCAGAACAGTAAAAACAACGCTCTCCTAATGTTGAACATCCAAACTATTAAATATAATTCCCCAAAATTCAGAATTTGAACTTTAAGTATACTTTTTTCTCACTTTTTGAAATTTTGTGATATTTTACAAAATTCGAAAAATTATTGTTTTTTCACTTTAATGACTACAGGTGTTTGTCCGATTCAGGCCGATGTAGCATTTAACCGTTCATCTTGACCCTGCCTATGACCTCAGGTTGTCATTTACCCACAATGCATCTGTTTTGCATAAGTAATAGCCCCCTAAAACTCGCGAAAAATCTGATTTTTTATGTTTCCTCTTGTGATATCTCCATTTGCGTCCGACATATACTTATTGTTTCAATTTTAGGTGTTTCCCATCATGGGTTAGATTGCCAAGAACAACCCCGCACCAACAATTTATAGTTTTTCCCCATTATTTTACCCATAATTCCTCAGTTAATTGTTCTCGCCAAAACATTGTAACCTTCTGTCTTTGCCATTCTTCATTCGATTCCCACCGTTCCAACTTTATATGATTCCATTCATCCCCGCCAATTCATTGGTGTATTCGTTTACCTCTTACCAGAATTCAAAGTTGCACCACAATTCCACACACTGTACCTTTAATGAACCAATTCATTTTCAATGAGGTCATTCATTGTGTGGGCGTTTGGCCTTTGGTGACTACTGTTGAGGTAGTCAAAGTACTCCATTTCCCACGGGGTTGTCAAGCGGCCATCTTGGACACTTGCCCACATACACTGAGACTCCATTTCCCATCAACCCTCAGGGGCGGCCATCTTGGATATCTGATCAGACAGCTCATGAGCGCTGAGCCCAACTTCCACCCAGGATGGCGGCCATCATGGTTTACTCAGAACAATAAAAACAACACTCTCCTAATGTTGAACATCCAATTTATTAAATATATTTCCCCAAAATTCAGAATTTGAACTTTAAGTGTACTTTTTTCTTACTTTTTGAAATTTTGTGATATTTTACAAAATTTGAAAAATTATTGTTTTTTCACTTTAATGACTACAGGTGTTTGTCCGATTCAGGCCGATTCAGCGTTTAACCATTCATCTTGACCCTTCCTATGAACTCAAAGTGTCATTTACCCACAATGCATCTGTTTTGCATAAGTAATAGCCCCCTAAAACTCGCGAAAAATCAGATTTTTGATGTTTCCGCTTGTGATATCTCCATTTGCGTCCTACCTATACTTATCGTTCCAACTTTAGGTGTTTCCCATTATGGGTTAGATTGCAAGGAACACCCTCGCAACAACAATTTCAAGTTTTTCCCATTTTTTACCCATAATTCTTGAGTTAATTATTTTTGCCAAAACATTGTAACCTTCTGTCTTCGCCATTCTTTATCCGATTCCGACCGTTCAAACTTTATTTGATGCCATTCATCCCCACCAATTCATTGGTGTATTCATTTACCTCTTACCAGGAATCAAAATTTTCCCACAATTCCACACACTGTACCTTTAATGAACCAATTCATTTTCAATGAGGTCATTCATTGTGTGGTTCTTTGGCCTTCGTGGACTACTGTTTAGGTCGACAAAGTACTCTTTTTCCCATGGGATCGTCATGTGGCCATCTTGGACACTTGACTACATACACCGAGACTCCATCTCCCATCAGCCCTCAGGGGCGGCCATCTTGGATATCTGATCAGACATCTCATTCAGTTTTTCCCTTCTATCTTTGCCAGTCTTCATCCGATTCCGACCGTTACAACTTTAATCAATTCCCCCAATTCTTGCCATTACATGGTGGTATCTATTTTCCTCTTCCCTGAATTCAAAAATTACCCACAATTCCACTTTTTCAGTTTTTCCCTTCTATCTTCACCATTTTTCATCCGATTCTTACCGTTCCAACTTTAATCAACTCCCCCAATGCCCGCCATTCCATTTTTACCCATTATTCAAATATTACCCACAATTCCACTTTTTTAGTTTTTCCCTTATACAATTGCCATTCTTCATCCGATTGCAACCGTTCCAAGTTTAATCGATTCATCCAATTCCCCCCATTCGATGGTGGTTTGTATTTTCCTCTTTCCAGAGTTCAAAAATTACCCACAATTCCACTTTTTCAGTTTATCACTTCTATCTTTGTCATTCTTCATCCGATTCGGGCCGTTCCAACTTTAATCAATTCCCCCAATGCCCGCCACTCCATTTTTACCCACAATTAAAATATTACCCACAATTCCACTTTTTTCAGTTTTTCCCTTCTATCTTTGCTATTCTTCATCCGATTCCAACCGTTACAACTTTAATCGATTCCCCGAATTCCCACCATTCCACATCATTCAACACCTTTGCCTTCAGAGGTTTCACCTTCACACGCAATTTCTTCAGAAATTGCAAATATTCTAGTTATTATTATTATTCTTATTCTGCCTGTTTTTCGACGGGTTTCAGCTCATTCCCAGTTTATCCGATTCACACCGTTCCAATTTCACATTATTCCAGTAAAGCGCCCGAAGGGCGTTTCCATTTTTGGAATTCCAAGTATTCACAGTTTTCCCAGAATTCCCGGTTTTCCACCCCAAAAAGTCCCATTGACTAACATTGGGTCATATTTTGTTTCATTATTACAGCTCTCCCTTTTCATATTTTCAATATTTAACTTATTCATCTCGTTATAGGGATCCTTCCTATCATTCCAGTAATTAATACATTCCAATATTTTCCCATAATTCCATATTTTTCATCCTTCAAATATTCATAATTCATTTCCAATGGGAGGGCTTCCCATTCATTCCCAATGGGAGATTAAACATTTCACATTTTGAGCTTTCCTATTTCATATTCATAACATTTAACTCATACATTTCGCCTGTTGGCTCATTCCCACTATTGTAACAATTAATAATTTTCAATATTTTCCCATAATTACATATTTTTCATGTATAACAATTCATAATTCATTCCCAGTGGCGGACTTAACATTTTTTATTTAAAGCTTCTCCACTTCACACTCACATTAATCAGTTAATACATTCCCCAATTTGAATACTACTCATATTCACACCTTCCAGTAATTCATAACTATTTTCATATTTTTACCCATAATTCCTCATTCCCATTTTCCTCATCCAAAACTTTGTAACCTTCTATCTTGGCCATTCCTGCTCCGATTCCCACCGTTCCAACTTTAATGGATTCCCCCAATTCCCACCATTTCATTTGTGTATCCCCTTTCCTCTTCCCATGATTCAAAAATTACCCACAATTCCACTTTATCAGTTTTTCCCCTCTATCTTTTCCATTCTTTATCCGATTCTGACCATTCCAACTTTAATCAATTCCCCCAATGCCCGCCACTCCATTTTTACCCACAATTCAAAAATTACCCATAATTCCACTTTTTCAGTTTTTCCCTTCTATCTTTGCCATTCTTCATCCGATTCTGACCGTTCCAACTTTCATCAATTCCCCCGATGCCCGCCACTCCATTTTTACCCACAATTCAAAAATTACCCATAATTCCACTTTTTCAGTTTTTCCCTTCTATCTTTGCCATTCTTCATCCAATTGCGACCGTTCCAACTTGAATCAATTCCCCCAATTCCCGCCATTACATGGTGGTATCTATTTTCTTCTTACCTGAATTAAAAAATTACCCACAATTCCACTTTTTCAGTTTTTCCCTTCTATCTTTTCCATTCTTCATCCGATTGTGACCGTTCCAACATTAATCAATTCCCCTGATGCCCGCCACTCCATTTTTACCCACAATTCAAAAATTACCCATAATTCCACTTTTTCAGTTTTTCCCTTCTATCTTTGCCATTCTTCATCCGATTCTGACCGTTCCAACTTTAATCAATTCCCCCAATGCCCGCCACTCCATTTTTACCCACAATTCAAAAATTACCCATAATTCCACTTTTTCAGTTTTTCCCTTCTATCTTCACCATTCTTCATCCGATTTTTACCGTTCTAACTTTAATCCATTCTCCCAATGCCCGCCACTCCATTTTTACTCACAATTCAAAAATTTCCCACAATTCCACTTTTTCAGTTTTTCCCTTCTACCTTTGCCATTCTTCATCCGATTGCGACCGTTCCAAGTTTAATCGATTCATCCAATTCCCCCCATTCAATGGTAGTTTGAATTTTCTTCTTTCCAGAGTTCAAAAATTACCCACAATTCCACTTTTTTAGTTTATCACTTCTATCTTTGTCATTCTTCATCCGATTCGGACCGTTCCAACTTTAATCAATTCCCCCAATTCCCACCATTCCACATCATTCAACACCTTTGCCTTCAGAGGTTACACCTTCACACGCAATTTCTTCAGAAATTGCAAATATTCTAGTTATTATTATTATTCTTATTCTGCCTGTTTTTCGACGGATTTCAGCTCATTCCCAGTTTATCCGATTCACACCGTTCCAATTTCACATTATTCCAGTAAAGCGCCCGAAGGGCGTTTCCATTTTTGGAATTCCAAGTATTCACAGTTTTCCCAGAATTCCCGGTTTTCCACCCCAAAAAGTCCCATTGACTAACATTGGGTCATATTTTGTTTCATTATTACAGCTCTCCCTTTTCATATTTTCAATATTTAACTTATTCATCTCGTTATAGGGATCCTTCCTATCATTCCAGTAATTAATACATTCCAATATTTTCCCATAATTCCATATTTTTCATCCTTCAAATATTCATAATTCATTTCCAATGGGAGGGCTTCCCATTCATTCCCAATGGGAGATTAAACATTTCACATTTTGAGCTTTCCTATTTCATATTCATAACATTTAACTCATACATTTCGCCTGTTGGCTCATTCCCACTATTGTAACAATTAATAATTTTCAATATTTTCCCATAATTACATATTTTTCATGTATAAAGATTCATAATTCATTCCCAGTGGCGGACTTAACATTTTTTATTTAAAGCTTCTCCACTTCACACTCACATTAATCAGTTAATACATTCCCCAATTTGAATACTACTCATATTCACACCTTCCAGTAATTCATAACTATTTTCATATTTTTACCCATAATTCCTCATTCCCATTTTCCTCATCCAAAACTTTGTAACCTTCTATCTTGGCCATTCCTGCTCCGATTCCCACCGTTCCAACTTTAATGGATTCCCCCAATTCCCACCATTTCATTTGTGTATCCCCTTTCCTCTTCCCATGATTCAAAAATTACCCACAATTCCACTTTATCAGTTTTTCCCCTCTATCTTTTCCATTCTTTATCCGATTCTGACCATTCCAACTTTAATCAATTCCCCCAATGCCCGCCACTCCATTTTTACCCACAATTCAAAAATTACCCATAATTCCACTTTTTCAGTTTTTCCCTTCTATCTTTGCCATTCTTCATCCGATTCTGACCGGTCCAACTTTCATCAATTCCCCCGATGCCCGCCACTCCATTTTTACCCACAATTCAAAAATTACCCATAATTCCACTTTTTCAGTTTTTCCCTTCTATCTTTGCCATTCTTCATCCAATTGCGACCGTTCCAACTTGAATCAATTCCCCCAATTCCCGCCATTACATGGTGGTATCTATTTTCTTCTTACCTGAATTAAAAAATTACCCACAATTCCACTTTTTCAGTTTTTCCCTTCTATCTTTTCCATTCTTCATCCGATTGTGACCGTTCCAACATTAATCAATTCCCCTGATGCCCGCCACTCCATTTTTACCCACAATTCAAAAATTACCCATAATTCCACTTTTTCAGTTTTTCCCTTCTATCTTTGCCATTCTTCATCCGATTCTGACCGTTCCAACTTTCATCAATTCCCCCGATGCCCGCCACTCCATTTTTACCCACAATTCAAAAATTACCCATAATTCCACTTTTTCAGTTTTTCCCTTCTATCTTTGCCATTCTTCATCCGATTCTGACCGTTCCAACTTTAATCAATTCCCCCAATGCCCGCCACTCCATTTTTACCCACAATTCAAAAATTACCCATAATTCCACTTTTTCAGTTTTTCCCTTCTATCTTCACCATTCTTCATCCGATTTTTACCGTTCTAACTTTAATCCATTCTCCCAATGCCCGCCACTCCATTTTTACTCACAATTCAAAAATTTCCCACAATTCCACTTTTTCAGTTTTTCCCTTCTACCTTTGCCATTCTTCATCCGATTGCGACCGTTCCAAGTTTAATCGATTCATCCAATTCCCCCCATTCAATGGTAGTTTGAATTTTCTTCTTTCCAGAGTTCAAAAATTACCCACAATTCCACTTTTTTAGTTTATCACTTCTATCTATGTCATTCTTCATCCGATTCGGACCGTTCCAACTTTAATCAATTCCCCCAATTCCCACCATTCCACATCATTCAACACCTTTGCCTTCAGAGGTTACACCTTCACACGCAATTTCTTCAGAAATTGCAAATATTCTAGTTATTATTATTATTATTATTATTCTACTTCTGCCTGTTTTTCGACGGGTTTCAACTCATTCCCAGTTTATCCGATTCACACCGTTCCAATTTCACATTATTCCAGTAAAGCGCCCGAAGGGCGTTTCCATTTTTGGAATTCCAAGTATTCACAGTTTTCCCAGAATTCCCGGTTTTCCACCCCAAAAAGTCCCATTGACTAACATTGGGTCATATTTTGTTTCATTATTACAGCTCTCCCTTTTCATATTTTCAATATTTAACTTATTCATCTCGTTATAGGGATCCTTCCTATCATTCCAGTAATTAATACATTCCAATATTTTCCCATAATTCCATATTTTTCATCCTTCAAATATTCATAATTCATTTCCAATGGGAGGGCTTCCCATTCATTCCCAATGGGAGATTAAACATTTCACATTTTGAGCTTTCCTATTTCATATTCATAACATTTAACTCATACATTTCGCCTGTTGGCTCATTCCCACTATTGTAACAATTAATAATTTTCAATATTTTCCCATAATTACATATTTTTCATGTATAACAACTCATAATTCATTCCCAGTGGCGGACTTAACATTTTTTATTTAAAGCTTCTCCACTTCACACTCACATTAATCAGTTAATACATTCCCCAATTTGAATACTACTCATATTCACACCTTCCAGTAATTCATAACTATTTTCATATTTTTACCCATAATTCCTCATTCCCATTTTCCTCATCCAAAACTTTGTAAACTTCTATCTTGGCCATTCCTGCTCCGATTCCCACCGTTCCAACTTTAATGGATTCCCCCAATTCCCACCATTTCATTTGTGTATCCCCTTTCCTCTTCCCATGATTCAAAAATTACCCACAATTCCACTTTATCAGTTTTTCCCCTCTATCTTTTCCATTCTTTATCCGATTCTGACCATTCCAACTTTAATCAATTCCCCCAATGCCCGCCACTCCATTTTTACCCACAATTCAAAAATTACCCATAATTCCACTTTTTCAGTTTTTCCCTTCTATCTTTGCCATTCTTCATCCGATTCTGACCGTTCCAACTTTCATCAATTCCCCCGATGCCCGCCACTCCATTTTGACCCACAATTCAAAAATTACCCATAATTCCACTTTTTCAGTTTTTCCCTTCTATCTTTGCCATTCTTCATCCAATTGCGACCGTTCCAACTTGAATCAATTCCCCCAATTCCCGCCATTACATGGTGGTATCTATTTTCTTCTTACCTGAATTAAAAAATTACCCACAATTCCACTTTTTCAGTTTTTCCCTTCTATCTTTTCCATTCTTCATCCGATTGTGACCGTTCCAACATTAATCAATTCCCCTGATGCCCGCCACTCCATTTTTACCCACAATTCAAAAATTACCCATAATTCCAGTTTTTCAGTTTTTCCCTTCTATCTTTGCCATTCTTCATCCGATTCTGACCGTTCCAACTTTCATCAATTCCCCCGATGCCCGCCACTCCATTTTTACCCACAATTCAAAAATTACCCATAATTCCACTTTTTCAGTTTTTCCCTTCTATCTTTTTCATTCTTCATCCGATTGTGACCGTTCCAACATTAATCAATTCCCCTGATGCCCGCCACTCCATTTTTACCCACAATTCAAAAATTACCCATAATTCCACTTTTTCAGTTTTTCCCTTCTATCTTTGCCATTCTTCATCCGATTCTGACCGTTCCAACTTTCATCAATTCCCCCGATGCCCGCCACTCCATTTTTACCCACAATTCAAAAATTACCCATAATTCCACTTTTTCAGTTTTTCCCTTCTATCTTTGCCATTCTTCATCCGATTCTGACCGTTCCAACTTTAATCAATTCCCCCAATGCCCGCCACTCCATTTTTACCCACAATTCAAAAATTACCCATAATTCCACTTTTTCAGTTTTTCCCTTCTATCTTCACCATTCTTCATCCGATTTTTAACGTTCTAACTTTAATCCATTCTCCCAATGCCCGCCACTCCATTTTTACTCACAATTCAAAAATTTCCCACAATTCCACTTTTTCAGTTTTTCCCTTCTACCTTTGCCATTCTTCATCCGATTGCGACCGTTCCAAGTTTAATCGATTCATCCAATTCCCCCCATTCAATGGTAGTTTGAATTTTCTTCTTTCCAGAGTTCAAAAAGATAGATAGATAGATAGATAGATAGATAGATACTTTATTCATCCCCGTAGGGAAATTCACATTACCAGCAGTATCCTCAAGTCGAGATATAAAATATGAGAAATAAAGTACACAAGATACACATAAGTCCAGTACAGAAGTATACTTAAGGTGCTTGTTAACAGTGTAAACAGAATAGTGTGAATCGTTGGAGTCTAGTGCAAGTATAATTAAGGTGCTTGTATAAAGTGAATAGTGCAGTGCAGAGTATGAGGTTTAGAGTTTAATGTGAGCTTTTACTGCCCCGGGTGGAGTTGAAGAGCCTCATGGCATGGGGGAGGAATGATCTCCTCAGCCTGTCCACAATTCCACTTTTTCAGTTTATCACTTCTATCTTTGTCATTCTTCATCCGATTCGGACCGTTCCAACTTTAATCAATTCCCCCAATTCCCACCATTCCACATCATTCAACACCTTTGCCTTCAGAGGTTACACCTTCACACGCAATTTCTTCAGAAATTGCAAATATTCTAGTTATTATTATTATTCTTATTCTGCCTGTTTTTCGACGGATTTCAGCTCATTCCCAGTTTATCCGATTCACACCGTTCCAATTTCACATTATTCCAGTAAAGCGCCCGAAGGGCGTTTCCATTTTTGGAATTCCAAGTATTCACAGTTTTCCCAGAATTCCCGGTTTTCCACCCCAAAAAGTCCCATTGACTAACATTGGGTCATATTTTGTTTCATTATTACAGCTCTCCCTTTTCATATTTTCAATATTTAACTTATTCATCTCGTTATAGGGATCCTTCCTATCATTCCAGTAATTAATACATTCCAATATTTTCCCATAATTCCATATTTTTCATCCTTCAAATATTCATAATTCATTTCCAATGGGAGGGCTTCCCATTCATTCCCAATGGGAGATTAAACATTTCACATTTTGAGCTTTCCTATTTCATATTCATAACATTTAACTCATACATTTCGCCTGTTGGCTCATTCCCACTATTGTAACAATTAATAATTTTCAATATTTTCCCATAATTACATATTTTTCATGTATAACAATTCATAATTCATTCCCAGTGGCGGACTTAACATTTTTTATTTAAAGCTTCTCCACTTCACACTCACATTAATCAGTTAATACATTCCCCAATTTGAATACTACTCATATTCACACCTTCCAGTAATTCATAACTATTTTCATATTTTTACCCATAATTCCTCATTCCCATTTTCCTCATCCAAAACTTTGTAACCTTCTATCTTGGCCATTCCTGCTCCGATTCCCACCGTTCCAACTTTAATGGATTCTCCCAATTCCCACCATTTCATTTGTGTATCCCCTTTCCTCTTCCCATGATTCAAAAATTACCCACAATTCCACTTTATCAGTTTTTCCCCTCTATCTTTTCCATTCTTTATCCGATTCTGACCATTCCAACTTTAATCAATTCCCCCAATGCCCGCCACTCCATTTTTACCCACAATTCAAAAATTACCCATAATTCCACTTTTTCAGTTTTTCCCTTCTATCTTTGCCATTCTTCATCCGATTCTGACCGTTCCAACTTTCATCAATTCCCCCGATGCCCGCCACTCCATTTTTACCCACAATTCAAAAATTACCCATAATTCCACTTTTTCAGTTTTTCCCTTCTATCTTTGCCATTCTTCATCCAATTCTGACCGTTCCAACTTTAATCAATTTCCCCAATTCCCGCCATTACATGTTGGTATCTATTTTCCTCTTCCCTGAATTCAAAAAATTACCCACAATTCACCATTTTCAGTTTTTCCCTTCTATCTTTGCCATTCTTCATCCGATTCTGACCGTTCCAACTTTCATCAATTCCCCCGATGCCCGCCACTCCATTTTTACCCACAATTCAAAAATTACCCATAATTCCACTTTTTCAGTTTTTCCCTTCTATCTTTGCCATTCTTCATCCGATTCTGACCGTTCCAACTTTAATCAATTCCCCCAATGCCCGCCACTCCATTTTTACCCACAATTCAAAAATTACCCATAATTCCACTTTTTCAGTTTTTCCCTTCTATCTTCACCATTCTTCATCCGATTTTTACCGTTCTAACTTTAATCCATTCTCCCAATGCCCGCCACTCCATTTTTACTCACAATTCAAAAATTTCCCACAATTCCACTTTTTCAGTTTTTCCCTTCTACCTTTGCCATTCTTCATCCGATTGCGACCGTTCCAAGTTTAATCGATTCATCCAATTCCCCCCATTCAATGGTAGTTTGAATTTTCTTCTTTCCAGAGTTCAAAAATTACCCACAATTCCACTTTTTCAGTTTATCACTTCTATCTTTGTCATTCTTCATCCGATTCGGACCGTTCCAACTTTAATCAATTCCCCCAATTCCCACCATTCCACATCATTCAACACCTTTGCCTTCAGAGGTTACACCTTCACACGCAATTTCTTCAGAAATTGCAAATATTCTAGTTGCATTTAATCTTGTATATCTAAAACTACCACATTATAGGCTTGGCCTTTCAAGCTTATCTTAACGTTGATGCTAATTTGCATATTGCTGTGGTGTTATAACATTTTAACCAACAGAGCACAAACAGTAGGGAGTTGAGGCTGAATTAATGGCATCTTCATACGTTTAAAATGAAAAGTATGTTGAGTTGCCAGTATTGTCCCAGAATCAAACTCACATCTCAAGACATCACCACACTCTATAATGGCCATGATCAACATAGACTGATTACTATCTGAAAGTTTTGATCCTTTGCCATGGCATTTTTAGCGCAATGCTCAATTTTCACATCTTTGATGCTCTTTTTGGAAAGTTTCCATCAGACATAACCACTTGTGTTTGAAGTTATGTTTTATTCATTGAGGAAATAATGAGTCAAAAAATCTTGCAGTCGCAATGAGTATTTAATAAAAGAGAGAAAAAAACACTGGAGCCACAGCACCTTTTAACTGGGAAAAGTCAGGCTGGAAGGGCCACATTGAAGCAGAATACTTTTAAATGGTTCGTGAAACCAAATCGAAACGTTTCATTTCTTTGTTCCTGCAGCACTCCAATGTGTGTGCCTGTGTGAAAGAAATTAACAAAGGACTTGCACAATATTACTTCTCGCTTTGTCTCACACATCAGTCACTGGCTTGGCGTGGCAGCCCATCTGTGCACACATCCTGTTCGCGAACCTGCAGCAGAGGGCGGAATTTCCGAGCAACGGTGAACAATGGGACGAGTCCGATTGTCATATTTCACCCCTTCTGTTCTTTTGGCGCCTGAGAAGCACAGCTTTGGGTGGTTAGTGAAGTCATACTAATACTACTACTTCTACTATTAATAAAAATAAGAATAATGTGTCGTTTATAAAACCAGTTTCATTCAAGAAAATCTCTCGCCATCCTCATTATTATTATATTAGAAGCACTGTGTCTCATGTGGATGTAATTTGGTTCCGCATAATTACAACCAATTAAAAGTCCTGATTTAATCTTGCAGATAGAAAGGCTGAATCACCATTCAGGGGCGCCCAAATTTCACCCTGAAGGCTGGGTTTGTGTATATGCTGTCAATGTGCTGTTGTACAAAGCAGATAAGAGGATCAACTTAATTATAATGCACCCACTGCCTTCATTTTGACACCTGATGTGAGGGATACTTCATGGACAGAAAAAATATATATTCACTTGTTAAGTATTACAAGCACTGTAAGTTGGAAATAATTTCACATTTTTGAATAAATAAGTGGAAGTTAATACATCTTTTATAACGTTAATCAATCTACCAGATAATGGAAAAAATAATTAATGGAGACAGCAATCATTAATTGCAGCTCTACTTGAAACATTTGGAATTTTGTTCAAGCTTGTCTGACTTGGACATAATTGATTCTTTTTTTGGTGGTTAACCCATTTCCACACCTGCATGACAAAATAATTTCACACTGAATTAAAGCAATGTCTTCATAGCTAATAATCATAAGAGAGGGTCAAGCTTACACCACCAAGTCCAAGTCCTCTTGACCATGACAAAGAGCATTTTAAACGCATTAATGAATGACAATGCAAAACTATGAAATGCGAGCTTACCAAAACAATATGTACCATCTATAGCTGTATTCACTATCTAATTACCCCCCAGCACCACAACAAATCTGGTCGCAATTCTGCTGCCGCCAAATGTGGTTTGCACTCCTGAAGGAAATTGTCTAATTACATGGATGAATATGATGACAGCCATTAAGTCCAAATGGATGCAGTGTAAAAGGCTTTTTGTGCTAATAATGCAAGAGGATAGAGAACTGACATGCAGTCTTCTTGTGATAAAATAGAAAGATGCCAAATTAATTAAGCTCTTTACAGGCAATTAACAGGCCCACATGGCATAGGATGTGTGTCTAGTTTAAAAGAAATCAATGTTGAAATTTGGATGCTAAACTCAGAACTGTCCTTTTTCTTCCAATCTTCAAAAGGAACACAAAAATGCACAGAGGTGAGAAAAGAAGAGGAACTTATCTGGCATGTTTTTACTCTCCCAACACCCAGCTGGTGCCAAGGAGCTCAATCGTACATCTTCATTGGCTGCACGTCCAGGCACTGAAGCCATCTATGGCTTATTTTTCATGAGTGTAAATTCTTGCTCGCCGCCATGCGCACGTGCATCCGTCTCGGCGCATGGTTGCCTAGCAACTCAGCCTAACTCACCTCAAATGCTTAGAAACATCCAAACAAAAAATGCTAGCCTTGATGAGACAATTGCAGTCATAGTATCCATGCAATGGAATAGTACAGAGACTAAGTCTACCATGAGACCTATACTAAACAATACACCAGCAGCCACAATATTAATAATGAAAACTTGCCACAAGCTTGATACAACTTTCACACTTTATGAAGACATTTTATACCAGTTGGAAAAAAAATATACATACACTTTAATGTCACAATTTGGCATTCTTTCTTGAGAAGCATGGAGTGAACATAATTCTTTACACATCTAAAGATTGAAGCAGAAACCATTGTCCATCAACAATTTGAATCAAAAATCAACTTCGAATGGAACCATAGACCCAAAAATCTGAATCAAATCGAATCGCGAGACAGATTGCTACCTCATACCTGTACTTCATTTGGATATGAAGTAATTGTATTTTTTCCTTTGCTTGAGTTGCAGATGAAATAAATATTTGCAAGAGTTGAAGGCAATGCTTTATTTGGCTACATGGCTTTACTTCTACGCTATGTGCAATAGTAAAAAAAAAAAAAAAAGAAGGTCTAATAGATACAAATGTTTGACTTTGTAACTTCATTGAAATAATGACATCCTTTTCAGTCCAACAAATCGCTGAAGTATAGAACATTAATTTAATACTATTGGCATTTTATCTTAATGATTGTCTAACCAGTTTTGTTATTGCCTGGCAGCGCCTTTTACCATGAGGGTCACCTCGTGCGCGGTCAATTCGCAAAAGTCACAACCGCTCCCATCAACAGAAACTTCACGACTTTCTCCCATCTGTCTGGCTGTCACCCGACGTCCGTGACGCCACTGACTCGCCACCGCGTGCTCCAAATTCACCTTTTATGCGGCGATGACGAGACAGCGCCACTTTTTTACAAATAAAAGCGCTTGCGACGTGGGGGCGCGCAGCTGGGCTTGTACGAAAGGCCACGACGACTTTTGTAGACGCTCATCAAGAAGAAGGAGAGACGCTCGCCAATTTAGAAAGCGGCACCCGGGAAGATGCAAGCAGCCACACCAAAAAGTGACAAGGCAACTAACGAGCAACTTAGCAAGGTTTGTTTGGATTAAACCCGCTGGGAAATGGCCGTTTGGACACAGATAGATAACGCTGACATTCGTGTAAGCGAGTAGGAAATGTATCAAAAACGAACACGAATAAAACTACCAAAGCGGATTTAAATCGTGTAAACACATTTCAAAGCACATCACTTCATTATTATGAACCAATATTATTAGGAATTATTTTACTTAATCGAGCACGTGATGGCGCAAAATGGAACTGAACCGCGACAAAGCCAATTTAAAGTCATCCCCGATACAGAACTTTTTTAAAGGCGGTTGCATCAAATAGCTTAGCTGCATTCCATGCCATTTTCGATTTATTTTTCGGAGTGTTCGTGTATGTTTGTTATTTTTAAAAATATATATTTGCATTTACTTATACACTACATTCTAATCCTGGACAAGTTCCTGCTAGAAACGAATAGAAACACTTCTAGATAAGAACAAGATCACAAAATAAAATGTTACATTTAAGCAGCGGTTTTCCAAAGCAGAGCCCCCTTTTAAGAGATGACATTCTTCAAACTCCCTTCCAACGCTCACACAGTGTGTTCACGGTGGCCCCCGCTGCCAAAATGCCCCCCCCCCCCAAAAAAAAAAAAAAAAAATATTGCCACTCGGCACATAACAGTGCAATGGGATTCTTATCATGCTTCTTTTTACATGATTATTTTATTATTATTTTATCCTTTTAACAAACTTGACTTTGTGCAAAGAGAAGTGAGCAATTACAATGTTTTGTTCAGTAGAGTATTGGCAGAATAACTGCATACATTATACTTGTTTTATCAAGGAACTTAAATCATCAATTTAGTGGAAAACATTTATACTGAACAAAAAATGAATGTGTACAAAACATGTTTCTCTTGCTTCTAGATTTGAAATACTGTAATTAAAAATGAGTGTAAATACAAGACTAAAGTGAGGATTAGATTGATGTACGATTAAGTGCAAAATAATTAACCTGAAAGACTTAAAGACTAAAGTGGCAGTGAACACTCACTACTTGTATAGATCAAGATAAATACCAACATGATTATCAATATTACTGATACGTGATCTGCACATGATCAATTATACTAGGCCCATGGATGAATCTATGTAATCAAAGATAATGTATTATGTACTACAATGATGTAAATTCAACCTTACACTTTTCTCTTTCTAGCTTCCTCACGGCACACGATTCCACAAGGAGCCATTAAAGTCAAGCAAAAAGATCCAGGTGGCAGCCCATCGTCAAAGCTCCCTGCCGTCAAACGCCCCATACAAAACCAGACTTGGGTTCCCGCAAATTTCCATGACTCAGCAGAAAACTGTATCAACGCCCTCCCAACAAGTTTGCGCTAGAGTGAGTACAATATCTTAGGATGGATTGGTTTGAATTGGAACTTGTCTCTTGAATAATGAAATGAGTTCCATAGAATGAATTTTAATCTTTTTCAAAGTGGGCCGACGTGAAATAAATAATGCAAGGAGGTCCATAGAATGAACTTTACTCAAGTTGCAAAATGATTTCTCTGGCAACCAGCGAGTTGGAGCTGAGGTGCGTGCGTGCACACCTTGCTGGTTCCTTATTCCAGTATGTGAAAATTAAAGCATCAATAGACATCTTTTCGTGACGACTTAAAGGTCTAATGTCTTTTTCTTAAGTTCTTCATTAAGTTTTATGTTCTTTTTATGGGTTTTACAACACTATTTCAAAATCTTGACCGTTCCCTTTTTTAAAGTGTACCCTTGGAGCTCGAAAAGAACCTAATCGATTTTGGTTACATTGTTTTTTTTAGAACACGCGACTAAGAGCACACATTTGTCGGACGCCATAGTAGCAGCCATGTTTGCTCCTTCTGACAGAATACAGAATCTAAGCTGATCAGGATCAAATTCAATGCGGGGCCGACAACATTTCAGCAAGTGTGTGCGTGTGTGCGTAATAATGGGGGGGTGCTAGCTTGATATTTCAAAAATCTTGAAATAAGCCATTACCCGTCACCATTTGGATATAAAAATGTACATTATGGGCCTAATTAATAAAAAAGAGCAAAGCTTGAGAAGGCATGACAAAAAAGGAGCTTGCCAGGCATTTAGAAACAAAATAAGGGCCTGGGTTGAATTAAATTAAAAGATCTTAGGTCAGTGGTTTTTAACCTTGTTGGAGGTACCAAACCCCATCAGTTTCATATGCTCATCACCGAACCCTTCTTTAGTAAAAAATAAAATGATTTTTTTTTTTTTACTGGTTCACGAAATGAATTGTGCATTAAAATCACCTTGTTCAAATAACAAAACCAACACAGTGCATGGTAGGAAATCTCAGAGCAGGACTCTTTCAATGACTGTGCCCACTAACTGCAGACTAGACTGAGGGGTGGACCTCTGCGGCGGAGGCTCCACCGAAACCCTGAGACCGACTCACCGAACCCTTAGGGTTCGATCGAACCCAGGTTAAGAACCACTGTCTTAGGTGATCGATTTAACTTTCTAACACAAATCTGGCTGGAACTTTCTTACACAAATCTGGCTGGAACTCAGTTAAAGCAGAAAATATCCAACTGAACTGTAAACTAACAGTGCAATTAAGTGACTTGATTTAATTTCAATAAAAAAGACTGTCTTCTGTACTCTTTAAAAACTTATTGGTTAGAGTCTAACCAATCAGGCTGCCACATTGAGAACCAATGGTCTAAGGGTTAGACCAGTGGTTCTCAATGTGGCGGCCTGACTGCAGGGGGTCTGAAAAAATAATTTGGGTGTTTTTGAACTGATTTAGTTATTAACTTACAGATTTGTGCCTTGTTTGGCTTAGTCTTTGTTTTTTGGCGCCGCTTCGGGCCACTGCTGTTAGTTGATTTATAGTACTGTCTACCCAGATCAGGGGTCAGAAACCTGTGGCTCTTTAATCCTTATGTCGTGACTCCCTGTGGTTTGGGAAAATAAATGATTGGTTCAGATGGACTACTCGGACGGTGTAACAAGCGATGCATTTGAATTGCAGTCAATGATGTTTGTGTGATTGGATGATAGGGCGGTAGCATCTATAGGACGTGTTTGGGGCGACGGGACATGAAACGTGACGGGAGACAGCAAATCAGTTTCGGTAAGGTAAAAACCGGAAAAGGAAATATGGCGCTGCCTTTCAGAGTAAAAGCACACATTTTCAGAGTAAGATATAACTGAACATCAAACACTAAAGCGCTTGAAGAATTTTAACACAAAATATCATCTTAATTCCTCTGCGTATGAACAAATATGGATTCAAACAATGGGTCAGTTTGCGAGTTCTTGAAACAAAAAGTTAACTTTTTTTAACACGAACACCGCTATGAGCTAAATGACGAACGGAGAACGTAAACAGGAAATACAGCGCGACCTTCCTGATTAAAGGCAGGCAAAATAAGATATGTAAACAATACAAACTGGAGCGCTTGAAGAATTCTTAACAGAATAAATCTCATTTTAATAATCTTGCCTGCGAACACAGCTGGATTCAGACGTTGGTTCGGTCTGCTTGCTTCTTTTCATGAAACTAATTTGGTATTACCTTGCTTAACAACAGCTGCTGTAAGCAACCCGTCTGGCTGCTAACACCCTACTGATTCCATCCGCGTCCATCGTCCCTCTCGCCCCAATACCATACTTTGCCGGATTTGAGTCATTTTGCGTTTTATGTTATCAACCATTTTGGTCGTTTTTTTCCTTATCTAATATCAGTCTTACTTGACACAATTACTGCATCTGATCAAAGCAGCAGCCTTCTTCGCTTTGCTGTCTCCAAAGCAACATAGGATTTTCGTCTTGACAAATCTGAGTCGGCTGCCATTTTTCATTGCTGGATTCCGAAACACAGACGCTATCAGGCTCAAATATCCGTCTTGTCCTATTTCTTCTCGACTTTCATCAGAATACGCCATTTCAGCACTGACAGCAATGATCTGGCATATCACTCGACAGCAAGTGGTGGGCACAAGGGCTGGTCCATTGGACTGCTCTACCATATATGGCAGTTGGGCCAAAGAGTATAATACATGACAGATACTTTAATGAATAACTGTCAGCGTAAAATTTATGCATAGCAGACCTGCTTTGAAGAATATCATTTTAAAATGCTAACCTAGGGGATCTGATTAACATTTTAATATTTTGTTTATCAACTTTGGGTTATATACGGAAAGTGAAATTCAACAGAGCAGGAGTCTGGTACTTGCTGGTCGAAACCAAAGCAGGACTGTAACATAACCTCTTGGACATAAATACACTGATGGGATCGTCAGTGATTAATATTTGATAAAGTGATCTATTAAGGCTATCCTGAATCTGTTTCGATGTATCTCTAATCAGATAAACAAAAGCTCTTCCAGGAGCAGAATCCCTACCTCACTCTGCAGGACTCCTGAATGTAAGTGCATCAATTGCCGCTTGGATGTTTTCTGATACTGTGGCAAGAAATGCATAAAATAATTGTAGTTGAACTGTTTTGAGCACAGCGGTTCTCCGGGACACCAAGCGATGCCTGACGCCATACGAGCAGAACGAAATCAAGGAATACCGCCATGTGTGGTATGTGGGAGAAAAGGCCAAGAAAATACGGCGCTCCAAAGAATCCATGTCAACGACGGAGGCCGAGTCATTCGACGACTCCAAAGGGTTCTACAAAGTGGTGAGCGTCCACCTTCGCAGATCTTTACGTACAGATGTACATCTCCAGGAGTCACGGAATGATAGAATAAACCATTTGCAGAGGGCTGGAGACCACCTGGCCTACCGCTTTGAGGTGCTGGGGATGATGGGATCGGGCCTGGCTGGAAAAGTGCTCAAATGCAGAGACCACAAGAACATGACACTCGTCGCCATCAAGGTCTTTCGAAACACCGTCGAGTAAGAATTTCACCATCCCACCACTGACCATCATAGTCTGTAGAGATATGCTAACCGAAACAAGCTTTCATGTTAGCCAGTCCTTTGGCATCATCGTGTAGAATCTTAGGTTAGAAAAAGCACACGAATATGTGAATGGGTATATTGTTTATTAGGAGGTTAGAAAAAGCACACGAATATGTGAATGGGTATATTGTTTAGTCAATAACTGAAAATGAGTCCCAAAGGGAAAAAAAAAACCTTCACATTGTATGCCAGTAAAAGGACATTGTTTTTTCTCCAAGAGGTCATAAGATGGCACAGACAGAGTTGGAAAATCTAAAAACCCTGCAGCGACTAGACAGGACCAACAAAGCCAACATGGTCCACATGAAAGAGCACTTCTACTTCCGCAATCACCTCTGCATCACCTTTGAACTATTTGAGTATGTTGAAAACCTTTGGGACTTTTAGCTATTACAAGACCTGTTGATTAATTATGAAAGTTATTTTTAGAAAGGACCTCCATAAAGCCTTAGTGGAGAGTAAATTGCGCCGACTATGTGAGACTGACATCAGGAAATATGCCATTGACGTGCTCAAGTGTCTGAAGGTGCTCAAAGACGTGCAACTCATTCACGGAGACTTAAAACCGGTAAGGGGATAACAAATACAATGTGTCCAAAGAAAAACATGCTCATCCTTTCATATTGATAGGGCAGGCAAGTTAATGGACAACAAAGACATTGAAATACTGCAGCTATAGTTTTACGAGTGCAACTGTCTCCCCAAGCCATAAATAACGACGTCGTATCCAATAAAGTTGAAGACTGACTCAACAATGTTTTCTTCCCAACAGTGGAAAACGGGCTTTAGTTTCAAAAGAAAAGCCACCGTGATAATGGAAGCACTAAAACTAACCAATTGAACCAAATGCTGAAATATATAAATGACTGTCACTTTTCGTTGTTTACAGACAAAATAAACTTTTGGAAATGTGTTGCCAAACGAATGTCACTGTTAAATAATATAATGGACAGTCAACCATTCAAATATGGTTCAAATAATGGCAATGTTGATAAATGAAAACCGTTCCTAATAGAAGCACTGACATGGAGTGTATCAAAAATGTGTGCCTGAAACATACGGAAAGCAGGAAATACCACAGCTCCAATGAGAAATCTTACACTCTACTCATAATGGACTGACTATGAACCATTTTACTAAAGAAGGGCATTTTTATATAGATTTAGCTATGCAACTATCAAAAATATAGTATCATTGATTGGTATTCATCATGTATGCTCAAAGCCTATAGCTCAAAACAACTGGATGGAAATTGTAGAAATACTATGGATCCAAGAATAGAGCCTTGATAAAATCCATGAACAATGGAAAAATATGACCATTCAACATGCTGAAACGTCATCATAATCTTAGTAGATTTTACAGCAAAATGATTCAATCTTATCAAAAGGAGCATCTTGCTCACTTTTATTAAATAATTTGATTTGATTTTAGGAAAATATTCTTTTGGACAAAGAAAACAATGCAGCAGTGAGTGACTTTGGAGGCAGCATCTTTATCAGAGGTGAGACCTCTGTATGGTGAGACATGAGCCCGGTAGAGACAGGCAAAGGGTAAATGTTAAGGCCGAGGAAGATGAGCAACATGTCTTATTCCCCTACAGGTAGGCCCACCAATCAGACGCTGGTGTACATGGCTCCTGAGCGTCTCCTCGGCAAGTGTTGCACCACGGCCTCGGACATGTGGAGCCTTGGCTGCACGCTGGCTGAGCTCGACTGGGGGCTATTTCTCTTCAAAGGCAAAGACAAAGGCGACATTTTCAACTGTATAACGAGGGTAAATATGCACTGATTCTAATTCAGTCTCGGCATTTGGACTGTGTCGGTGTGAGGCTCTTGAACGTGTCTTGCATAGGTGCTGGGCATCCCACCATTAGACTTAGTGACTGCGGCGAGCAGGAAAAACTACAGTATCGGTGAGTTTTTTTTTTTTTTTTTTTTTTTTTAACCCAATCTGTGGTGCAAGAATGACCACATGCCCACCTGACTTCACCAGATTGCTCGGAGACAGAAGACAAAAAGCTCCCAAAGACTCCCCTGGCCACCAGACTCAAGTCGAAAAATCCAAAGTTTCTGGACTTTATTCGGTGCTGTCTCGAGTAGGTTCACCCACTTTTAGTGAAATATAAATACAGCAACCTTGAAGTAGTCAAACTTTAGTGCAAAAAATGGTTTGCGGTGTATTAAGTGCTTGTGCATCGCTGAGCAGATACGACGCAACAAAGCGGCTCACCCCGGAGAAGGCTTTGCGACATCCATGGATCAAGCAGGCAACCAAACAAACATGTGAGTTCACTGCAACATACATCAATGCCTGCATGTTTCATATTTGAAACTGGTGTTGAAAACGGCTATTTTTCTGTGTGTGTGTGTCAGTGGGTGCAGGACCTCAACCCAGACTAAAGACCACTGACTGATAAACTGCAAAGATTGAATGTTTTACTGTTACAACTTCATATTAACTTTCTCAACACAGTCCCTGGATGTAATAACACTGCTTTGTGTGCTAAAAACTCACTTAAACCCACTTGGAACTTAAAGGTACAGCGGGTAGAATTTAGTGAGTTCATTTCATAAACCCACTATAAATGTCTACAACATGCAGATGTGCAGTGTTTAGAATTTAGTGAGTCAATCAATTTATAAACCCACTATAAACAACATGTAAATGTTCAGCGTGCTGAATTTAGAGTTATTCATTTCACAAACCCACTATAACTATTAACAGCATGCAAATGTGTTTTTATCACATCAACAATTTATATTTTATATGGTCATAGTAATCAGTAATTATATCACCGCTCAGATGGAGGCCGTCATGTTTCTTTAAGCGACGGAAAGTTGAAAAGAAAAACTTTGCCAAAGTAATTCCAATTGCATTTTGGATTCCTGTGTGCTGTGCAGCCAAGCCGAGCGAGTTTCTGGTTTGTATGCCAATAGAAAATAAAAATAGATCATAAATAGAAGGAGAAGACACAGTGGAAAAATTGAAGGGGGGTAATTCTGCTGCACACAATACACAAGAATTATGACGACTCAGTGATCGGCATTGGAGTTAGGATGACTAATTATACTGTAGGGCAGTTATTTTACACATTTAAGGTCACCTGCCAAATGCAAAAGGCAAGCAAAGACAAGGTGCAATACAAAAATTTACCTTGGAGAAAACATCCTTGGAAAGAGTGGGGCCTGCTTGAGTCAAGGACAGCTTGCTGCATACTGTTTGTTGCCTGTTATTAACCTTCATGTTCCTGGATTGCTTGACTTGATGTCACCCTTCCCGCATTTTACTTGACTGGTAAGAGTGGTGCATTTGTGTTTGCATTTAGAAACAGTCTTGGAATAGGTTGGATTTCCTTAGGAAGTCCTTAGGAATAGGTTGGATTTCCTCATGAAGTCCTTAACAAAGTGCTCAGGCAGGGAGTGCATCCAGGATGCCATATTAAACAAAAAGGTCAGAAGAAAAACAATGCGGGGAAAAACAGGACAACAAACTAAAAAAGACAGGCATGATGGAAAACATGACAATGATCCGACACAGACTGAAAGAAATCAAGGATGACAGCAAGCAACACCTGGACAGGGCACAATTGGAGCAGGGCTTTGATTGACAGACAAGGGAAGCAGGATGACAGGACATTGATGCATACTTAGTTGAAAGTAACTCAAAAGAAATGAAAGAAACAAAAAAAAACACTTGACATTCCAAAAACCGCTTTTCAATCATTCGGCGCACTGCCCACCTCTGGCTGCTCGTGTTCGCGGAAGCGCTGTGTAACGAGTTTGGACGTATTTGTCCAGGTTTTATGTATATTCTATATTCTATTGTGCACTGAAACCAATTTTAATTACTCTCCTCTCACACACTCGCTCGCTTGGTGTAGGCTTGCAAAATATAGTCTGACACACCGTAGGGTGCGTTCTTCAAAATCGCTGCATGACCTTAGTTCAATTTTAGATGCTGCATCTCCCACACTGCACCTTTTAAGGTTTGGATTAAGCACTTCTACTCTTCAGCGTGGCAGGATCATGGAATATGGATTTTCTCTTGTGTGTCCTAACCTTCACTTCCAAGGACTTTCTGATATGTTTCCTTATTAAAAATCAAAATGCACAACGTTCCAGGTTTCTGACAGAGCACAAGTGGCATGATTTGACAACTATAACCGTTTAAGCCACAGGTGTCAAACTCCAGTCCTTGAGGGCCGGTATCAAACATGTTTTCAAAACTTTTCCCTCAAAAACACCTGATTGAAATGATTGGAATCGTTTCGTTGTTGGGGAAAGAAAACCGGAAAACATGCAGGATGCCGGCCCTCGAGGACTGGAATTTGACACCTATGGTCTAAGTCGCAGGTGTCGAACTCCAGTCCTCAAGGGCCGGTATCCTGCAGGTTTTTCGTTTTTTCCTCCTAAACACCTCATTAAGATCATTTTCAAGCTCCCCCAGAGCTTACTAATGAGCTCATCATTTGAATCACTTGTGTTGAGATAAGACCGGAGAACCTGCAGGATACCGGCCCTCTAGGACTGGAGTTTGACACCTATGGTCTAAGCTAAAAAAGTGCACAATCACAGTGATGTGATCTGATCCGTGGACCAAATAGCTTGAGTTATGCCTTGTGCTTATTTCTAAATTTAAAACACTGCCATGTAATATTCCACTAGAGATTACAAAAAAATTGAAGCCACAATTGAATCAATCCGTTTGTAACAACTTTTCAGGTAGGAACATGGGCTCTCAGTTTCATTTTCTTGTTGAAAAGTGTATAGACATTTATGCGTTTTCAGCATGCTATATTCCCTTTGACCAGTTCCACTGACCCCATATTGCCATGACTTTCTAGCTAGATATTTTCACACCCACGTAAGGACTTCTCCCCAAAGAAGTGCCAAAATAGCATCTGGTAACATCCTGGAAAATAATTTTAACCTTCGAGTGGTTGATAAACAAATGTGGCAAGTAAGGATCAATCAATTAATGGATTAAGAATTGTGACGTGTGTATGATATGTCGTGTGTATTAAAGCAATTTAAGGCAAAGGGAGAGCAAGCACCATTTGCTTGCAAATAGCAAGGTATGTACAATAGTGGTAATGAAATTCGACGGGGGTCCATAACAATAGATTTTCCCACATCCCGTTTCAATGCATTTGACCTGACCTTAAGTACAATGCAATGTAATGCCATTATGCTTTCTATTACTGCATCAGTAGTTGTGAATAGTCTTGAAAATGTGCCCTTTTTTTGTTTCCATATTTGCCCAGATAACAGACCGACCATAAGCAGCTTACTGAAGAGAGAGAAGATTGCACCACCAATGTTGCAGCCAACGACACAATTCAAATAAGCTCTTGAGATCAACGATAGCGGACCAGATGCCCACCTGACAAAAGGCTTAGATTGCACCACCAATGTTGCGGCCAACGACACGATTCAAATAAGCTCTTGAGATCAGCGACATCGGACCAGATCCCGATTTGACAAAAGCCTTTTTCTTTTCTCAAACGATCCTCACTTGACGAATCGATCTGATCGTACAAAAGACTTTAAAGGCCTGACTGTTTATTACTTATTTTCAGTAGGCTATACAATTTGAGGCGGTCCTGTGCCCCAAATGAGCCCAATCAGCCCCCCCCAACTCTTGTACGGCATGACTTTCATTCCTATGATGATGATAGAAGCTCATAAAGAGGCAAAGAATTGCCCATAATTCATCTGTAGAAGCAGCGCTCATGTATGGGGTGCTATTATGTAAATTAACTGCACAATCAAAGTTTGAAAATACAGCACAGAATTTTTAGATGCATTTTAATTCATCTACACAAAGCAATTTTCAACAACAAAAAATTGAGCATCCCCCAAGAAGTCCATTTTGCAATGGGACAGACTTGTTGAGCATGTCTGCTCATCGGTAGAACGTTACTGAAATGGACAGATTTTTAACCCCTATTTAATCCTGTTTTGCCAGCAGCTTCCTCCACACTGCCATGGGTCGTTAAGTGGTGATAAGAATTCTGGCTTTTGTGTGCAGTCCTGGTGGGCTCTGTTTTCTGCTGAAGCTGCAAATCAGCAAAAAGGAAGGGCTCCATGGATGAGCTCCAAAGTGAATTAAAAACACAAATGTAATTAGGACAACAGGTCGAGCGCCCCGCAAGGGTCAGTAGACTTGAGCTTGACCTGTGAATTTGAGTTGAGAGGCGAAATTGTCAATGAGCAGTTTGCCTGCCAATGAAATGTGCGCTGTCTGCAAATGGTTTAAAAGCTTTTGGATACTAGGTAGATAATATAAAAGGTCAGTTGTGCCTATTGCAAAGGATTGAAGTGAATGGCAACAGGAAGTATGAGGTACAGGATTATCATTCCATGTCAGAACAGATTACAGGACACCTGGCCCACTTAGAAGAATTCTATCTTCCTTTACAGTGGCATACAGGAGTTCCAGATCTTGTGTCAGTAGATTCCAAAGCGTTACAGAAAGCCAGACCACGTGTATCTTAGCTACTTAGTTAATACGAAATCTAATAGTAAGCATAAAAGCAGAAATTGGGAAACTGATCCTTCTTTTCATGTTAGATTGTGATCTTTATCAAGATTCTTTAATAAGATGTTGAGAAATGGCCCAATATTCAAGCAATATAAGTTGATGCTAAAATCCTTACCTTCCCACATTATCAGATATAATATGCCCCCCTTCTGGAGTACTGCCTTGTTCATCAAAGCTGACATAATAAGACAAAATGAGACTGATGCAAAACAACTTAGTGAGCAATGTGATCAATAGCTCAACAAAGACCAAACACCGAATGGAGCTGGTTGTGATTTGGACTCAATCACGTTGCATAGCAGCATTCACTTTTAGGTACTGTGACATGGTGTCATTTTAAAACATTTTTTAATGTCGCAACCATAACTTTCAAGGGTTAAGTGAGGAAAGATAAAGAAAGATGGGTTTGTGTTCGTGAATAAAAATACGCGTCTAGTCTTGAGGCTCGCTAGGAAATTTCATCTGCAAAGCCGTCATTTCTGGAGGCGCGTCGCTGACCCAAGGCCACATGCAGCGTGAACATGACTAATGCGCACGGCGCATCGCCGCGGATGCGACTGCTTTGCTCGGCGAATGGCAGGAAGCCGCAGGCGGTGCGGGAAGAGTCAGGCATCATCGCATCAAGGTCTACCACGCTCGAGTAAGCTTGTCCATTAGCGATAGACTAACTTGGTCCATTAGAGCTGGCTAACGGGCTTTCTCGGGCTGACAGCAGCCCAAGTACCGCTAACAACGTTGTGCTTCGGATCACTCATGAATGCGATGAAAAACGGAAATAATTGCTCCGCCTTTGGCTTTTGAAACTGTCCAAATGGCATTTGTGTAACCGGTTTTTACGTGAAGCACGCACACAATGCAGTATTTATGCAATTTAAAATTTCCTGGATGGCAGAATAACATGTCTGTCATGCCTTTGTCCAAATATTTCTCGATCCCAACACCCTCAAGGGTTGAATTCCCCTGTGTAGGAAATGCACTAAAATTGAACTTGCCTTTTCGGAAGCACACAACTATGACAAGCTTTCTGGAAGTATTTGCATAGCATCCGATGAGAAAGCAACATGTTTCTGTATGTCTGCCAGCCCACCGCCAATTAAAGGTGTTGAACATTTTGCGTAGCCTCGAGCCCACGTATCACACTTAAACCAGGGGTACTCAAGTCCCTAAAGGGGGTCAAAGTTCCATTTATTAAACCAAAATGCCCTTATGAACAAAAATAGGAACTAGCATTCCTTTTTGTTACACATTTTTCACCTTACAATAGAAGAGTCAATCCACAGCGATGGAAATGCTCTGCAGTTTTTACTCCCGTCACACAGCAGCTAAAGTAGATTGCCAGCCATTGCTTTTGTGGTTGGTGAGGAGTGACAAGAGCATTAGTTTAATTTAGCTGCGTTTTCTCTTTTGGCTTACTTGCATTTAATTTAGCTGCGTTTTCTCTTTTGGCTTACTTTCAAGCATGTTGTCCAAGTAAAGCATTATGTCTGAGCCTGACAATGGCAGCTTGTGCCCTACCAAAGTCCAAATCACTTTACGTGAGTATTGTTGTATTTTGTTGTAACGGATGTGGCAAGAATCAGCTCGATAGGCTGATTTAATTTTCTCAAATTTAGAGGAAATGAGTCAAATTGGAAATGGTTATTATAGTAAAAAATAGCCTGATATATAATGCACATCAGGAGCTGGTTTTCAATCCATTTTCAATGCCTCTATTTTCTGGACAGAGAATTTGGAATGTTCCGTTTTCGTACATGTTAGGTTGCTACAGCTGGCAAAGTGTGAAAGTTAAAACTTGGTCTCGCAGCTGTGACCCAGCAACAGGCGAGCGGTATGGTCGCCATGGTGACAAGTACCAGCTTATTCACAAATAATGAGTTATAACAATTCATCAAAGGACTTTGAAAGACGTAAATGAACATTATTGGCCTCCAAGCTTGGCATGATTCATTTTTCCACACACACATTATTGGTTCTGCAGTTGTAGGCACCAGTCCGCCTAGAAGTCAGAGGTTTGGGCTCGATTCATGTGCCGTGTGCGCCACAGACTGCATGTCTATACAGCCTACTAAGCAGCTATTGTAATACTTTTCAAAAGTTAGGGATTGACGGCTGATGGCGCACTTTCAATTACTTAATTGAACAAATGGTAAAAACAAGTAGTACACCATAACTCAAGCTGAGTTGACAAGCAGCAAGCCGACTCCATTCTACTCACTGCCGCCCACATCCTTCACTCACTAGAAGATACGCCACCTTTTAAAACTATATATACTAAGGTCACAGTTATGACTGTGAAAAAAAAAAACATGGTGGCACCACGTGGACAAAAATACTGGTCACATGCTTAAATGGCATGCAACTCAACTATTTTCTCTTTAACCGGACATCGATAGTCTTTTTGTTCGGTCTTTCTTTTTGTGTATGTGTGCAGGGTGCGTTTGTGACATTGAGGAAGGCACATTGCCATCCATTGGAAGCTTCTGTCTGCATCAGGAGCGTCAAAATGTATCGCAGGATTGCTTCTTGTATTGAAAGAAAAAGAAAAACTTAACAAGCGCGTCGTCCCGCTGCTGTCAGCCGTAACTCATGCTCATGCTCGATAAAAACTGACTCAATTGTCCTCCACATTCTTCCTCGTGACCCGACAATATCGCGAAGATTAGAATACACAAACAACAAAAATTTGTTTTAGCAATGTCCAGATAAGCACTACAACTTCTAAGCGGAAGTGACCAATTGCCTCCATAAATATCTTACTGATCGCATGGGTGACAGAATGTAGAACTTTACTAGCGTTCATGTTAGCATTACCATCTAGCTTTGTCGTGCTACGTACTACAGTAGACAGGTAAAATCCGTTGATCATGCCCAAGAGATAAACAATTGGCAGAAGTTGCCATTTGGGCCATTACCAGACTATCGCCTTTGGTCCGTGCGGTATTATAAATAAGTCTTGTTTTTTTTTTTTTTTTTAACGACTGAGCAGTTAGCAAGCAGCACATAAGTATTCAACGTGACATCATGGCTTCTTGTGAGTTTCTAACTTATGTTATGACCAGTGTATTATTACTAAGGTACTACCCAGTGTCCAAAAATTAGACTAGAGCACAATTTTCTTTTGTTCAATTTGAAGGACTTCACTGCACTGTACAACCACAGATTTTTATCAGGGAACTTTCCTTTCCCCTAATATTTGCAATCATTGTATTTATTTATTTTATTTTCTCCTTCATACCTTATGGCATCACCTGCCATCAAGGGATGTTTGCACTAGACACTTCTTAATATGGCACAATGATTTTTTTTTAACACTCGGCATGTAGTGCAACCTGTTGAGTCTGGAAGGGGGCAGTCCCTTCTGAAGGTTTCTTATTTTCCCCAGATGGGGTTTTTGAGTTTTTCCTTCCCCTTCTGGAGGTTTTGTTCACGGGATGCTGTTGTGTATTTATGATGTTCTATATGACTTATTTTTGACTCGTGAAGCCCTTTCAGACTGCAGTGATTCAGGGCTATGCAAATAAACTTGACTAGACTAGTTCATCTTATTATGTGTTCTATACAAAATATGTATTTTATGAACAAATGGAAAAAAAATCATTTCATGCAATAAAATAAGAATGAAATAAAATAATACATAATACATTAGAATAAATAATATATTGTGATACATAGGGGACTAAAAGGAAGTTATATCACTTATTTATTGACAATTGACCCCCGTTATTTGCGCGGAATTGGGACTTGGATTGGCGTGCACAGCAAAAATCTACATATAATTGACACTTAACACTTTTTAAGATATATACTTTGATTTGACCTGTCCTACTCGCTTGAGAATAGATTTTCCTCTATGCGGCTTCTGAGCTGAAAGGAGTTTGACACCCCTGGTCTACACAATAAATGCAGATGCGCGCCTGTCAGGTCCATTTAAGAAGATGTTCAATATCATCACTTCCAGATGATGTAAAGTTGGCAGCTGTAGAGTGGGCATTAGGAGATCGTCGACGCTGGGTACATTTGACCGCGTGTGACACCCCCAATGCATCATGGTCAGGGAGTTTCTTTTTAGACAATTCAATAATTTGATATCCACAATGATTCAGAGGGAATGTCACACGCTGCGTATTTATTAATTAAATATGATGATGTCATGTCACATACTGCATATTAATAAATTAAATATGATGATGTCATAACACAAATCTACAAAGTTATGTATGACTTCCTACGCTGAATGAAATCCATCAAAATTGTATTACAACGGTGCCCAAGTTAGTCTTGGTTTTATCTGGTCTAAATTCTAGTCTACTTTCTGTCACCAAATTATCAGGCATGTATGGGGTCTGTAGTAAAATTGGCCTTCTCGACGAAATGCCCAGTGAGGCACAACATAGTCTGCCAAATTCCCAAACATGGTAAACGCCACCTGTGCCGGCGCCAAATTTAAGATGTGCCTTTTTTGTGCTGAGATCACGTGTGTGGGTCTACAGAAAAATGACCCTATTGTACATTCTGTTGCCAAATTTTCAGGTGCACATGTGCAATAGAACAGTGGTTCTCAAATAACGTACGGTACTTGAAGGAACTACAGGAGAACTACTCGAGAGTTAAAATGAAACAAACATACAAACACATTCAAAAATAATTATTGAATTGATTAATTGTTTCAGGAAAATATAAGTTCATAAAACACATTTTATTTTCAGAAGGTTATACAATTTAATTATTTGAAAAAGCCATATTCTCCCCCATTCTAGACTGGTTCAACCCAACTTGTTAGGTGCCACTTCTCATTACCTTTCAAGGGAATGATTTATTTTTGTCAAAAAATCTACCATGATCCCAACAGAAGACACTTCTAAGGGATAGCATGTCAGATTTAGACAGTTTTTCATTATGGACAATAGGAGGTGCTGCAGGGGCTGCATTTACCATTGTCCATAGCTATTACAAAAATGGCCGCCTCCGGAGAAGTGCCACACCCCATGTGGTATCATTTGATGATAACTAGAACCTTGATCATATTTAAAACATACAGTTAATCATTAAGAACACATTCATTTGCAAGTTTTTTTAAATTTACAATCATTCAATTTAATCCTTTTTAATGAAAAACGGTCTAAATCTTACACACCGTCCCTTTAAGTTGAATATATTTCTGTGGACAAATACTTAATTATATTTATTTCTATTGATAACAGGTCTGACACTTTATATTGATAATTTTTTTGTGGAGGAATATTATTTTAGTAATTAAATTAATGATTTATTTTACTAAAGAGATCTCTACTGTAATCCCAAAACAGGACGATTGATGTTGAATATTTTTCAGTGGACAATATTTATTTATAATTATTTATTTTTGAGAACAGGTCTGCGATTTTATATTGATTATTTTTTGAGGGGAGATATTATATATTTTTATTATTTATTTTTGTGAAAAGATTGCTACTGTAATCCCAAAATAGTGGGTAATATTTATTTATTTAGTTATTTATTATATCTTTTTGAGAACAGATTTTTATTTTTTTTTTTCCCCAAAGGTCTGACACCTTTATATTGTTTTTTTTTTTGGGGACAAATATTAATATTTAAGTCAATGATACATTTTTGTAAAGAAATCTCTACTGTAACCCCAAAACAAGATGATTTATGTTTAATATTTTTCTGTGGACAAATATATATATATATATATATATATATATATATATATATATATATATATATTAGAACAGGTCTGACACTTTATATTGATGGTTTTGTTTTTTTGGGGGGGGGTAAAAATATATATTTTTTAATAGGGGGGTAAAAATATATTTTTTTTAATAGTAGCAACAATAATGAATTGTGAATGGGTTGGAAGTTTAATCAATCAGACACTGATGGCATGTTTTCAGTCCTTTTAAGTCCCAACGCAAAATGCTTTGCACTGGTTAAGGGACACTCGGCTGAAAAAAATATTTCACATCAATGAAAAAAGGTTGAGAAGCACTGCAATAGAAGATGCCCTCGGTCCTGAAGCCCAGTGTGACCTGTTAAATACCCAAGCACTATAAAATAGATTTACCCTGGCACAAAAATTGGGATGTGCCTGCCACAGAGCTGGTGCCAATCTCATGACATGGCAAACTGCGCATCGGAAGTATCATATAGCCTTATCACGATGCTGAGAATGCCTAATGTAAAAAAGAACCAAAACAAGGCACCTTAACCCTTAGCCTGCTACCCTACCACGTAACCCCAAACCCATTGTGTCCAGATCCACTTGCCCATCACATTTTAGATGGGAGCTTAGCCCCACAGTTATCACAAGTAGAGAATGGCACTATTTTTCAGAAATATGCAGGAAAACAAAAGCTTGAATAGGTTGTTTAATTTACACTTGATGAGTAATTAAGCACACTTGAGACCCAATATTTGTAACAAAAAGTAAATCTCCCTTTATGTGTCCCCTTTAAAATGAGTGACTGTATCATAGGTTTTAATTAAGATGACCCCCCCCCCCCCCCCCACACACACACACACACACGCACACACACATCCAATTAACTCAAAGCCCTTGTCATAAGTAAACAATGTAATCAGACTTGGCAGAAACACAGCAAAGTCACTCGAGCCATTTAAAGACACTTCCTGACCCGAGGAGACGTGACAAAGTTCGGACTCACACCAACGCAACACATCTCATTCTCAAATTGTATCCTTTGTGGGTTTAAGCCTCGCTTACCTGCAAGTAACACTGCATCATTTCAATCCTCAGCTAACTTGTCGCCGCTTTGTTTCCGCGTCTGGCCGCTCGTTCGTCCGACACCTGCTGCTGCAGATGAGCCACTCTTGCTGTCTCACATGATACTGAGAGCATCACCCGCCCACCCTTTTCACTTACTCTCCCCCTTCCCTCCCTCTCTCCTGACCCGCCTTCCACAGCCTCCCACTCTTCTGCAATTTCTCTTCATCCTCGACATGCATGCATCCTAATGAATTGATTTAGAGAGAGCGAAAAACCTCCCCTCAATGAAAGTCTCCAGAATGGATAAAAAGCAAGCAGTTAACATACAGCTGGCAAGGAGCGGTGCAGCGATGCCACTGTGGCAGTATGTTCACACATGAATACAGGGCAGTGCTCTTTTTTTCTTTTTTTTTTTGCTTCAATTTTTTGGAGAGTGGGAACAAACACAAGGTGTGGGTGCTTTTTCATATCAAACTCAAAATGCTACCCACCTGCCTCTCTTCATCCAAACAGATATCATTATTTCATTACTATGTTTTAAACCAAAATTCTGAAAATAAATGGACTATCATTGCAATATCATTTCAGCAAAGGTAAGGGATAACCGATTCAACCATAAAATTAAAACAACTGTGGTAAATAGATATGGGCAGTGGTAATAGGTGCTATGCCTGCGTTCTAATGTCAAAAAGCATTGTGCATGCACAGATAAAAATTCATGGAACATATTGCCACATAGGAGGCAGATAGATAATAGCTGCGTAGGATCTTTCTAGAAAAGATGACCCGATATTGATTTTGATCCTTAGGGTCCTAAACGATCCAGGGATGGTTCGATTATGACTTTGGTTTAACCCATTATGATTATGATTTGATTCAGCGCGGTACGGCGCAGTACAAGAGGTTATGACACGATTACTTTTTTGCTGGAATTTTGCACATATGATTGAACTTGTTTGTTCTGTAAATGTGCCATTTCCATGTAAGATACGTCTTGAATAAAAGATGATTCCATATATCTAAAGTGAAGCAATTCAATTCAGTTCAACTCAACACTCACATCTTTTAAATACAAACAGTTCATAACAATTTTTGCAACACCCCTACTGGAGGACGAAAAGAAAATGCCCCAGGACAGAGCCCTGGAGCACACCAGTGGAAACATGTAATACGAATTATTTAAATTGGATGAAGTGAAATGAATCAGTTTATTACCGAGCATTTTTTATGCCTTTTTTGGCCTACTCATTATGTCCCATGCTTCAGAGCGTCGACACTTTTCCACACAAGCCTATCTACAATCTGATGATTTTTCTTGCACCGTGACTCTTCCGAGTGCTGAGCTGCTGGAAATAAACAGAATAGACAGCCAAGCCCAATCGATAAGCTGGGCTGCAGGCCTAAGTAGAAAGTAACTCACGAGGGGATGCGAGCCAAGCTTCGCACTGGCAGCCTGATGGTGCTCCCTCACCCTCGAGTGGGTATAACATTACAGCAGCCCAGTCAGAATGGATTCACAACACTAACACTGTGGTTTAACAACTCCCGTCCAGGTCTGCAGGGTAGGAGTCTACACTATTTTTACCTATTTCTCTCATTTTGATCCTTCCACCCCGATTATATAGCACTTGTTTTTTTTAGTAAGTTGTGCCATGGCTTATAGCCGACTTGGATCGAGAGGTGTTTTTACACACTCATATATGGACCAATGTGCAGTTTGGAGTCCCGAATGAACCTAACATTCATGCTTTTGAAAATTTGAAGAAAGCACGAGGGAGATCGAGAACTGAAGAACGGAAAGGCAAAGATTCCAACTACCCCATTGTACTGCCCTGCTTTTGTTTCAATTGATTAAATGGGGGCTTTTTTTGGTTCTGTTATCTGCTATGTAGATCTGTAACCAACCCTAAAAGTCCCCAAAGGACTACATGAATCACCCTAGCAACAACATTAGGTATGCTTGCACAATCTTTTAGAGTCAATGTGTACACAATGAAAACCACGATTCAGACTAAACCACATTGATAACATGGATAAAGGGTACCATTAGTATTGGCCAGACTTGCCACCAAATTATTATTAACTTGCTTAAATGTAGGCCAAATGCTAAAATTAGTTTGTTTGTTTTTTTAACTTGAGCATGCGCAAGCTAATGGTGTTATGAGGAAAAAAATGTCACGTTTTTAGGATTTTGCCTACAAGCACATAAGAAGTAGGGTCAAATAGGTTTTCGGTTCAAAAATCTTTAATCTGCAGCGAGGCAACTCTATGCTTTTGGAATTTAGATTTAACTTGGTATTTTCATTACATGTGCACAACTTTTTAATTGAATCATAAATTTCATACTATTTTAGCGCCGTAATTATTCAAACTGCAAAGTGATTTACAAAACACAAAATCAGTATGATTTTATAGTTTGATGGCTGATGGTGATATTTGGTATGGTATTTTTACAGGTGATAAAAGGTAAAAGGTGTTTTAAGAAATATTGTCCAATCTGTGTTGTTGTTGTTTCAATTGTTTCAATCTGGCACTCATTTTGTCTCCTCACATGAAAGTTAAAAAAACAAATAACAAAACAGTATTAGCACCACTTATAATATTATGGACTATAACCAATATGATTCATGAGTTCACATTCTCCAGAGCAAAGTCCTGCTCTTTTCTCCTGTGTGTTTTCTTCTCTGGACAATGCAACAAGCGACAAGCCATTGGGGCAGAGGTGCACAATTCTCAGTCAGTTCTTTAGCCTAGCTTGATGGGCTTACGTTCAGATCATAAATCTTTATTTTATTATTCATCCACTCAAATGGTTGCTATTTTTTATTAATGTTGATATTGCGCCTTTTCGCCAAACTACTTTTGCGGAAATATCCTTTCATTTAGTTAAGCATTGCTGCTCGATTTGTTGCTTTATATACAAACTTTGAAGTTGTTTTCCCAATTAAAAAAAAAAAAAAACTGAAATAGATTGTGCAGCGATTAAAAGTCATCATCGAGTAATTCTCTCCGATTGTAAGATTTTCGTCAATAAAATTGCGACAACACAGACATTGTAATTGTCTTGCATCAAGCTCATAAATAGGAGAACGGTTGCTTGAGAGTGTAATTCCACAGCCGGAATGACAATAACAAAAGAAATGTCACGGCATTTTACGACGGCGGCCTCTTCCTCTCCCTCCTGCAGGCAAAATGCAACAGCAGCAAGCGCTGACGCCGCAGCATTGACGGCAGCCACTCTAATGAGCTTCTTAATTGGCCAGACGCTCTGCATGCACCCACAAGTGTGTTGGAGGCTCCCTACCAGCCGAGTAATGCAACACAAATATACGGCTACTTTTCCAAATGCTGAATAAGTGTTAATGTTAAGATTCAAATGGAGATGCTAATAGTCATTTTAATTTTACAAATTCATCGGACAAAATTACAGTAATCCAAAAACTGGAGCCAAAACGCTGTTTAAGGAAAGTAGTAGAATAGAAACAATCCAAAGAAGTATGTTGAAGTGACACAACCTCACTGAAAGACAAGTTGTGTAGGCCAGGGAAGAGCTGAATTTGATCTGGAATGCACACGCAGTTCGAGGGCATTGTTCCGAGTAGGGAATAATCTGGAAAAAATGATTTTTGTAGAGTACAATCATCATTCTTGTTATATACAGCTTGCTGTTTGAAGCGGGTGTAGATAAAAGAACAGAGGTTCAAAGTATTCTTTCACTATTTGATGAGCGTTTTTTTGATAGCATGCATGACATCATACACCTCTGCTACAAGGTACGTTTAAAAGAAAAAAATCATCTGTAGTAGGCTCCACCAACCTTCTAACCAACGCAACAGTCCCGACATCTCCGCAGAAGAAAGCAGGGCTGTGAAAAATGATGCCTACTACAGGTGCAAAAAACACCAGCGCCCCACCGCTGACAAGCAGTGACAGTCACACAGAGCTGACATTCCCCCATCAAAATCAGTGCTGCTCCATATATGTCGCTGAAAAGACGCAACCACCAGGCACAGATTTTACTCCGATGAATGTCATGGCCAAAACACTGCAAGCAGTCTACAGTTGTTCCACATGGACAACAAACACCATATGCCCGCACAAATGACAAAAACAACAAAAACCTCAGGGCACCATGATTGGCAATTACAGCGGTTCCTGGAGGTACAAGAGATCCGATTTACAAATTTCTCGAGACACGAACAGTGGTTTCTCTGACGTTGAAGTTGCAGTTGAACTTTACTGGATAACTAAACATAAAACAAAGGGGATTACACAACATATCTTTCAGTCAACCACTTAAACATTTTAAGGAGCCCTATCCTTTCTAATACATAATAGATGTGGCAAAGAATAACATCTGTGTGTTACAAAACTTTAATCAATGAAGAATTGAACACAGATAGTGGAGCAACAGCGTTGACAGATAGTACACCGGTACTCTCTGACATATATCATCTTCTGCAAAGAATTAATGGCACAGTGGCTTTACTGCAGAGCAACAATCTCCATGTACATACAATCTAGCTGCATACCTGTTTTATACTGCCCCCAAGTGGTGCTGCAAAAATTAGAGGGAGCAGCACAATATTCAAAAAAGCACAAAAAAAAAAAAGTGGCAATACAGTTTAATTTCTTTATGTTCGCTTTAATAATGTTGCTGGGCAATTTCACCATGAAATATTGTGTGTTAAAGTGAGTTGGTGTTTTGTTGGGAGGCTACTCCAAGTTACTGGCATCTTCATTCATTTCAATGCGGGAATACAATTAGAAATTTAACTGGTTATATATGAAAAGATCTGGTATGCGCGAGCCCCTATTTTCATTTGAGGGCAGGAAAATTGTCCACAGCGATCTTCTCAGCTACGTCACACACCTTTTCTAAAGAGGATCCAGTCATAGAAGATAATGGAAGCGAGCAGATTAGCAGAGAAATGAACTGCTGCACTAATCTCTAATTTGCCTGAATGAAAAGATTAAAAAAAGAAGAAAGGATGATATTAAGCCTTTTAATGAGCGCCGACTGCGACGAGACGTAATGACTCAGTGATTATAATCAGGAGCACCGCGCTGTGACGAGCAAGCAAATGGTCCTGGGCATACCTTGCCCTCGCTTCCATGGAACATGTTGAACACAATCAACTGATGGTTCACAACCCCCAAGAAACCTTTTTGCGTTGGAATGCAGCACACAAGGTCCTCTGACTAACACGTACACTGAAACACTGGCCAAACCCTTGTAGGGACAAACATACGTTTTTTCACTGTTGTTGGGAACAAACATGCAAGAATAACCTCAGTCTACCACATGCTGCTTCACCAAGGAGAGGACATTTTATTTGATCTGATCAAATGTAGTAGCCTGCAACATTGTAGATACTGTTCAAAATCAATAGGACTCTAGGCTAGGGTAAGATGAGATAAGAGCATTCTTTTTTTCTAAGGGACAACCTTTTGAATCTTTTTGTGTTTGTAGTTTTCTATTCAAGCATGAACATCATTTTTAAGCATTTCAAACCAGACTAAAGTCTGGACTATGATCAGCTTACGCTCGACCCTTCACTTTGTTTTTAAAAGCCATTCGGCTATAGTCTTGCTAATATGTTTTTGATCATTGTTGTTACGCAGAGCCCGAATGCGCTTCACCTTGAGGTCACAAATTTATTTTCCTACTGGATTTTCTGGTAAAAGAAATTCATCAACCACGGCAAGTCATCCAGGCATCACTGTTCCATACATTCCCAATTTGTGGCTAATGGTAATTTGCTGGGATCCTAAAGCTTGAGGGATGGTCCCTCACTTTATTTCCCTTTCCTATATTTAGATAATGACATTTTGTTGCAGACTTTTTTTACTGTATCTTTTGGCCAACTTCATTTTGTCAGACAGGTTCTATTTAGGAAATGTCTTGATTGGGTGGGTCTGGAGGTAATCAGTCTTGGAATTAACTGAAAAATGTGATTAGTCACAGTAAACTCATGAATTAACAAGGAGGAGCAATTACTTTTTCACACATGGTCCGGTGGCTTCAAATAGTTTTTTTGTTTTTCTTTTCCCCATGATAAATCACTTGACGACTTCAAATTAAATGTTATATTTATTTTAGTTATCATTGTATGATATTTACATTTGTTTAATAATGTAAACAATAAAGTGGGGAAACTGAACAAACCACACTTGAGAAAGAAGAGATGCTGATTTATTTGGTGGCACTGGATGTTTTACTTGTCCCCAATGACATTATTTTTAGGCATTCCCATGCTGTTTAGCAATACCTCTGTTAGACGGCAGCAGCAAAATAGGATATAAAATTTCAAAAGGGGGCTAATACTATTTTTATTTATTATGTTTTATGAACTACCTCTTGTTAAAGCTTTTGTAAGTGCAGAGTGGTACCCAACTATGGAATTGAAGTAACTTTTCACTTTATCAATGACATCTCAACATAAATTATTACAACATTAATTTTGTCATGGTCATCAATTTAAAATATGACATGCTTGGATTAGATTTTGTGAAAGGATGTAAACAATAACGCCTGATGTACAGGAAGGTTAGGACTTACCAGAACAAGGCTCTTGTCTTTGAGGTGCTTTTGTCCAATCTGTAATAACAATATGACAATGTTTTCATGAGCACAACAACAATTTTCACTTCAACAACAGCTTGAAGTTAATTTGGTCATGTAAATGAAAGTCTTATTAGCTCTGAAAAAGAGTTTTCAATGAATCTCTACAAGTGACCCCTTTTACGAATTTTAAAACAATGTATCCCTTTTCGACTGGAGAAGCACACGAACGTGATCTGCATCAACTCCCCCCCAACCCCGCTCATGCACTTATCTACCCTGATGCCCGCCTGCCAGCTGCTAACTCTCCATGCTGGGAATGAGTCAATGATGGGAAAGGAAGGCTGCCAAGGGTAGGCGTGGGAGTGTAGAGTGACTGTAGGTAAAGCTGATGGCTCACAGTGGAGGTTCGGGTCACACTGCATGCAATACTTTGAATGTAGGACAGTAAAATTCAGTAGTGGTGCTAAATATTTTGTCAAACTGGCGGGGGAACAGCTACAGGTACAGTACTTATAGTGGGCTGGTTACATATCAGTACTCTTATACTCTCAAAAATACACATATGTAGTTTAGCAATTGCAAATCATTTTTTGCTAGACCTTAAAAAGTATTGTCTAGGCCAGGGGTGTCAAACTGATTTTTATCATGGGCCACAATGTAGTTAGAGATTCTGTTGGAGGGCTGTTAAGAATGTGAAGTCAAAAAAATTGTTTAAGTGTGCTCCTCACACATTTTGAAATCAGAGGCCACTAAAAACTGTTCAAAAATGTCATGTTCAGTTGAGATTTTGTCGTTATGGGTTTTGGGCTTTTGTTGCTGTGGGGTTTTGTTTACGTATCTAGTTCTTGTCATTTTCCCCCTCCCGTCTGCCTTTCCTGTCTGTGTCTTGTTAGTTTGATCTTGTCCACCTGCATGTTTACCTGCCCCCCGCGTGTCATCCAATCTGCTTTCCCTACCTCTTGTTCCCTTCCAGGTGTTGCGTGTTTCCCTGATTAGTCCTCTTATATTTAAGTCCCAGTTTTGGGTCAGTTATTTGTTGAGTCATTTCTATTTTCTTGCTGTTCTGCTGCCACCCTGCCATCCCCCTTGAGTTTATTTTGTTTTCTAGTTCTGTTGCTACATTGTCTGGTTTTGTTCCCTGTTTACTCCTGCCACATTTATTTATTATACCTTGTTCATTTGAGCCACGAAATTCTCCTCCTGCATTTTTTGGTCCACCTTTTCCAACACCCCTCACTATCATGCCACATAAATGTGACAAAAAAACGTGGTATTGAAAACAAACTTTAACAAAAAAAGTCGACAACTTGAAAATGTGGTATTTTAGCCTGAAGCTTTAAGTCATTATTAGCATTTAACAGGCCACATACAATGTGGCAGGCCCGATCTGGCCCCCGGGCATTGAGTTGGACACCTGTGGTCTTTGCCGATCCATCTGCTGAAGGCCAGATGCTACGCATAGTAGAGGAAAGACATGGAAAGGTCGCAAGGATAAAAATGATAGAAATAGAGATAGACAGATAGATATGAAGGAAAATACTGGTCCCAGCAATCCAATATTTGAATAACATATTCTTCACACAAACGAATTTCTACATTTTTTTTCTTTTTTGTGTGTTTCATTATGTTACTACCACAATGTTTACAGTGGGTTATAACACAATTAAGTATATTAATATGTAGGCACAAGTAATATTTTAAAATCAAATTTCCACAGATTATAGTCAGTTTCATGAAAAAAAATCAACGCCTTTCCGATTAAATTTGCTTGCACAAGCTCAAAATTACACAGAAAGTAACCCCCAAAAAAATCTAAAATTCGTATGTATCAATCAATATGACCTGATTAAATACTGAAATACAAAACATTATACATAAAGATACTAGAAAGTGAAGGGCAGAGACCAAAGGATATTGAAAAAGAGTACTTATTTACCTTAATGTTGCTGTATTATTATTATTATTATTATTATATTACCGTATTTTCCGCACTATAAGGCGCACCTGATTATAAAGCGCACCCTCAATTAATGACATATTCTAAAACTTTTTCCACATATAAAGCTCACTGGATTATAAGGCGCACCCTCAATGAATGACATATTTTAAAACTTTTTCAATCACAATATAGTAATACTCAAAGTAAAAACAATAATTACTCAAATAATAACTCTAAACTCTCAATAGCGTTATAACTCAATGTCAAAATGACTAACCTTGTTCAACTCACAAACAGGTAAAGCTTACTTTATCACTCCATTCCCCATCTACGAATCCCAATCTCAATTTTGATCCATATATAAGGCGCACCTGATTATAAGGCGCACCATCAGCTTTTTTTAAAAAAAAAACGGCTTTTGGGTGCGCCTTATAGTGCGGAAAATGCGGTACTCTGTCATCACCATAGTAGACAAATTATTAAATTTGCTTTGATGTGTGTAGTATAGTCGTTGGATTTGCATTATAGACAAATGTTTTGTTGTTTTTACTTTTATTGTTACTACTGTTCAGGATCCAGATCCACTATTCTGCATGACCAAGTGCAGAACAAAACAGGTGGTAAAAACATAATACTAATTATAAGAATAAACAAAATCTGCCTTGTTGCTAATACGTAACAGAGAAATTTCATCTGGGAAACAGTTTGTTTAGGCTCTCTATAATCCAATATCACCTCTCTGCCATGGGAAGTGCCAACTCCTCGCTTGAATGCTTAAATCCAGTGAACAATCACATGGCACAGGCAGTTGCACCCTCCACTGACACTGTCATACACAAATCACACGCTGTCTTTCCAGTGCTATAGTGTGTATCTATAACCTTGTATCTCTGTGCCTTTCTATGATTCAGTTGTCCGTATGTGTGGGATTACTTTTTGGCACCTTGTCATGCGTGTTTTCGAAAGCTTAGATGACACCGTACAAGACGGTGTAAGAAACTCCTGTTTATCTCTAACTTTGTGTGTTTGTGTGACATTTTGTGTACTGTAGGGGTTCTGCTTGTGTTTTTTGTTGATAGTGGAAACATCAGTTGGCCAATCGGTAACTACCCCGATGATGACATATGTGACACACAGTGTTTTGCTGCTAACACCACTGTAACAAGGAACTAGAGATGGCAAAAGCAGGTACATGTCGTTTAAAGTTGAACAGATAAAACTTTGCTTTTAATATGGTGTGCCTTATAATGTGGCCAGTCACTGGTATAAACCAGTTCTTCTAAAATAATGGGGTGTGATCCACGACACAGCACATATTAACCCAGAGAACTGGCTTTGCTTTTGCCATATGAAGTGTCAGTGCATATCACAATTGCAAAAATGTTTTTTAACTTTTTTCTTCAGTTTAAAAAGCGTAACATATTGGTGCTCCTGAATTTACGTAAACCATTATAAGGTAATTCTTTTTTTTTCAGCATCAAACTGTTCTGTTGGTCAAAAATGTTTCAACTTTAATCAGGAATTAAATTATTTTTTCTATTTCAGGCACTTTGATGCATTTGAAGTTTTTTAACTTGTAAGCTTTGTAAACCCTGTAAAAAGTAAAGTTAACATTTGTTTAAAGTTATTTTGTAATGTGGTTTTCTTTTAGGTATTTTTATACTTTTTTTTTGGATAATGACCTTATTGTTATGCACTGCGGTGAGTCGAGGTGCACACGTTCTCTTTCTTGGGGGGCTTTGAGAATAATTGAGAAGCACTGGCATATACATACATCTGCTTGATCTTATGGCCATGCAGCAAGAGTAAAACATGGTTGAAAATAACTTCCTTTAATATATATAGTTTGGCATCAGATTAGAAGTGTTACTGTACCTAATGATGTGGCCGCTCTTTCAACAAAGCATACAACGTTGGCATTGTCTCCTTGGAGAGAGGGCAGGTTTAAGTTGACATTACTTTGCATGAAATATTGTGTATTAATTCGTGATTTGACTGATCCATAGACAAAACATGCAGCAAGTGTAACTTTGCCTATAGTTTGTGTCATTTGTGATGTACCTAAAGATGTGACCTGTAATATGACAAAATGGCCAAGAAGCAATTTTGAATTAGACCTACAAGCTAATTTCTCATTATAAATGGCTATGCACAATCCCATTGACTTTACATAAACCCAAATCCCTACAGCTATTGGCGATGCTAAGATTTCTCTGCTCCTTAAGCCTGTTTGGTGTGTGTTTAATCACTCACAGCGAGAAAATAATCAAGATAACCTCAGCAGGCCACTGCGTGCTCTTCAATAGGTGTATGAAATTAGCTCAAAACATGCACTAAAGGACTTTATAATTAAGTCTTGAATGAACGAGTCAGAACCAAAAGTACTTCAATAATTATTACTGCACAATATAAAAATCTAAGTCCTAACTTAAGTGACTTAATTGTCGTGTTTTCGAAATTCCAGGGGGCCTTTTAGACTTGTTTCCAATTTAGATGAAGTGTACTCCAAGTACCGTATTTTCCGCACTATAAGGCACACCGGATTATAAAGCGCACCCTCAATTAATGGCATATTCTAAAACTTTTTCCATATATAAAGCTCACTGGATTATAAGGCGCACCCTCAATGAATGACATATTTTAAAACTTTTTCAATTACAATATAGTAATACTCAAAGTAATAACAATAATAGCTCAATAACTCTAAACTCTCAATAGCTTAATAACTCAATGTCAATATGACCAACCTTGTTCAACTGTAAACACACAAAAGAAACAGGTACTTTATCAGTTCATTCCCCATCTACGGATCCTAATCTCAATATTGATCCATATATAAGGCGCATCTGATTATAAGGCGCACCATCAGCTTTTTAAAAAAAGTAAGGCTTTTAGGTGCACCTTATAGTGCGGAAAATACGGTACTATAGCAACAGCAAGTTTTCCCGTGTTATATCTCCTAAAACATTCCATTTAGGTGACATATGGCAGGGGTCGGGGTCAGTATTTAACGTTTGGATTTGATGAGGCAATCACACCATCATTCAGGTAATCTTGCGTTTGCCAGTGTCTGTTTAAAATGACAACATGTGTACGTAAAGTGTTCCTTTAATTTGGAAATGCTACAAAGTATGTATACATTTCATGAACAAGTCCATTGAATTGAACCACTTGTCTGTAAATAGAAAAGAAAGAACCCATTATTAGTCATCAGAGAGGGCACTTAATTGACTGTCTACGTTGTTGTGCCTAGAGTGAAAGTTCACAGAGTTAACAAGCATATAAAACAAGCACCGGTAAGTGATACTTGGGGACCATTGCATTGAACCAGTAAATTGTTCATTAACTGCAACAAGTGACGAGGACACGGATAACTTCCTTTGTAAGTTGATGTCTTTAATTAAAAAATGGTAATGCTAACAAGTACAGCAAAGAGAGTCAATGACTTGCCACATTCACGAAACAAAGAGACAATCTCTCATAGCTCCTTGTTGAACAACAGGTGAATGGATGTTAATGAATATTCTCAGCATAATGTGGTGCTTCTCAATTATATTTTGCTAAGACCCCCTAAGGAAAGAGGAAAATTTTTGCACCCCCCCACTCAACGCGGTGAGTATAAATAAGATTTTTTTTGAATAAGTATACATACCCAAACCTGTATCCTTTTTAACATTAAAAAAAAGAGCAATATAAATCATCTTTCAACCTCTGTTATTTTTACAGAGTTTATATGGGTTACAGATTAGTTGAAAACAGAAAAAAGCAAGTGCATCAAAGTGCCTGAAACAAAAAAAAAATAGATGAAAATTCTCATTTTATTGCAATTACCCATCACGTGACAAAAACAAAGCCTTTTCCTAGGGTCCCCCCACACAATCACCTTGCGTCTCTCCCGGGGGCACCTGCCCCACTATTTGAGAAGCACTGGCATTATAGATAAACTAGAGATCGTAAAACATAAATTGGACCGATGCGGGCCGATTCTGAAGTATTTATGGGGAAAATGAGCAATATTGTAAATATCTGGTGTTTTCATTTTCGTGTATAGTCATTGGCCGAAACACTTCTTCCGGTTTACCCTTTACTGGGCACAGCGGCCGCTTTCAGTTGATAGTCCAAACAGGCAAAAGGGCCGAAAGCGTTTGTAACAGTCCTTGCTTTAATTCTAAGGTACCAATAAATTTCTCTAAAATCTTGAAAATTCTTGCCTTTCGGATTTGTACATCGAAAAATTGAAACTACTAAAGGCCGAAAGTGTCCGCTGTGCCCAGTAAAGGGTTAACTGACGCAAAACGGCATGTAGTTGTGATGCCCAGGCATTGACTGTGCTATCCTTTTTATCCATTAGTGGGTGTTGACTGATATGCCAGTTTGGATGGATGGATGTAAATGTGTCTTGTATTTTTTTTTTTTTCTTTTTTGCAAGGTTACCTTAATAAGCTGTCAAAGAAAACGTCTTTCCAGACAAAAAAAAGTCCACCGCTAGAAAGTATCTGTGTTATTTTCACCTACTTCCTCAGTCGGGATCCACCTGATTGACCGGTTTGGGGCATCCAAACTCGGATCTTTATTTATTCATATAAACAAAAGGGATGTAATCTGATCCACAGACTGGCTTCCTCCTTTATATAGCATGACTAATTAGTTATGAGGTTCTGTACACCGGCCTTGTCTAACACAGTCAGCAAAATGGACGCCCATCAGTGATGACTGAGAAACCATTTGTCAGTTTTAACGGAATGCCGAACTCCAGAAAATTGAATGACTGACTCAGATTTTTCATAATCTGACCAAGAAAATTCAGAATTTCAGAGATGACCCTGCCAAAATAGCATTCCACAGCGCTATGTTACAGATCCGCCTCCCGCAGGCAAGTCAGGAGGCTGCATGCAATATCCTCCTTGGCATCTCGACAAATAGGTTCACCGAGTAATCATAAGCTTGATTTAATACAATCAGCAAAAACAAAAAAGTTAGATGAATATGACTCCACTTCTGAACCAATAACCACGCAATGGCAAATATCATTCAGCCTGTATTTTCTTTAGTCAGTCACATTTCTCCTTAATTAACAATAAACCGCACTTCACTGTATTTTATAGCATTTAGTTTCTTTTTTTTCAGCTCAGCAAGTATGTTCTAGTGAGTCTTACAATTGAAGCTATTTTTATGTTCACAATGCTATAGTTACACATTCTCCCAAAATGAGTGCAGATAACTTATCTTCTTTATTTTCAGAAAAGTTGATCAGGAGTGAAATGCGCTAAACGGTAGGTTAAAGGCTGCATTATATCATGTTTCCCAAGCATTCATGAAATTCAAACAATTTGTCCACCCACTGTCCCTGTGTCATTTTGCCAGATAGAAAAAAAAAAAATAAGAAGAAGGCAAAATTTACTCCCGACCAATTTTTTTTTTTGCAACAGGTGAATGGATGCTAAAGCTAAACTTGAAAGCTAAGCCAAATTGGTGGATTTGTTCCTTACCCTCCGTAGGCTCCAAATGTGAAGCTTCTTCTCCTCTGAAACATCCTGCTGAGCAGCTAATTAAGTTCCTCAGGGCTGGTTTTCAAAATGTGTTTGCTGACTTTATGAATGCACGACAACAAATGACAGTCGTCATTTCCACCTTTGCTATCTTTGTAGCCCTCCTTTTGTTTCTTCACTTTCTTCTGTTCCCTCCTCCTTTATTGTCGCCCCCATTGGTTTTGTGTGTTTGTGTGTGTGTGTGTCCTCTGTAGTGACGTGGGAATACCTTATCCCTCCCACTGACTTCCTCATTGATAGGAGTTACGGATCACTGAAGGGCAGGACACATATTCATTGCTCTCCCTTGTGATTCTATTTGTGTGTGAACGTAGAGGTCATACAGCAAGCGCCAATGAATGGAGGGCCTATCGCAGCAGTTCTGACGTGCTGTCAGAGAGTAACCGGATATGCCATCATATCTTTCTGCATTGCTGCTGAAGACCACACCATTCCTCTCCAGAGCATTAGTTTTGTTGCTGTAGTTTTGGCGTTTTAAGCCTACTAAAACATAATTATTGGATAAAAATACAACAAAGTCAAACCATTACATTGGGCCGATTTCCTGTCCATACAATAAGAAGAAACTCGGGCGGACAGAACTGTGTTTGTAAGAAGTGGGCACCCTTGAGAGAGCAATGTTTTTCATCCCATAGCAAGGTGTGATCCCCACCGCACACGTTGAGCCGAGCACTGCAGAGGGGTGCTATCACAGATACTTTGAAGATGATAATCATCATCTGGGTAATGTATTGCTTTCTACAATGATTCACAGGGATCGTCCCACACTGCTGTCTTATATATGATTGAAACACAATGAGATGCATAACACACGTTCACAAAGTTTAGAATCTGTCTGCCCACAACTTGATCAAATCCATCAAAATGCATTGCAGTACCTTTGCCAAATCTAGTGCTAAAATCTACTTTCGGTCACCAAATTGCCAGATCCACTGGAAGCAATACACCTAGCAGCACAATGTGGCCTGCCAAATAGTGAGGCATGATAGCCTAGACTGCCCAAGCACAAAAATGAAGGGGTGATCATTTTAACATGGAGCACATGTATCTATCTTTGAAAATAGGGACCTAAATGTCTCTAAAAGTATGGTCAACATTGTTCTCACCAGTTGTCGGTTTTCTCTGGATACTCTGGTTTCCTCCCGTATTGTAGGTATGTTGGGCACTCTAAATGTTCTTTAAGTGTCTTTGTGAGTGTGGCTGGTTATATTTCTAAATGTAGTCTGAACACCAGTTCCGCATTTACCACACCTTCTCCTCGAAGACAGCTGGCATATGCTCCAGCACACCCGCAACACTCGTAAAAATAAGCGCAGAAGAAGACGGATGGATGGAACATCACTCTGCCTTTAATACTGAGTTGTTTATAGATGTCAGCATTGCCATAAGGCCATGCAGCATTTCGATATTTCCTTAACTGATATGCCTTTCTTTTTTAACCTGCTGATAAAGGTTTGCTGTGATTTGCATTAATATATTTAACAGTGTTTTAATTTTTTTTTCCATATTTCTTCACATTTGTTGATCCATCATGAGCTTAATATAATGCGATGAGAAGCTTGCCCATCAAAAAAATACTTGTAGGTAGTAAATAACTTAAATATGGACGCCCCATAGTCAGGTCACAGGAGTGTCACGTCAAAGTGTCATCTGCATAAACCAAAAAAAAAAAGTATTACTGTATATTAGCATACGGTGAAGTCTGGAACTCACTGACTTTGACAAGAAGACAAAAAACAGCACTCACTGGAACAGTTCCCTACATTTATGGGTTCTGTAGAATGACAGGTGTCCATCAACTAGATTCTCTCTTTCTCCCTTTTTGGGCTTTCCTTTTGTAGAAAACGCATCGGCAAGGCACAAGATCCCATTTTTTCCCCAATATTTTTCCATATTTATGCGGTGGATTGTAAAATGGCATCATTTACAAAAACCTTCTGTATCAACTTGTTTTCTTCCTCTTTGATCTGGTCTCCTGTTTCATTAGTTTCGTTAGTTTAGTTTTGTTAGTTTAATAAGTACCGTATTTTCCGCACTACAAGGCGCACCTAAAAGCCTTAATTTTTTTTTAAAAAGCTGACGGTGCGCCTTATATATGGATCAATATTGAGATTGGGATTCGTAGAGGGAAATGAAGTGATAAAGTAAGCTTTACCTGTTTCTTTTGTGTGTTTACAGTTGAACAATGTTGGTCATATTGACATTGACTTATTATGCTATTGAGAGTTTAGAGTTATTTTTTTGAGTTATTATTATTACTTTGAGTATTACTATATTGTGATTTAAAAAGTTTTAAAATATGTCATTAATTGAGGGTGCGCCTTATACTCTGGTGCGCCTTATATTTGGAAAAAGTTTTAGAATATGTCATTAATTGAGGGTGCGCCTTATAATTCAGTGCGCCTCATAGTGCGGAAAATATGGAACTCCAACTTTTTTCATGAGCTAACTCCAAACCAGTTATTGTCCCCTCTGGATCATTGATTCTTCTCAGTCCCACTTTGCATCAGCATCACCAACGGCTGGACGCCCCCATGACTCCCCAGTCAACCTTTTTTTTTTTTTTTTGTTATTCTATTAGCTACGACTGGACTCCGGCCCAACATGGGTTATAAATCAAATCACAAGCTTTAGAGGACAGGTTGCAGGAATGTGTCCCACAACACCAAGGTTCTCCCATTCCCTTACAAATTGATTTGGACATTGATTAAGTGTGACTGGATCATTTGTCTTTGACTTTCCAATCGTCAAGTCACCCTCTTTGTGAAAATTGGCCTCGATGTGCGTGATCTCCAAGGAACCTGCCTACAAGGCAAGAAGCTTATTCCGAATGCATCCCTTCTGTCGTCAAGGTTTGTTGTTGGTAACTCTGGTGGTTTTATTTGATGTTTTTTTTTTTTTTTTTTTTTTTAATGAGAACAGTGTGAATCCATAATGATGTCAAAAAGTACATATTTAGAGCTCAAAGTTTGGGGTCTCGTATTGACTGCATTTTTGCAGGTTTGTTGCAAGCCATTCTCTTGTAATTAATTGAAATGTGGAAAATTTGAAATAAACTTTAGTGGCAACGTACTAGTATTGTAATAAGCAAGTGCAACAAAGATGTAACACACAAGTTCAGAGAGTTTTAAGGTAATATAAGGGTTATATTTGTGCTCTTGTGTCAACCCATTACTATGTGTGCAAATGCTGTGGGGAGTCATCAGGCAATGATCAGTAGTGCAGTAAATACAACACAATGACAAGTGTGCCCATTTAATGTTGACCTATCGTGCAATAATTGCGATATAACTTTGAATATGCAATATGCAGAGTCCTTGAACACTTTTAAAGTTTCTGGTACTCTCGAATACTGATCAATGGCAGCTATTCAAATGAGAAGAGAGCTGAAGCAACAATGATCATTCCATTTATATTGTTACATGAGGAGATACAAAAGATAGCCACTATAACATTTTGAGTCAATTCTTTAGTGAAATCATGGCAAGAAGGTGGAAGCTATTGGAATATCTGCTGGTTTTAGTGTGCATACTTTGAAGGATGGGGAGGGTCCAAGAGATATTTGCCTGCCCTTGTCTTTGTTCTTCAAGTCTCGTAATGTGGGTAGCAGGGTGCCAATGATTTTGTTCAGCAGTTGGAATTATCTATGGCAACCCAACAACATATCATATATGTAGAGGGCAAGTTATACTGTTCTTTCATTGGAGGGTAAATATATGCAAATAAAGTCTTTAAATATTTTTATTTTTCATGGTTCAACATTTCAGTTACATTTGGTTAATGTATCAATGGCATTAGTGTGTTTTGGAAGGCCTTGGGTAATGTGACATGATGAAAACATACAGGTAAGATGAATAAAAATGTCCAAGGGATTTTTTTTTGCTTTGAAGGAGCACAGCCCTTCAAACAGTGAAAGATGTTGTGGATCTTTTCGTCATACCACACTCTCCATTAGCTTGGGTTAATATATGTCTTTAAAAAAAGTTGAATCTTATTTTCTGAGACTTTATGTGACTCCAAATCTGCTGTATGGTTTCATCTTGTGGATTAGTAGTCATATTATGTAAAAGATATGTGATGAAAATAAAGGTCTTGTAAATTAGATCCGAGGAGGAAAAAATCCCCTCCTGTCATTCATCCTGCCTTGAGGCACACTGCTGATAATGACACCAAAATGTCAGGTCTCTTCTGTTACCATGACTTCATTTCTTGTTGATGTATCAAATGTACCTTTCAGGCTATCTCTTTAAAAAAAAAGTGGGATAGTGGTGATTTACTTGAGCGAATGCAAAAGGGCACTGACGGTGTAATTAGTCTTCGTCTGCAGTGCTCCTGAGCCTTGACTTTGGAAAGCCTGGCCGGCGATGGAAGGAGGCGAAGGGTGACGGGAAATGGAGGGGTGCGCTAATGAGAGTCTGAGCACTGTGAAATGAGGTTCACTAACCCCCCCTGAAGCAGCGCCACATAACCACATTAGACTTTACACTAACAAGTTCCATCCACAGTGAGACAGGACTTGTTGACAGGAGGCTGCGCATGACCCAAATGCAGTACACCGCAGACCGCTTCAAACGCGTACATGCTTTTTGTGGACTGGCAAAATTCACAGAGAGAATTATCCCGACCAGGATCGTGACTTTACATGAGGGTTGCATGATTATGGCCAAAATAATAATTACGATTATTTTGGTCAATATTGAAATCACCTTTATTCATCACGATTATTCATCATGTTTGGTCACACATGTCTATTTATTACCCTTTTTGTTTAAACAAGCACTATATAAACTAGTTTTGATACTTTAAAATATTAATGATAAAAAAATAAAATAAATAAATACATAAGGTAAGTAATAAGACGAATTGACTCAGGACATGGCAAAAGCTTGACACACAGGGCAACAAAGCTAACTTACTTGAGTGCAAACCAATGAAAAAAATAAAGTCTACTTAGAACCAAGCACATTACTTTAAGGCTTAAAGTTAAAGTTTAAGCAAACTTTAATCAATAAGCAGTCAAAATGTCAATTCTAGTCATTTCAATCCTAATTTATTGTATTTTTATCGGATTTTTCAAAATGGGTCTCAACTGACAGCTTGATATACTGTACTAGGAATCAGGTGAGAAACTCAACACCATTTTACACTGGTAATTAGAATATTAAGGTGATTGAAAAACAGAGGCTTTTGTCATGCAAACAATTGGGTAACATTGCCATCTAAAGGCTTTTAAGATGGAATTGAAATGTGAAATCTTGGGGGTGTGCCGTGGGGCCACCTTCAGCGTCTTCCAAGCTTTTTTTTTTCGTTTGTTTTTTAAAGAAGACTCTTTATCTCTTCCCAGTATGCGCTATAGTTATTGACACTTAAATTGTATGTCTTTGTGGTTTATTTTTGCATGCTCTGTGATTGGCTGGCACTTGACCTCGAATACTGAGTTTTTTCATCCCCTCTTTATGACAATTTCCCGGATTTGCGACAAAAACAACTGTCATGACCCTAGAGGGTTGGCTGTATTTGTGTAGTTTTGCCTCTATCTGCTGGTGTTTTTGTGTAATTGCACTTATTTACTATTGCCGTCTAACTGCTTCCACGCAATGTGTGACTACAATGCTGGTCTGCTTTTGGTCGGCGTCTCCTCACAGAGATGGTGGTCTGCTATTGGTCGGCCTCACTTCTTTCAAAAATGGAGGAACGGTAAAGCTTAGTTAGATTGTGAGTGGTTACAAAACCGTACTTATAGTGCATTTTAATGCTTAATTCAAAGTTAAAAGGGTTAGCCATGGGTCCCAAGATTGCTAGTGATGTTAAAGAGAGAAGTAAGAAGATGAATTATATGGAAACGATGCTGGAGATAACCCTTATTAAGGAATATGGGCTTAACAAGCGGCACTCAAAGGTAAATAAATAATTTTAATATTTTTTTTATTTGTGATGTTTTCTGATTGTATACGTGTATATTATATATACGCAGCACTTACTAAACTATTTTGGTGCCAATTTTTAATATGTATGTACATTTTTCATGTTTTTACGTGGGGTTCTGAATGCATTAGCTATTTAACATAGGTTTGGTTTGCCCGTCATACGACGAATTTGCCTTACGACCCCAACTGCGGATTAATGTCGTAACCCCACTGTATATATGTGAGGTTTTATATATATATATATATATATATATATATATATATATATATATATATATATATATATATATATATATATATATATATATATAATAAATTTATTTATTTATTTATTTATTTATTTGGGTGTGAATCATAACCAGACTCTCGATAATGGACAAGCTCTGTGGGACCAATTAAAGAATGAAGTGGGCCGAATGTACTGTATGCATGTACCTGTAGGTCAAAGGGGTTATACTTTGCTCACCTCTATGCTACGTTCACTGCTATGTTTAAGCACCTGCTCTATGCGCAGCATATTTTCAGACGATGCAGTTTGCCTGCAGAGTAGCCATTCAGAGGGCTGGAGCAGCATGTTAATCTTCAAGCGCTGCAGCAGAACCTTCATCTGAAGTAACTTTAAATCGCCGCATGAGCCAATGGCATACTGTTACACTTCCTCCTTACTGGGAGCCGCCAAGTGGGACTTGTTAAATATGTAAGAGGCGTGCACACGGGCCCAAGTGCCAACGAGTTAGCAAGGACAACACTCTGGCGATCGGTGGTGTTTTCATTGCCATCTTTTTGAATCGTTCTGCTGGGTTTATTTCAAATTTGTATTAATTCATTTATTTATTTTTTGCCTCGCTTCAAAAGCCACCCGTGATCTTTTAATATGATCTCTTCTACAAGCCAATTTGTAAGGCTTCTCAACGTCATCTGTGGGAAGAAATTCAATTTACAGCTGTGGCTTTCATCAGTTGTGATTTAAATACTTTAGATGTGAAAGCAAATAAGGCTGCCAAGTCTTTTTTGATGAGACTTTATAATCAACTGTGACATCTATGAGAGCAGTCTACCCAGGTTTAATAACTATCTACTCTATTTGGCCTCTAGATTAGGCACACTAAGTTCAAAAATAAACATTAATATTAACAAAACTAGGCAGACATTTTGATACATCTCAGAAGTGCATTGATCTTAACAAAACGGCAAGGGAAAAATTCTTTCAGCAAGTTTGGCAAACATGTTTGCTTTCTAATCCTGCAAAGAAAGAAGGAGAATCGATTACAACCAAAATGAATAAAAAAAATCTATATTGATTTTTGGCCTCTGTCGAGCCTTGGCACTTATTGTGATTTTTTTTGTGTCCCTGCTGAAGCCTTTTACCAAGTTTCGTGAAAATGGATGCTATGCTATGCTATGCTATGCTATGCTAAATGGATGGGTCCAATTCTGTTAAGTCTGTTGAGACAAACAAAGGATTAATATCAATCAAATGCAGAACATTTCAAATTTAGGTGTTAAATATAACTTGAAAATGATTGGTGTCATGCTTGACTAAATTTAATAATGTAATCGTTGTGTATGAATAAACCTGTCCTAGAAATATTTCTGAAAATTGTCCTTTTAGATGTTGGAAACTCCTCCGGAAGGAATGACACACCTTCACCAGCTTACAAGCTATACAAATCCTCCTCTTCATTGACGTTATCACTGTGTAAGGATTCCAACCGAACAGGTAAAGGAACCTCTTTGGAAGTATTCCCATTATTTGAAAAAAAAACAAACAAACAACAAAGACAAACAAAAAAAAAAACCTGACAAACCCACGCCCTTGAGAAAACAGTCCACATGGCAGAGTCAATAAAAATTCATTACAGTGATGAGGCGGCTCATGGGAACAAGAACAAACTAATGGAGATGCTTTGAGGATCCGCGAGCCAGGAACTACTTACGATCCTCCCACGTTGCGGATTGACATGCACAAAGTCAGACGTCCAGCAGACAGACACTGCCAATGATGACTTCACAGCGGCGCGTGCGGGGGCGAGACGAGATGACGAGCACCAAGACTGTATCTCCGTTTTTATCGTCATGACTATGGACATTAGGCTGTCTCATGTTGTGCGCACGTTGCGCGCTCATAAAGGAAACCTGGATACACTGCCAACTTAGTACTCGTTCCAGTAGTACGTTCACAAGAAAATTATTTTCATTGCAATAGAATTGGATGTTTCTATGTGACATTAGAACAATATATGGAAAATGCTATGGATGTAAATCTCAGTGTAAATGAATGGTTACAATATCGTCAGTATTGTCGGCAGCAATGTATGTAATTTGATTTGATGTACAGTATGGAGTAATGAAGTAACAACTTCACAGGAATAAGCAACCTAGAGACAAATTACTAGATTACATATTGTTACAATTTGACACGATGAGGTGCGGAGATGAAATGTGTGGACCCAAACGGTCCAGGGGGGCAATAAAGTCATGGTTACGAGACACTGACCCGACAACTAATTGAAAACAAACTGGGAACTAAATGTACGCAACAGTAATGAAGTAGCATGAAGTAACATGCAAAAGCTGGACAGGGGGCAGGTAAACACAGACAGGTGGACACAATCACATTAACAAATACAGGCATAAGGGGAACAAAATTGGAACAAGACATGAACCAAAAAAAACTACAAAAAAACCCAAAACCAGATAAACATAAACCAACTCACAACAACTAACGACACAAACATGACACCTCTCTCATTTATACACAGTTGAAAATGACAATACTAGTCATCACCATTGCATTCCATTACATGCTAAAGATACAGGAATGAGCATGAACAGCAGCAAAAATAGTTGTTGAATATTGTATGTAAAAATGTTAATAAATGAAACAAATACCAGCCATACTATCATCAGTGGAAGGATAGCCAGTTCATGAGTAAGAACACAAATACAGGACAGTCTACATGCATATGCATGTGTTGCCTTTACATGGATTCAGATTATTGTTCATCAAAAATTATATGCAATTACACAGGTGTACAGTGATCCCTTGCTACTTCGCGCTTTGTTTTTCGTGCCCTTGGTCTTTCACATTTTTTTTTGGATAGAGACATGCTATGACGGTTTCTTGCATGCCAGACAGACGAGCTACTGTAATTATAAATGCATTTGCCACGGGCCCTCCTTGGATGTAGAACAACTGCAGTACACTTATTTACTCAAGTCTTGAGACTTCAAAGGAAAGGGGGAACTGTTCATTTACTGAACAATGTATAAGGTTTGATCATTTAAGATTTAAGTAAATATGCGTACTGCAGTAATATTTGTCTTAAATAATATGTATAGCATGAAGACTTTTCACATTAAAAAAGTAAATAAATGTTTTTTTCAAATTTGAAAAGTGGTGGTGCTACTTCGTGTGTTTTACTATTTGCGGGGGGATTCCAGTCCCCACTAACGGCAAAAAATGAGGGATCAATGGAATTGTTTTCTTTAACCACAAAGCATCAATTACTTATGAAAGGGGTATTAAGGATTTTAAATGTTAAATTTGCTATTTTCCACTTCAAGCAATACCTTGACGTGTACAAAGAGCCCTGACAGTCACAGCAACGATCACAATAAGACTACATGAGCTCTTACAGCTGTCAAATTTCCCGCTGATAGTTCCAAAGCCTTTATGTCATGCACACACCGGCCCTGCAGTTTAAGCTTCTGTGCACCCTGCACAAACATTATGCATAGAGCTTCACTGCATGTGCGCTAACCTGTAAGCAGGTAGTGAGAAGAGACTTGTTTCCAGCCCTGGAGAATCACCAACAGAGACTCCACCTAAATAGAAAAAAAACAAAGTTGTTATGAGCGCTGCTAAAATACCCCAAAACAAGGTAGGCCTGCTGAGGGCTAAGGCAAGAGTAAACATCGGAGAGGCATTTGATGAATGGAGAACTTCTCTCCACTACTGGAGTCACTTTATAAATATACGTGGAAAAATAAAATAATTCAGGTGTAATAAATAGCTATGACTGTAATATCCATGCATGATATGGGCACAATGTATTCTCTACAAGTTGTTTGTGACTTCCTCCAGTTTTGCTGGTTTCTTTAGTATTCAGCATTATCTTTATTACCTGGTATGGGTTCCAGGGACGCAAATACTGTTTTCCTTTGGTTTGTGCACATACATTTCTTTTACTCAAGTTACTCAAAACAATACCACCCAAACCAGTTTTACTGATGGATATGAAACTTGATATATGTGCAACACTTATTATTATGCAATTATCATGTTGACTGCTATTTTCAATTTGTCAACATGACTGGTATGATTTATAAAACAACATGAAAAGGGACCTAACACACTTTCCACAGTGGTATATTGAAACCGGTCGAGGACAAAAACAAAGTAGGTGACTATAGGTGTAAATGTGCCCTAAGTGGCTTTCATTTCTATTTTATCCGTTTTGCCACAGCCCACTTAAGAGTAGCGAGCTGCGGCTCACCAATACAGAAGAAGGGAGGCAACATAATAGGAGATTTTGTGACCAAGCCCTCGGAGCAATGCAGTGTGAGGACAGAGAGAGGGGAGAGAAAATACACACACAATCATTTAAAAGAAAAAAAAAAAGGCAAATAAAACAAGCCAGCGGGGCACACAAGTTCTCCTGAGGGGAAGGCAATCCGGAGTGAAGCCCATTAGGGGGAATAAAGGAAAGTCGTGGCAAAGGAGATGGAGAAGGCTTATTATTTCATGTAACCACTACTGAGTTGAAAAAGAAGAAGAGGAAGCGGAGCACCCCTCGGGGCCACATCCCGGGATTAATGACTCTGCAGACGGACTCGCTTTGATTTATCCGCATGAGAGCGATGCCAAGATGTCTAATGGTTATAATTGCTCCTGACCACCTGAAGACAAGGTCTGTCATATGTGAGCAAATCCCACCCTTAGTCAAAGCAAACACTTAAAAAATAATAATTATGGGAGAGGCGAACCTTTGTGCTCGACCCACAAGTTATTTTCCTAAAATCTCAATAATTCATAATTTGTGCGCTTTCTGATATACTGAGAGATGCAAATGAATGAAAATGCCATTAATCCTCCACCCAAATTTTTGAAATAGGAAGAAAGGAATAAAGGCAAGTGTATTATTCATTAAACAATTCAGTACTGAGGCAAGAAATGGGAAACGAAGAGGTAATCTGTCATTGCTGTATCTTTTTGCTTCTATTTAATGACCGATGTGTTGCAACAGTATGTATGCCATGGCCACCTTAGTCCAGTATAATACAGACGTACACAAAGGTTTCATAAGGGAATCAGTAAGCTGCAAAAAATAACTAATTTTTCATAAAAAAAAAAAACAAAACTATATGTCTGTGATTATCGTTATATTGTGAGCCACCATGAGCCTGTGGTCGAATAGACTCGATGCAATGTATTAGTCCATCAATGATGTTTTTACTGGCATTTTATTGTCTTATATAATATGAGTTTTATGGTACCAATATTTCTCACCAGGAAGTAAAACATCTTGTTTGGAGGCACGTTACCATGTGGCTGCCTCATCCCTTGTATAATGTCGTTCAATGCCACCCGGCTATCACACCAGAGCCACAATATGTTCAGTCTGTTAAATTTAAAACCGCATGGTGTAGAATTAAGAATGACCGTTTCCTAGCGTTACGAGAATAAAGCACACACAGTACGGTGTCTCAGAGAGACCATAGTCACACGAGGATTAACAACAGGCAACAACACGGTGCATGCAATGGGCAGTCTGCAATACAAGGAAGCCGTAGCTGCTCCTTAGGGTGTTCTTTCCAAGGTAAGTTCTTGTTGTATTGCAATGTCTTTGCACACATTTTGTTTTGTGTTTTGTCGGTGAACTCAAATGCAAGCTCAAACACTTATCATTCCTCATTCAACACATTTTTCTGTGCTCAAAATCTATTTTTGCCCGCTCAAAATTTTTTTCTGTGCCCAAAATCTATTTTTGCTTGCCCAAAATCTTTCTTTGTTTGCTCGCGATTGTGGCACAAATATAGTTCCATAAGTAAGAGGACTGGACAGACGCGGCTTTCAGCATTGGCCTCCATGTTGATCGAAAAGGATTTATTGTTGGAACTGAAATGCACAGATTAACAGTACAACTAAGTCATCTTGAGGAAAGAAAGAAGAATGGATTTTGTGTTGAAATGTCTTGGGGAACAGACATTTTGGCAAGCATTTTATTCTTTTTTTTTCATTTTTTATTTGTTTTGTAATTTGTAATGGTAAATAAAAAAAATGACAAAAATATTTTTTAAAAAAATGGAAAAAAATACATTCTCGCTCTTCTGCAATGTGTAAATAATGTGCATTGGCGCAGCTGTGTGATTGTACTCAAAGAGACTTGCCTGTACGCCTTTTACAAAATCTGGTTTTGTTGCTCAAAATCTTTCTTTGCTCACTCGCAATTGTGTCACAAATATAATTCCATAGTTTCTGGCGTATGTTTTAATTCGCTTTAAAAAAAAGGCTGAGAATGACGGCTTAACAGAAGCCGTGGAGACAGGGATTGTCACGGCCAAACGGCCAAGCTTGGTTGATGTGCAATGAGCTGCCTCCCATGCTGAGTATCCAATCCCAGAGTGCATACATGTCACGTTCAACGTGAGGCTGACCTTGAGCTGGCCTTGCTGTCTCTGATTCGTGATCTGATTAGCTATCACAACTATCTATCAACTGTATGTTCCTGTTCACTTTCATGCAGCCTGGCAACACAAGTTCAATTAATTCTAATTGGATATAACCTCTGACCTAAAATGACAACGCTGGAAGGAGCATAACCAAATGAACATAATATGACACAAAGAAATCAGAATATGGAAAATAATTTATATACAGGGGGCCCTCGACTTACGACGTGGGTCCATCCTTAAGACGCAGTGTAACACGGATTTTAGTGTAAGTCGGAACACCATACAAATAATAACTAAATAATAATAAATAATAAATACATTACTCTATACGTACTGTACTGTAAAGTATTGAACCATTGTTCTGCTACTTTTTGCCCCTGTTTCTTCAGATAAACTTAGTTCTTGCATTGCATTATATTTTATAGGGAACTCTTGTTTTGAAGGGCGGTGCAACCGGAAACAGCATGGCAGCCATTTTCGCCAGTGGTCATTCTGTTATGAGCTTTGCGGAGGTGCCTACGGTCAACAAGGATGGCAGCGGGGAGGCAGGGTCGATCTCAACCGTCACTTTTATTACATCAACAAAACCCCAAAACTCGAACGGTCTCTCTTGTTCTCTCAAGTTGTTGCGCAACTTGTTCGTTGGCGTTTCACCGTTTTTAGAGTGCTTAATAATATCTAGTTCCACTTCCATGGTGATGGCCAATTGTTTACTGTGTGCGTTTGTCACCTCGACACATCATAAGTCAAGAGAAAGAGAAACAAAAATCTGAATTGGGTCATTTCAGGCTGCATTTTGAACATTGCCTAATAAAACATTGCTGTTTACTTCCGGCTCATGGCATAAAGATGTAGTAAAGGTTGGCATTTATTTACTCCCGTATTGGCGGCGGAGGACCGGTGTAGGAGAGGTTTGAATTTCTTCCATTATCATCAAAGGTCTTCAATACATATTTGTCTGCTTGGGTCGGGCTTAGAAATAAATCAATTAAGGAAAATAACATGGCACCTTGAGGGTGTTTATATTGAGAAATCAACATTGCAACATGATTAAAAGCTTCAAAATTTGACTTTCCACGGTAGGGCCCCTTTAAGCTAAATTGATTCTCTGCAAGCTAAGCTAGGTTGTTGTTTGAAATACACACAAACACGTTTTCTTAAGAAATGGATAAAAAAAACAACTCTGACAAATATTATACAACTATTGATAACGCTCATGTAAAATGTGCTATATTTGATCAATACATGCTTGTTCTGGTTCATGCAGAAGTACTGATTGTCCATGGTGAACGAATTGCAGCAAAGTGTAAGCCATTCAATGCGCATCCTGCTGTGAAGGAGGCATGCTTCAAAGCCAACAGGCAGACGTGAGGGTGGCCGATGTGGGTCATCAGCTTCTGATAAACTGCCATTCAGCTCAGGAGAGCGCAAGGGGGTGGGGAGGCTGGGTTGTGTTTTTCTTGCAATGATGGATGGTGTAAACAAGCAAAACGTGAGGAGGGAAACGATGATATTTAATCTAAATTAAGAGCAAGAGGAAAACAGCTTTTATGGGATCAAAGGTGTGACTGCGTTCATTTATTCATCTTACCCTGCTGACTTAGCTTCTCATTTATTATGCTTTGTTGATTATTCTTCATTGTGTTGCCATCATCACAGATTTATGGAAAAAGGGCAAAAGCCAAAATGCTACATTCTTGGTGAGAAACTAACAGCATACTTTTTCAAACAAAATTCAGAGTTTTATAACAAAAAGTTAAGTTACAGTGTTGCAAAACAAAAGTCGCAATGTTAAATATCGTGAGGAAGAAAGCCATATTATTTCAAGGCAAACATCATTATGTTATTAAACTTAAGAGATACCGATATGAGAACAAAGTTGCAATGTTGAGAAGGTGATGGGGTCATGGAGAGATGGGTTTAATAAAAATTGAAAAAAACATTGTGAAAGCATAGAATAAAAATGGAAAGGTACACCAGAATAAAAAAAAAAGTAAACTGAAACTGGGACTTTTAGAAGTCACAACGAAGCTGCAGTTACTAGAAAACATTTGAAGAGTGACGTGACAGAAAAGAAAATGATGGTAATTTCCTGAATTGTCATAAAATAAGTGAGGAATGAGTGCAAGTTGTTTTCTCTTTTCTCTTAAAATGCCAAATGCTTATCGTGTTCACAAATGTGTAGTGTATTACTATTTTTCTATCATCTTGTCCGGTGCCAGACGTCCCGCACGCGCCTCAGCGTGAATGTTGGGGTAATCTTTAGAAAAGTGCACACACACTCATATGGCTGCAAATAGCAGCTCAGTGCACAAAAACACATCATGGGCAAGAAAAACGATAAGCACAGCGTGCTGAGCTCACCATGGGTATCTTGCGATGGCAATCATGGTAAGAAAAGGACATTTTTTTCAGTCAAACAGTGGAGATTCCCAGCGTTCTTAAAGGGCCCATATTTTAAACTTCGAAATATATGTATAGGAATTACATTTTGCACATTGCCGTTTTTAATTTTTATTAAATATGAGGTTTCTAGCCAGGAAGTGTAACGTCTTGTTACTTGAAGCCGCATCTATGACCATGTGGCTGCCTCGCCCCCATCATGACGTTGCTCAACGACGGCTGCCCACGAAATATCACCTTGATTGTTTACCCTCACAAGGGTTCCAGACGACCTCAGTGGAGTGAATGCACCCAAAACAGGCGTTTTACTGACATTAAAATATAAAACAGTGTCCAGAGGCTGCACTCATATGAGTTTCTCCTGTCAAATTGGTCGCGTGGAAAACTAGTATTCATAACAACAATTTCGCTTACAGGTGAATTATTGACTACTAATGTTGATTTTCCAGCTGTGTGCTCTGAAGCACACAATTTTACCAGTTTGGCAGTCACTACAGTAAAACGTTTTAAGCACTAAATGAAACTTTGCTGTTTACTTGGCCAACCGGATACGTGGATAAGGTTTGGTGTGTATTTACTCTTGCATGGGTGGCACGAGGGCTTGCCATTGTCAACAGGCCTCTCACATGTCATCTTAATCTGATCAGGTGGGGGCTGGCTACTGAGAATATAGATTAAGCAAGAATGCTTTGAAAGGCATCAACGAAAGGAAATAAGTCTTTGGAATTAACATTGGAACATGGTTCAAATCTCCAACAAGTTGAAATCTTAGAACTTAAAGAACTCCAGTCGAAAATGTTCTTGACATTATGTTCTATCAGCCCCAATAGTTTAAACATTGTATTCTGATTAATATTGCCTGTTTATAAATGATATCATAGTTGCTGAGGGATCAGGTAATGAACAATCACTGGCAACTCTGTTTCCAAATGTCACATGAACACATTCAGAAAACAGTTGAGCCATGATTGGTCGTAAGCTCATATGTAAATGACCACCTTCAGAAAATAGGTGGTCATCAGCTGAGCCCTGAGCAACTGCGATGCCATTTTCATTTGACATCAAGTAGGAAAATGACCTCCTAAGATAGATAACAAATGGTTTGATTTTGCATTTTATACAAGTTGTCACATTACAACTACCCGATTAGGTGGGCCGCTGCCCAGCTGCATAACCTGATCCCCCACTTAGCTATGTTCACATGGACGTCATGGCGATATAGCATTATAATCTTCGAAGTTTACTACAAAGTATAAATGAAGAAGCCTGGAACATGTTTCCTTTTGCATTCAAAATTAGACGGAACTGTCACGTTTTACAATAACATCTCCAAATAGCTGGAGGCATATGACTCAACAAAACACATTTGTCTGAGCCTCATTTTTAGAATCTCATTTCTTCCTACCTGTCATTGTCTTACATTCACACACGCACAGACATGATGATAAGTTGCAGTCTGACTATTATCATGATAACTGCAGTACCTCCGTGAGGTATTGTCAAATAAACATGACAGATTTCAAAGTGGGAGTCAGTCGGGAAAAAAATCACTTTCAGATTAATCTTTTCTTAGTCCATGCGACAAAGTCAGGGGTCATAAATGTCTCCAGTGTAATTTCCTCTCACTGCTCTTTTTAAAAATGAACTTAATAATGAATTCTTGCCCTCCTCTGAAGCTTTTTATTACATAGTAAAGTGACAAATTAGTTGCCATTGTTGTGCTTTTAAGCAAATGATTCACAAAATCCTAATTTTAATGCTCAAATAATCGTTCTGTGTAGAAAAATAAACTGACGAGGGATTCCAATTTTTGTGAGTGAGAGTTTTTCTTCCAAAGATAAATGTTGAATTATTAAAATTCCCAAGGGTTGCAGAAAGCATCGGCCATTGACTGCAATCTGTTCAAGCAAAAGCAATTAAAGTGTTACTTTGACATCATCTGGTGGAATCCTGGACTCAGTCCCTGTTCCAAAAAAAAGTGGACTGTCACTTTAAACGCACAAATAAGTCAATAAAAGGGAGGCTTGGCCACAAAATATTGTCTCACAATATTGCCTAGCAACAACTGACAAGGGAATGAACAAAAGTGGTGACATCTCCAGTATGTCTTGGAATTATGCACAAAAACATTTCTATTGAGTGAGTCCTTGAAGCTTGGAAGGTGCCCCTGAGCATCTGAAATAATCGATTGGATTAAAAGCCATTTTACACAGACAATAAAAAGAATTCCTGACTACCATGAAATTAAAGGGGGCGGGGCAAGCAAGGTGACCTAACGAACGACCACAGACATCCTTGCCCCAATGTCATCAGCATGAAGTGTTCCCCCTAGATAAGCTGACACAAACATGGATGTGGGACTGAAAAGAATTTATTGTGTTATCTGACTGATGTTCTCAGAGGACACAGTTACCCCTAAAATATTGATTTGTCCTCTTTGGAAGCGCTAATCAGTCACTTAAATTGTATATCAACCCCCCCAACCAAAAAAAAAAAAAAATACAAAATAACAACATGACTGAAAGGACGTGAAAGTAACAGGAACTAATGGGAGGTGTTTTATGGGAGTCGGTTAGGGTTCTTTCATACAAGTGAATGTTACCATGAATATGTTTTCCTTCAAGAGTGTAAAGGGGTGAGATTTACGTAATCAAGTGATTACACCCGCTGATAAATTTAAATAGTGTATCTAATAGCGTGGCGGCGACTATTTGTGCAAATGCATCAACTAATCCTTGTATAGGCACGTTGTCATTATTTCCACAATTTCAGCAAGTATAGGGCCTAATAATGTAAATGCTTTGCCTCTTTCCTCACTCTCTATGTCCACAATGAAAGTGGCTTCAACTCTGCTCCACAATGTTTAAGAGTCACATGAAACTCTGGCAGCAAAGCTTTCATTTAAAAAAAAAAAAAAAAAGCTGATGTTCAGCCACTCACAGCAATGCACTGAATAAATCTCCGTCAAGGTTATTTCACCAGCAAAAAACATTTTAGTGTATAAGCAGACGCTTAGCAATAATCTCACACAGCAGGTTAAGGCAGCTACTGTATCTCAAACGCCACAGGAAGTGACCCTCACCTAGCAATAAACAGAAAAGCACGCATATAGAACAACAATACATTAGCAATTGCTGCTTGGCTTTATCACTGCCCTAAGGGATGAGATGTGATAAGTTAACCCTCCACCCTTCCAAAAAAAAAAAAAAAAAAAAGCAAGGAAAACACAGATAAATGCCTAAACAAGTGGCCTCTAAGGCAACATTTGAAAACAACATGTTTTGACACAAATCTGTGAACTTCAATTAATGTTGGCTTAAATACGATGCAAATACAAAGAGCGGCTCACCACATCAGAGTCCACAAACACTGGATTTAAACGGCATGAGTGCACTTCGTGACTATCAATTATTGCTGAAGTGGAGCCACTAAAATGAGCTCCTATTGTGTTAGTTAATGGGAACACAGACAGGCGTCAGTCTGAAGCTTTTATGGTTCGAATCGGAGCTACCGCTTTTGTCCTCGTCAAAAATTGGAAAATGCATTAAAACAAATTAGAAGATAAGTGCATGTTGAAAAAACAAAAAAAGAATGAGTTAATTTGTGGAAATAAGGAAGAAAAATGAATACAAAATTTGTGGCTGATAAAGTACGCTAATAAAGTATGTATTTTACCCCCTGAAGTCATACACCTGCATCTCCATCAACAAAATCAAGGCAAATAATGCACTGGTAGCTCCATGAACCATGAATCTGAATCTGAATACATATGTGTGTGTGTGTGTGTGTTTATTTATGGAGATGCAGGTGTATAGCTTGTATAGCTATCTCAAGAATGCCTGGCACAACATACTCAAGGAGGAACTGTGGCACTGCATGAGGAGTTGAGGGTGACAGCAAAATCTCTTCTAATAGTACACAACATGTATGAGGCTTGCAGAACAGCAGTGAGGTGTGCTGTCAGTGTGATGGATGAGTTTAAGGTGTAGGTGGGACTGCGTCAGAGATCAGTTCTAAGCCCCTTCCTGTTTGCAGTAGAGATTGATTGGCAGTTAGATTTGGTTGGAATGGAATCCCCATGGAGCATGGAGTTTGAAGATGACATGCTCTGCAGTTTTGAAAGGATTTGAAGGGTAAGGTGGAGGCATGTAAGGAGAAGAATGATTATTAACAGTATGTGTGTGGAGCGAAGGAGGAAAAGTGAAGCTACAGAGAGCACAGAGGACTGCAAATAATTTGTGCAAACTGTCCAGAGCGAGCAATGGTTATTGTGGTAAGGTGGGGAAAGAAATGAATCCAAGCAAGGTGGAACAAGTGGAGGAAATTGTCAGGTTTGTTACATGATAGATGAGTGCGCTTGGATGGAGGCGAACGTTTCTTAAGACAGTGGTGAAGCCTGCCATTCTGTTTGGATTACAGACAGTGTCGATAAAGAGACAACTGAAAGCAGAGCTGGATGTTCAGGAATTAAGTTGTTTTCTTTGAGGGGTTAGATGTTTTGAGGATAACATTAGAAAGGGCAGTACAAAGCTTGACAGGGCAGAACAAAATGGTTTAGACACATGCAGAAGTGGGATAGGGAGTACATACGAGAAATGTGATGAGGATGGAGCTTCCACTCAAAAGTGCAACAGGACGTCTTGTTGCGTAGGCCGTTTGGAGTGAGTGATTCAAAAGTATAAAGTGTAAAGTAACTGGTTGAGGTGTCTGATTCTTCCCTTAGTTCTGACCACTCAGCAGCCAGCATCAGACTGCTATTGGCGATAAAGAACATCATTTCCCATTCATGACAAATTAGTGAGTGAAACCTGCTCAGAGCGAGTCAGTGAGTGAACATTCCGCTTTCTCAGAGATTCATTTGAGACTTACGAGCAAAGTGCTGCTAATACTGCTAATAACATAACATACATAACAATATAACATAACATACTAAAAGAAAGGTTGATAAATAGAACTGAAGAAAATAAAGCTTACTCTAAATTATATTAATTAGAATACAAAGTGTGACATTTTTGAAAAAGAATTGCAGGGGCTTAAGTGTTTAAAGATGTAAGGCGCCCAGATCTCTGTGTGCATTCCTACAATGGACATAAAAGAGAGCATGACTCATGTGTCCTGCAGGCTTGAAAGCGATGCACAGACGTCCACGTTGTCCAAAACTACGCTTGCTTTCGCTTATGACGTCAAACCGCATCACTCTGCTGTCTGATCTTGGCACGAAAGGATGTGGCCACTCTGACGTCCTCTGGCAGCTGAGATGAATACATGCATTTCAATTTGTGTTTTAATGCTCTTGAATGAGTTGGATAGTGGATAATTTTCTTTTTAATTTGTAATATACAAATATGGTAGTTCTCCATAAAAATTAGACCACTAAGTATTTTTTCTATCTACGATAGTTCTAAAGATGCGTAAAGAGACATTCAGCACTTCTGCCTCAAACAGGGGTCACAGTGAGTCTAATTTACTGTATATAGGAAATATGCATAATATTCCCACATGCCTTGAACTGCTCGGCTTGGTCAAGATCCACTTCCAAATTTAATGTGTGAACTACAACATGACCATACGTAAGGATTCTCATACAAAGACACTCCAAAATTTCTGAGGGTCTGAAACCCCCGCTCTCATGTGAAAACTAAAAGTTAGGTAGCGCTACATTGCATCTTCTTGGAGAACATTAGCATTAGCTAACAGCTAATATGAAAACTAGCTACACCACACGTCCTTGTCCATCAAGCAATGTAACAAGAATTGTCTGTAAAATCCTCTATTACTGATAAATTCATAGGAAAACCATTGCTGACTGAAGTACATAATGTATTTTACTACTACTACTACACATACCACATGTAGGTTCCATTCAATTATCAGAATGATCGATTTAGTTTCTGTACCTCAGTAATGTCAGTAGTTTTTGACTCATAGCCATCTCTAATGAAGTGTCCAGCCCAACTATAGACTACTATAAACCAACACAAAAATAATGATCTAGGTTGTCTCGCTTGTGGGTGTTAATAAAATGTCGGCGACTTTGTAGTTTTGTAGATTTGCCACCATGCCCAAGTATTAATCACTAGCTAGCTGCTTATCTACTTATCTATCTTATCTACTCAAATATTTATGTCGAGGAATTTGCTTGAATGATAAGCTGCTAGTCTTGTTGTTCAACAAAACATCTATTGTCTTAAGTAATATTTTGAAGAATGCCATCATTTTGCATCGGGGAAAACAAAACCAATGACACCAAGCTAAAATCATAAAAGCAGGTTCGAAATTAGCCGGTCATGGTTTCTATAACAACTAACTCTCATACTAGCTTAAACATTTTACAGTTTTTGCATGATTCGTCAAGGCAAACAAGATGTTTTATTACTGTATATAGGAAATATGCATAATATTCCCACATGCCTTGAACTGCTCGGCTTGGTCAAGATCCACTTCCAAATTATCAAAGACACACAACACATAGCAACACATTTGGAATTAGCTGTGTGGCACCAAACTTCACATTTGCGCTTTAGTAGCTTTGTAGTCAGGTGTGTAATATTTCAGACAAATCCTGAGAAATTACCCTGTCAAACAAGCCATATGTTTGCATCCAACCATGCATTAGTTTACAACGCTCCCAGCTGTCTTGCTGGGTTGCCAGTCAATTGCAGGGCACACAAAGACAAAGAAACATTCACTGTATTTTTGCAGCCAAAAAATGCAACATGTTTAAAGTTGCAGTCTCAGTGTAGTCACACATCAAAGGACGCAGGGGTGTCAAACTTATTTTTATCGTGGGCCACATTAAAGTTATACTTTCTGTCAGAGGTTTCGAATGACTGCAGTTCAAACCTGTTTGAAGTGTTTTCCTCACACACTTAGCTAGTTTTTGAAATCACAGACAGGGGAAAAACCGTTCATAAAAGAGATTGGGAAGAAAAAAATGTTGATTTTTCCCCCTAAATTTTGTGTAAAAAGAAACTTGAAGTCAAATCAGTATTCTGCGGGCCACATAAAATGAGGTGGTGGGCCGGATCTGGCCCCCGGGCTTTGAGTTTGACAACAGTGGTTTAGAACAAACTCATTTTTATCATTGTAGTTATAGTTCCTGTTGGAGGACCATTGTGACTGAGAGTCCAAATACATTTTACACATTTTGAAATCAGAGGCTGCTAAAAATGATGTCATGGTCTGGTTCTGGCCCCCGGGCCTTGAGTCTTACACCTGTGATTTAGAATGTCCAATATACCTACCACACATGTCTTTGGAATCTGGGAAGAAACCGGAGTGGTCAGACAAAGCGCATCCAGGAACGGGGAGAACAAGCAAACTCCACACAGGAAGGCCAGAGCGAACCTGTGACCTCTGCACTGCGAGGAAGACGTGCTATCTACTCTGTCTCAAATGATTATGAAAACAAGCCCAGCTGTACAATCAGTGATATGAGATGGCTCTGAGACAGAACTAAAATGTACGGGACATAAAACTGAGCCACATGTCACAATGTAACTCTGACGTGGACATTCATTCATTCACCCTAATAAGGGCAACAAACAAGCACCTGCACATTGTTAAAACAATTGGGAACAGTTTTAACTACAAAAAAAATGCAGCATATATATATATATATATATATATATATATATATATATATATATATATATATATATATATATATATATATATATATATATATATCACCTAAATTGTGTCTATTGTGCAGGTTTGAATTATTGGTATATCAATAAGAACAATTCCCACAGCAACAAATGCTAAAAATGTTGTCCGTTAAAATGTTTCAAAAGTAGAAAGCCATCCACGAGGTTGAAATGCTGTTGCTCATCAAACAGCCACTCAGAATTCTGTCCATTTTGTTTTGATTGTAGTGCAGATTTGTTCCTGCGGGGGAATGAAAAACGTCTGCACCCTTGATGAAAGTGTCCCGTTTCCAATTACATCTAAAGAAATGGATGGCTGATTGCCTCAATCCCTGCTTTTTGGTGCAGGTAAAAATGGAACTTGGTCGGCGTGACACAAGCTCCCAGGTTTCATAACCACCAGAGTGCACGTTGGCTTTCGTCAGTGTGGTCATTGATGTTGCCCCCCCTCCCACACACACATACACATGCACACCCACGCACACATTCCCCAAACTCTGGAGCACTCAGCTCTCTTGTGGTTTCCCAGGAAGCTTGATACAGGTGACAGTTTGCGTTTGTGTGACAAGTTGCTACACACAAGCTCACTTGATTGACACTGAAACGCTTGCAGCCTTGTGGGGATACATTTTGACTGTAGGAGATTTTATATCAAGTGCATTCCAGTACAACTTGAGTGGGTAATGATCCAACTAGTCTTGTATGCAAATTAACACTGAGTGGAATGTTCAAAAGCACACACATTGAGGGCATCCTTTTCACAGAGTATTAATTGAATTAAAAGGTAATTAATTAATTTTCCCCATGCCATTAAGAAAATCAATTAAACAAACGTGTGGGACCCTAAAGTCATCCTTTAGAGACCCCATATTTCATCATATTGCGTTCTGATATGCAATAATGCATTCCATATTTTCCAATATGAGATTAATAAAGTCTAACCATGCATCCATCTGTTAAATTAAAAAGTACAACAACTAAGTCAACCTTGGTGAATGCCACATTTATTTAATAGCTCTCTGATGAGCATTAATTATTTTTTTACATTCATTATTCTTACTTCTTGAATGATGTAATTAATCATTTAAAATGTTATGACCAAATCATAAACATATAGTCGCGTTGTGAGCATTTATACATTCACTAACTTTCCTTATTTTCCATCTGTTTCATCTAAATTAATAATTATGGGACCTAAAATTTAACTTTGGGGAACACCCCCTCGACCATTGCAGCTTTTTGAACAATTTTGTTTTCAATTTCGATGAATATAATTTCCAGACTGTATTACAATATTGGTAATCTACGTAGTAGCAAAAAAAAAAAAAAAAAAAAAAACCCTGCAAAATTACCAAATCATTCTTATATCCCTAAATTAGATCCAACACAAGGGGTCCTATTTTGGAAGAACAACTTTGGGGCTGTGTTGCTCCTGCCTTGGCCTCCTGGTGCAGCAGATTTCCCCGCCCTTGATGCAATAATAATTTTGTCCATGGAAGTAGAACAGGTATGTTTCTTTTTTCATTTTATTTTGCAAACATTCCCATTACGCTCGATCCTGTGTAAAGGCTGTGTCAAAAATATTGAACAAAAAGTGTGATAAGGATGATATCACTTCACCTAACCTGAAACAGAACACAACAAATACATAATGTTGTCATTTCTAATGATAATCATTTGAGAAACAAACAAAAAACCGCCTTGCACAAATAAAACAACAGAGGAAAAAAAACATACATTTGCATATTTTATATTATGTAAGTTAGTAATTACTGCTACAATAGCAGAGTATACAATCCCGTGGCCTTGTGCCACGCCAGACAACCTCAGGCTTGGAATATTAACATTTTCAAGTACACCCCCTCACCTCACCCGTGACTTTGTTTATTTACTTTTTAGAGGTCGTTATTCCTGGAAACATACAAGACAGGTGTTCATTTTTATTATTTTCTCTTGATTTTTACTTTTGTGTGGTCTCTTGGTCCCACCACAATGGGACCTATGGAAAGCGGTGTCAAGATGGGGGAGAATAATGAAGAGGGAATCATAGAAGGTATAGTAGTATGAGAATACAGTTTTGCTGAGTCATAAATTAAAGCGGTCTTTCTCAACCTTTTTTCATTGACGTACTCGTTGTGAAATATATATTTTTAGCCATGTACGCCTTAACCAGTATAAAGCATTTTTGAGTTAAGACAAAAACACTTAAAATCATGCCATCAGTGTCTGATTTATTAAACTTTAGAACCTTTCAAACTTCATTTGTATTGGTCCAAAAAGAAAAATCAATTTTAGTATTCTTTTGGATCATAAAAGAGGTATATTATCAAACAGAAATCACTTAATCGCTTAACACAAAAATAATCAACATAAAGTGTCAGGCCTGTCCTCAAAAATAAATAATTATAAATAAAAACAAAACAAAAAAAATTAAACTTTTGGGATCATAGTAGAGATCTGCTCGCAAAAATAAATCATTACGGATAACAGGTAATGAGAGGTGGCATGTGACATGTTGGGTCAAACCATTCTAATATGGGGGAGAGTCTGGGTTTTCAAAATAATGAAATTGAATAACCTACTGAACATAAAATGTGTTTTATGAACTTCTATTTTCCTGTAACATTAAATTACTTCAATAAAATTTTTAAAGGATTTTTGCATGTTGGTCTTATTTAAAATCTCAGGTATATCCCGGAGTTAACCCTATTTGAGAACCACTGAATTAGAACTTGCTCATCACCAAGAAAGTCAAGTTATAAGACAATATAGAGCCGAGGAGCATGAAGTATGGCTGTGAACTTGAGCCAAACCTCACCCTTCTACAAGTACAAACAGTTTGGGAACCACTGGTGGCATTCAAAGTGTGGAAAGGAACCTACGCAAGTTCATGAAGTATGTCAAAAGTCCATAGTACACACACAGTCACAAATCCACAATATTTCTAAAAACTTCCTCTATGGAACAAAAAATCTGCCAGAGAGATCGTAATAGGAATCCTCCAACTGGTTTAACAGCTACTGTAGATTTGCAGATGCAAATATTGCTGTTTTACATAATAAAATTTCGGTCTGCCATTACAGCCGAGATGCCGTTCCCAGTTAGAGTGTCTCAGAATTGAGAAATAGTCAGACCTGGACGGTAATGAATCAGTTGAGTCGTCTGAGTGGATATGACCAATTGATCTCACACAAGGAAAGATAGAGCAGATCCTACAGTTTGTTTAGACGTCAAGGAAACGAACAAGTCAGTACGACCTCACACTGAAGAAAGTTTTGAAGAGTTGAGAGGAGCCACTTTCCACATTTGAGTTACACCAAGACAGCCATACCTTAATCACATAAAGATTTGTTTTGGTCCAAAGGTGAGCCATTTGATGTGACATGATGATGGACTCCAGCATCGCTGTTGCAAATGCAACTTTTAGGCGTACCGATAGAACCAGCCTTTCTGGGACGAATTGTGTCAGAAAGAGGACTGCAGCCTAACATGTCCCTGGCATTTTGCGTAGCATGGGACTGATGCACCTTCACCGAATGACCTTCTTTAATCGAGGTCATTCCCAATAGCTCATAATAAATTGATATTGACTCCCTGGTTTTCTGAGTTTGGTCATGTGATGTTTGCAAGCAGAGCAAATATACCTGAGCTTTGAGCAACTAAGACGTTGACAGCAATTGTTTAAAAAGACGGATAAAAATGTGTGGGTTTTGATGCTCAACAGCAAGATTATTTTGAGTACAATTTTATTTCTTCATTTCGACTCCCATATTAGAGGACTCTACTCATGATCGCTTAACTCAAAACCAGACCAATTTTCTCCACACATCTGTGTTTGAACAACATTACCGTAATTTCCGAACTATAGAGCGCACCTGATTATAAGCCGCAACCCACTACATTTTAGAGGAAAAGCGATTTTGTACATACACAAGCCGCACCTGCATACAAGCCGCATGTGCCCACATTAAAACATGTAAACATATTTACAAAGAAAGACGGTACACAGAGAGAGTTTTCAAAGTTTTAATAATATAACTTAACAATAATAATATAACTTTCTTCCCAAACGGTGCCTGTGACAGGGCAGTAAAACGGTAGCAACATGGTAGCAACACGCTAGCAACATGGTAGCAACACGCTAGTAACACAGTATAACAGGTCTGGTAAAACAGGTCTGGTAAAAGAACATACTGGTAAAAATCACGGTAAGCCGTCTTCATCTTCCTCCTTTGAACTGAAGCCATCAAAGTCATCTTCCTCAGTGTCGGACTGAAACTGTTATATAGACGTCGTCACACACTCCCTCAGCCTCTCTCTCGCTGTCACTGTGCCCTCCTCTCCGTCACGCAGCAGACCGGCTTTTCGGAAGCCGTTGGTGATGGTGATTTTTTTGACGCTCCCCCACGCTGTCAGGATCCCCTTGTGAAAAAGTTGCCTTTCGCATGCGGCCAGTTTTAGTGAAAGATTTCTCGCCGCTAGTCATCCAATTCTCCCATTCAACACGGAGCGCCACTTTAAATGCACGATTCACACTAATGTCAAGCGGCTGCAAATACTTCGTTGTGCCCCCAGGAATCACAGCTGGAATGGAGTTTGTCCTGCGTCATATGCTTTTCTTTTTGCATCTTCCATGATGAGGGTATGTTCACGCTAATTTAATTTATGCACAAGACAGGAAGTTGCAGTCTTCCTCGACGCATATATTCCACCGGTCTTAATCTTACCTTTTCTACTCGAGCGCCCCTAGCGGCCGTTAGAAAAATTACATAAATTGGCCGCATCACTGAATAAGCCGCAGGGTTGAAAGTTTTGGAAAAAAGTAGCGGCTTATAGTCCGGAATTTACAGTAATTAGATTGCGAAATAAGTTGTGTGTGTAAAACGATTACATATTCTCAATTACCTCTAACGTCGCAAATATCCACAAGAGGATGCACGGAGGAGGGTTGGAGCTCCTGCATTCGCTTTCAATCAAGGACTGTTTTTTGCACGCTATACAAAGTAGAAATGACCCTTAAAAGTAATTTTGTCATTTCAATAAAACACACCATGATGTGTTTTAATTGGACAGTGATGATTTACATAACCACTAAGGTCAGGAAGTCAGGGATTGATTTATACTTGGGTTTCTCTAAAATTCACCAAAATTGCAGTAAAAACGGCGATTGACTTATACTCAAGATTGTCTTGTACTCGAAGCAATACACTTACTTTCCACACACAATAATAATCACATACAGTACTGTGTTTAGACAAGCTGGGGTCACGCAAAACATGTTACTGTCTTTTTTTTTTGACTGGACCTCCCCTTTAAGATAGCTAGGGGTTACCCTCACATATTCGATGTCTCAATCAAACATAAAAAAAAGAAAAGAAGCTCTTCGCACAGTGCCTCCTAATGACTGTACAGTATGTGTGATGCATTTATATAATGAAAGTAGTGCAGCAGATCATTAGTGCTTCACTAATCCACTGCACGCACGTTGAATTAAATTCTGCTGCAGGGCTTTGCTGGTCTCACAATTGGAAAGACACCTGCAATCTAAGTCACACTTGCAAGCATGTTCCTTTCCAACATGTGATAATGTTCTGTATAATATTGCTGCAGAATGGAATGAAAAAGGAGGAATTTCTAAGAAGGTGCTCTGTCAGTGTCGAGGTGACGACGCAAAGGATAATGGATTCCCGGGAATGAAACTGGTGGCGTGGCCAAAAAACAGCACGTTTGTGGTGAAGAAGAGCATGGAGCATTCATTAAAGAGCCTCAGCAGCACTATATGAGACATAATAAACCTGGCCTGAAGGCAAACTTGGAAACCTTTTTTTTTTTTTTTTTAACCAAAATCGATATTTGAAAAGGAGGCAAAATATGCTAAATGGTTTACTTTCCAAATAGGACCAAAGACAACTCTTAAAAACTGGTTCGTTGTAAAGTGGTTCACACCCCTATTTTGCCTCTTATAAAGCATGAAGTTTTGTTCTTGGTAACCGCTTACAGCCATACTACCCTGAAAACGCCTGATCTTGTCTGATCTTGGAAAGTTAGCAAGGTTGGGCCTGTTTAGTACTTGAATGGGAGACCGCCTGGAAATACTAGGTGCTGTAAGCTTTTACACATTTTCCAAATAGGACCAGAGACAACTCTTACAAATCGTTTCGTTGTAAAATGGTTCACATCCCTCCTTTGCCTCTTATTAAGCATGAAGTTTTACCTACACTACCCTGAGAATGCCCGATCTCATCTGATCTCTGAAACTAAGTAAGGTAGGGCCTGCTTAGTACTTGGATGGGAAATCGCCAGGGAATACCAGGTGCCTTCAGCTTTTACACCACTTCGAAAACACATTTTCCAAATAGTACCAGACACAACTATTGCAAATTGGTTTCTTGTAAAATGGTTCGCACCCCTCTTTTGCCTCTTATAAATTATGAATTTTTACTATAGAAATAGAAATAGTCGGGGAGAGGGAAGTCTGGGTTTCCTTACTGAAGCTCTTAGCGTCTTAACAAATAAATTCCACCAAGTTTATTTCAACCAGCGAAACTGAAAGTTTTTAGAATGCAGGTAAATACTGTATTTTCACACACCATACGTACATGAGCAGAGAAATCCACCAATTTTTATCCATCACAGCGGTTGGTCATTTTGCTATCAACTGAAAATGGCGTATCAGTTGCTCACGGCTGAGGTAAAGGCCAATCTATACCGAGCATGCCAACATCACAAAACTAATAGGTGAAATTTTGCATTGGCTTCCTCTTAAACATTGTTTGCCCTCGTTTTGTCTTTTTATTCTGATTAAAAACCTTGCTTTTTCAGGTTATTTTCAATGAGGTGCTTTTTTCTGTATCCTTTCTATTCAGCATTATTTATCAGCTCTTGGCCCAGTGCCATTCTCGTTTTACATTGTGCTTTAAATGGGTCTCCTCTAGCTTATTATTGCACTTTACCACAGCTCTGCAGCCAACATTAAATATTCATTCCATTCATATTCAGCCCCTCGTTTGCTCTCTTATTCCATCACAGAGCATTAGGCCATCACTTAGCAAACAACCCCGGAATTGACTGAAAAAAAAAAAAGTTAGGACGTCATGACACTAATAATCAGTGGGGGAGAGGGGCGAGGAGAAAACAATCAGAAAAGCAAACCTCAAATTTGCAAAGAGACAAAAGAGAAAATTGTACATGATGGTAGAAGGATGACAGGCTTAAAAAAGGGGGTGATTTGTGATGACAGTGAACCCCGCCACGTCTGGGGATGGAGCAGATGTGCACAACTAGTCGACAAACTGCAAGCCACAACCAGATGTGTCATTAGCATCAATTATGTGGTGGCGTGTGTCATTTAAGGGATGAGCAACTATCAATGTGATGCATGTAATTTTTGCTGTTGTGAGTCTTGTAAATCTTTCATTGCCTTCAGCTCTCTTAGAGAGTCTCAAAGCAGAGTATCAGAAAGAATCACTTAATTACAGTCAATATTAATTAACTTTAAAGTTTTAAATATTTGTTTTTATTCATTAAACATTTTTGTTTTCAAACATTCCCTCTTATCGTGTATATATATATATATATATATATATATATATATATATATATATATATATATATATATATATATATATATATATATATATATATATATATATATATATATATATATATATATATATATATATATAAATAATAATATACGAGTTTGAATACAATATACGTTTTAATAGACATATTGCCCCATCTTGTGGTCGGATCACACACACAATGCTTTAACTGATGTCACAGATATTATTGTGGAACCTTCAGAATGCACAATGAGCTTTATGTTGCTTTTCCTACACTCATTTCATGGATCACTGGGGTGGGAATGGGAATGTTTGCCCTATCTTTCTGATAGTGAGGCAAGTCATCAAAGTGAAACTCAATGTCATTTTAGGAAAGGCTTCTCTCCTCTGGATGTCACTTAATTCTTAATACCAGTCAGTGGCTCAATATTACAACAGGGTAATCTGTGTGCAGGACACTTGTACCACTATGGTGGTGTAACATCAGTTTTATGTCGTAAGAATTCAGCCAACATTCACTGTTGATAAGCAGATTACCCTATAAAACTTCAAAGATGAATTATTTGACAACATTCTATCATAAACATTGCGTCTGTGTGTATGTCTGTGCGCGTATATACACGCCTGCATGTGTGTGTTTGCATATGCATGCATATGTGTGTCGTGAGCATAGCAGAGGGTCATTTGCAGGTCACGATAACAGACTTCCATTGAGAGACATTCACATTACCCGACAGCACATGTCCAAACATTGTGTTAAGGCCCTCGTACACACATTAAAAAAAAAAATAAAATCCTTAGACACTGTCCTGCATATTGAGTCCATTATCACCCTCTCCAGCTCAGTTTTGGATCATTAAGCAGCAACTGATGTGTCTCGCGGCGCAAAGAAATGTCAAATCTGCTCCCCCTCAAACAAATGATGGACACTGAACAGCATCAAAATATTAAAATACATTTAAATTGGGGAATCAATTTTAAGTACAGTTAAGTTGCCCGAGACCAAAGTTACAGCAACTCAAGCAATAACGCGGATGGTCGTTACAGACCTGCGAATACAACATTTGGGTCACCTACCCACATAGCCAGCGTAGCGGTGAATCTCATTTTGAAAGCCAGCGGAAACGTATCAGTTTTTAAAGTTACAATTTTGATATTATTGCCCACCGTAGACAAAATATGACGTGAGATTGACGGGACATTACATTATGACGCAGCTCTCCATTAATTCCCGATAGAGCTTGTGCAAACAGCAGACCACTTTCATTGAAGCGAATCAAGCTGAAACATATTTCATTTGATGACCTATCTGTGCAAGCAGGGGATTGTGACATACAAAACAATGAAATTCTATTCCTTTATGATGGCAGATACCTGTTGCAATTCATGCAACAAAATCAGTTTGCGTTCAAATACACAGCCTCAGACTTCATATATGAGTTCAAAAACAAAAACAAAAAGATGAGGAAACGCTGTTGTAATATGATCCAGATTGCCACATTTTTATTTACAGAGATACCACTGCTCAGTTTGACTAACCCCAAGTTCAAGTCTACAGTAAACTGCAAGCGTGGTCGTGAACACATTATTGAAAGATCAATGTTTGGTCAGAGGTGTAGTTGACTTTACATGGTACGAGCAAAGCGAGCTGGAAGACAGCAGCTTTGACATTCAAGAAAGGTGATGGGGCCAGACTTCCTGGTGCGCCGCAAGGTCACATTAATTGCATGTGGCCTGCGGGGGGCCAGGCACACACACACACACACACGCACACACACGCACATACACGGTCAGGCCATGAAGACTGTGTCTCTGCTCATAGTGTCCCACACACCATATATATCTCACACATTATAATTAAAAAAGCATTTCAATAGAATCTGGGGATATAGAACTACGGACAAGTGGGGACTATCCCAGCTCCTGCTCCTCCCATGCACTGATCAAAGTGCCCTTTTGCAAGGCATTGAATATTGAGGGTGGAATAAAATCAATAGAAGTGCAAATTGAAAAGGGTAAACGTGTATTGGATTTCCACAGAGTGCCAGTCAAGCGGCCAATAATCGTCTGGATGAATAGATCATTTTTCGGTGGCACCAGCATAATGTACTCTGATTATTCACCCCAAAAGTTTATGGAAGAATGCTGCATATAGGAACTTCTATTAAGGCAATCATATATAGTTCCATACTTAACACATGGCGGGTTATATAGTACAGACGGAGTTCCTACACCATGCTTCTTTCTGTGGCTCAAAACCTATTATAGCTAAAAATGAAATAAAAAGACTGCTTGCTCACATTCTGCAGTTTTCAGTTCTGCAGTTTCAGTGTGAGCAGAGAAAGAGCATAGAAAGAACACAAAAGTTATGTTCCCTTACCTTGCAAAAAGAAGATGCTCAGCCCCGATGACCTGGAAGTGGTGAAACGAAAAGTACGACGGCGCTTTTAACAGTAGGGGGTAATGTGAATGTGTGGCGATGAGGAGAGGAGTGCGGGATAAGCACTAATGGGAACTGCAGCGTGGAAGAGAAAGGAGGAGGCGGAAGAGGGCGGATGCTCCTGCAGGTCGACTGCATGCCCAATTGCGATGCTCCAGTCTCTCCTCCCCCACTCCCTTTTTAAAAAACTGTCATGTGATCAGTGAACATGCAATGAGACCCACCTCTCTACATTTGTGCATTAATTACACAGCAAAATCCCGCGGGGAATTCTCGCTATGGATTACGGGCAGAATCGGGAAACGCGAAAACAGAATTTAGATTTAAAAGCCTGGCTTCTAGTCACTTCTTCATTTTTCAGTGTTTGTTTAGCATTAATGAATTATCCTCAAGAGGGGAATTGCCGCTGCTGTGTCTCATTTATTACCTCTGCTAAGCTTTACACATGATTTGTTTCGTCGGTCGGTCGCATTGAGGTCTTGCAGCTAGTTCATTCTTCAGTTTGACGTTAGTCGGTCAGTGTGCCTGCCTTTTGGACATCAAGTTGTCCATCACTTTGTCTGCCAATCAAAGCTGTTGGGCCATTCGTTTATTACCATTCATATGTAGTCTGCCATTACCAATCATTTAGTCAACAAGTGTGTCGGTTAAGTTGTTGGTCAATTGATGAGTCATTCAGCAGTCAGTCCTTCAGTGAGTAGATGCGTCACTTGGTTTTTCATTTGTTTTTACTTTTCTTTTGCTAATCGGTTGATTAATTGTTATAGATCAGCTTGCCAAGCGATTTGTCGATAGGACTCACGGTTAGTTCGTCAGCTGGTTAATCACTCAGTTAATTAGAGAGTTTATTTGTTACATAAGGAGTGCCACAGAAAACGATACTTGGCCCTCTTTTGTTTAGCATCTGCCTCCGTCTGCTTGGTGAAATTACTTGTATATGTACACACAGAGGTGGGCATTTTCCATTTTTCTGCTGGGCCATCATTTACAGTCCCGTCGGTACCTAGACCCCCTTTCATCATACTTGGCCCGTTGTTTTAGGAAACTTACCAAAACTGTAATTGTCGGTTTGTCAGCCAAATCTTACTGACACTTCTGTCATCCATGTCGCTGAAAATTTCGAAGCGTGAAATACAGAATAAAACTGAATATTACTGTGTGAAATTTTGTCATGAGTTTCAAAGTTTAAAAAAAAAACATAGAAATATAATGGAACGACATTTGTACCTTGGATTCTTAGCACGTTGTTTCTACATGTACAACAAACAAAAAAAAGCACCAAAAATGAAAATCAATATTTTCACCAAGTAGTCCAATTCTATTGGCGTCTATATGCATTTAGAAAGGTAACAAATCTACATAATTGCTGTAACCTGGAGGCGTGTCTCTCTGAGATTAAACAATGGACATCTTCCAACTGTCTGCCTTAAGCCTGATAAAATTCAATTGTTGACTGTTGGCCTCATTCATTTTTGACACCTGTTTCGAAACACCATACTGAGTCTTGAGAAATGTAGCCCGAGTGACTCAACAAAAGGTTTTCAATTTTTTATCTCCTTGTGGGTTAAGACCTTTTCCTTGCGTATAAAATCCATCGGCCAGCCAATACACGAAGCTAAGCAAATAATAGGCATGGGGTGTGAAGCATTGAGACCGATGTGAGCAGTCAGTTTTGAATATTGTGTTGACCAACATTTAACAAACACCTAAGAGTGAAACATCAGACCCTACCTCTAAATTGAGTCTTGGTGCAAGTTCATTGCTCAGTCAGTGAGATGGGGAGCTGCTTTGAAACCAAACTGGTCGTGTTTGGCAGTCGGCATCCACATGTTGTCTTGTACTGTCACCAGGTCAGAAATGAGATGTCAGTGTAGGAGAAGAAAGCTCAACTGTGTTGTGGCCCTGAGCAGTTCCGAAGGTTCAGCGCGTTGGACAAGGACACTGACACAGTGCGCCATCCGATCTGAAGTGCTACTCCCCCACTTTGTGCTTACTTTCCCTCGCAGTGCTTCTCCTCTATGTGACCTCTTTGTCTACCTCCCACAGACCATCCATTTTGTTTCTGTCATTCTGTGTCCATCAGCAATTTGACCAATATATCTCACCGGAATGTCTGCTGATGTGACATCTTCTCTATCCAGCTTATGGATGGAGAGAGTGAGAACATTTTCAGCCGCCTTTCACTCTGAGGGTAGGCTCCAATAATTCTGTGAACAGTATGACCATTATAGAAAATGGGTGGTTGTATGGATGATCCTGAACAGGTTGAGCTCTGTAGTATATGGATGCCTGAAGGGTTCTGCAAATAAAACAATATATCTCAGTCCTGTAATTGTCTGTGCACTTTTAAAGCTGAAGAAAAGAGAAATAACATTTATTACTCCCCCTAAGGGAAATCCGAATTTGCTGTATCTTTTGGTATGACATAAAGTTGGATTCAAACATCGGAATGCACATATCCCTTGAATAGTGGTAGTCGACATATTTCCGATACGAGTTTCCTCCTTTTTGCCTCTCAAACCTTTCAAGCTTCCGGTCTAAAAAGAAATCTATTGAGAATGAATATCCATTACCAAAAACCTTCATAACTTATAGTCACAATCCTCTCCAGAAAGCTTTTTAGCCTTTTAGACAGCAGGCAACTGGTCTTCACCTGGTTTCATCTTTAGGTGACATTATTTACAATGCCAAGCCTTTGGAATTGTGGAAATTTGGATCTGGATTCTTGAATACGTCTACCAACAATTCTTTTTCCAAGGGCTGACGGTTTTTGTGCGCGACAACATATAAGCAGGATATTATGGGATTGACAGCTATGCCTCTTACAGGCATATATAGGTGGAGATCACAAAGTTAAATCAATAGCCAGACAAAAGGTGAGTTGGCCCAGAAAAAAAATATATATATATTACTGCCCCCATTGAATCTGTCAAGCTCATCACAGATTTCAGTACTCATCACCTTCAGGCACTGCAGAGCCAATATAAAGAGGCTGTTATTTTGACATAGTGGTGTATAGTTTTTATATAGCCTTCTCTCTCTCTCTCTCTCTCTCTCTCTATATATATATATATATATATATATATATATATATATATATATATATATATATATATATATATATATATATATATATATATATATATATATATATATATATATGAAAGTGATGTTCTTTGGTGCATGTATAAAGCCTTGACTTCAAATGGCAGTTCGGTGGAACCTGTCCAAAGACACTTTTTAAATATGGTGTTCAGAAAGGCTGGACATATAGTCTTATGAAAAGACATGATTGAACAGTGATTTTCCAAACATAATGTATTGATGTCTTGAAAGCCAACCAAAACATCCAATGCACCAAACACCACCAGAAAAGGGTGAACATCTGCCTCCCTGCACGTCATCATCGTCTTTCATTTGCAATCAAAGTGGTCGAGGCTGCACACAAAAAATGAATAAATAAAAAAGGAGAGTAGAGATGGAAATCCTCTGTTGACTTACCTCCTCCGAAAAATGCATACTAAACAGCCTGCAGCTGCCGAACATCTCTTGTGTAATAGCAATTTTTAAATGCATTTTAATGAAGTGTGCAGTCAGTCTTTTTAACAAATAGCAGTGTTTGCACTCCAACCTCTGCTGTGGCCTTGCTTGGCTGTATTTGTTTTTGTTCCGTTCTGGGGTGTTTGTTATTTGTTCCGTTTTCTTCTGGGGTGGTATCGGCAGTTTTATTCCTCTCATGATCTGGGTTTCTTTTTATTTATTTTTTATTGTACTATTGTTTGTTGATTACGTATTCCAGTTTGTTGTTTATGTTTTATTGTTTATCTATGTATTTATTGCTCAAACATGGGATGTAGTCTGCTACTTGGGGAGTGAACGGAATAAGAATTTCATTGTGTAGTATACGACAATAAAAACTCTTGAATCTTTTGGCTTTTGTTTTTTCCTTTCATGTTCTGAGTTTGTTTCTTTTTTCTTGGTCTTTTTTAGTTTTTTTTTTCTTGTTTCTAGGTTTTGGTTGTCACTTTGTATACACCTTGTTTGTTTGTTTTTAAGAACACCTGCCTCCCTATATTTGGGTTCACAACCTCCACATCCATGCTTCAACCTGACAGATATATTGGGACTGTGATTCCTTAATGGAAAGTCAGTCGAGAAAATTCAGAAATGCTAAACCTTGTTTTGTAGTGTGAATTTATTTAGTTGCTGAGGCTTCCAAACTAGTATATGATCGGCGCCATTCTCAAGTTTGGTCAGTGGGTCACTGGTTGGTTGATTAATCATTTTGTCAGCATGTCAATAAATGCATTTGTTGAATCTTCAGTAATTCACTCATAGTTATTATGTGTTAGTTGTTTAGTACAGTCGGTCAATTTTTTGATTGTGCTAGCAGGTTGTTCGTAAATTGGTAAAGTAGTGGCAATGAGGAATTATTTCAGTTACTTTATCGGTTACTTGATTGGTTGCTTGATCAGTCAACCGGCATGTTAGTTCGTAAAATGGTTGAATGGTCATTCAGACGATTGTTGCGTTGGCTGGTCAATTCTTATGGTTAGTTGTTCTGTCATCGGTTGGTTAGCCAGCCAGTTACCTAGTGAAGACTGTTGAAGGTTATTTGGCTGGTAAGGCAATCCAAAAGTTAGCATTAAGCACCCTGTTAGTCAGGCAGTTGCTATGGCAATCAACTGTCAGTTTGCTTTTTCAGTCATTGTGTCAAACAGTGACCTCAATCTTACAGGTGGCCCTATTATTACTATAATCCCAACCTGACTTTGTGCATGAATGGCTTGAATTCAGTGCCAGCTCCCAATTATTCAAATAGGGCACTCATTTCAAACTCCAGTCCTCGAGGGCCGGCATCCTGCATGTTTCCGATTTTCAATGTTTCTCTCTCCAACACTCCTGAATCAAATGATTAGCTCACCGGCAAGCTTGAAGATTATCCTAATCATTTAAAATCAGGTGCGTTTGAGAGAAACATTCTAAAGACCTACATAATAACTATGAGCCACAATCACTTATTTCTCTGTCAATCAAATAGAGATTCCGGGTCTGGACAGATCATCTAATCATTATGCAGAAGCTAAAGTGTCCAGGCCAGCCCACAGCCCAATAGACCTCAGGGACACTAGCGTCAGAAGGCTTGGATGAAGCCCAGCATTTCTCCAATGATCATCTAGTTCCCCGCGATGGATAAACCTTCTCTACTATACACATCAAGTGCAGGAAACTCTCAGTGTCAATACACGAAGGAAGTCCTGTCAGTTCAGATTTAGTATATGATTCGGATCAAAAGAAGAGTGCATTCTGGCAAATGTTTGCTCAATGAAATATGTACAGCACTACATTTTTCACAATTTCGTTTTGGAGGGGATGCTGGGGGTTTCAGGGAAGCCGAGCTTCCTTTGCACTCAACACAGGGTCAGCAGAGGGAGTTCAAAAGGGGCAATGGCAACACAAAAATGCCTGTGCATATGCTTCAAATGAACATTGCTGTGTTACAGACTTGCAGATTAGATTACAGTCATCTACTTGACCATTACCTCACGGCATTAACCGTATTAGCTGTGTTTTTTTTCTTCAATTGACGTTCTTCTTTTACGCAAGACAAAAACAAAGATGACGGATTAAGTTGTCAAAATGTGGTCAGGTTTCCGATGGACACACATTTATTTGAAAGTATGCGTCCCCATAAAAAATTATGCATCAAGGATACAGGGATGCAGGCTAATGAGAGCACTCTACGTCTCCACTTAATTACCAATAAAATAGTACATGGAGGTGCATCAAAAGTGAGGAGTTAACAAAATGTACTGTATATATCGCTCAGTTTGACACAAATCTATCCACAATTTTAACCTTTTGCCTGCTGGGAAATAAAAACAGAGACCTTAAAGTGGGTATTTTTGGAGAAATCATAAAACTTTATTTTTTCCCACATGATCTATGGTTGTCATTTATGGGAACTTTACCCTCCAACATGTGGACCTTTTTGTCAGAGCAGGCTGGGTCACAAATATTTCAGAAGGGGTACATCTTGGAAAATAGGTTGAGAATCACTGATTAATTCATCAAGAACCAAGTTTCTTTGAGGCTTTTCCTTGCATAGATTGGCTCAAGAACCACACAATTTATACTATATTCCACGACCCAACCAGCCCTTCATGAATGTGCACTTGAACTATACTCAAGTAGTCATGCATATCCCAGTTGTGGGGGTGAGAGAGGTAACACAGAATAGCACTATGAAATTTTGATGGCAATGGGTTGAAGGAGCGAGGCTTTCAGCACATCATTGGAAATCTCCTGGCAACCAAGGACTATAGCTGCCTAAACCATGAATGATTCAGGAGAATTCCAGGCCTTTGCAAATTAAAAACTTCAAGCCACAACACATTCTGGGGTGAGGAACCTCAGTCAAGACATCTAGGGTTGGGCGATATTATCGATATATTGCAATACAAAGTGGCGCAATACGCATATTGCAATATGACATTCATTCTCCAATATATGGGTTTTGAAATGCCTTATTTTCGTAATACTTTATTTTTATATCAATCTGCTCCGCAGTGGCTTTTGTATCATGATTTGAGTCATGTTATGAATTGTTTTACATATAAATCATTCCAGGCGCTTCAAAAACACCACATTAAATGTTACAGTAGTGTTGCGTGTGACTGGAGAGCAAGATTGGTCGAGTGAGTGAGAGAGTGTGGAGGAAGTGCATGGATGGCAGGAAAGGAAGTTGTTGGGCCCGGTAGATTGCTGTGTTGTGTTTAGATGTAATGAAAGTGAAGGCTAATGTCGACCCTGTCTCCCCGCTGCCCATTTTGTCGGCTGCAGTCTCCAATCGGAGCCAACGTGTGAAGGCCGTCTGTCCTGGAGGGCAACTCCGGCCCTGGAAGAGGGACGGACAACAAAACATTACCTTTCCCTAAACCCTCGGCAGCGGAGGACGGCAAACAGCAGAAAAAGAAAACTTTCCTGTTCAAGTTGCCCTTAATAAGCTCTTGTATGTGTTCCTGAGAAGTGCAATAATATCTGAGCAGCCATATTAATGAACTGTAGAATCTATTGTTGCGTTTAATTCAAATGGGAATTTTGAGATTTCAAGTTTTATTTCGTTTTTTATTATTTTATATGCCAAGAGATTTTGGTGATGTATAGGGGGAAAAACATACAGAAGTGACCGTATACATCAGATTTCTCCTTGGTTTGTGTTGTATTTTTTTTCACCAACGCCAGTGACGTCGAAGATCTCTTTAGTTTACGGTTGAAGAGCACTGCCACCTGTTTATTCCTGCCACATGAGTTCCATCTGAAAGAGTTTTCCCAACTGCTGGAGACATATAAACAGAGTCAAGAACACTTTAAAAAAAAAAGTTTAATGTGTGCTCAGAGATGTCAATAATATTTGGCTTCTGATGCAAAAAAATAGAATTGTCTATCTGAATAATTTCCTTCTGCTTTAAATTATTATTTTTTATTATGTTTTAAATCATTTTAAAATATATGCCCAAGATTTTTGCAAAACATAACGCTGTATCGCAACATATTGCAATACACTTTTAATACCCAATTCCCAGCCCTAATACCATCTAATGGTATAATCATGAGGACCGTTGTTGAGATTTTGGCAGTCTGTGGATCCTTCCCTTTGAACAGATTTCCACATGGAAAAAACAATTACTTGCACTGTACCACCATGTTCTGAAGTTTGAGCTGGTCATCGGTAACACCCAAATCCTTTTTTGGCATTGGGTAAGTTTCCAACAAGGGATTTTACTGTTTGGATTTTGAACACAAAGTTATGCGTGTCAGAGTTTCTCTAGTACCCCTATGTTTTCAAGGATTATATATCTAGTTATATCACCATTATTCATCGTTTATTGTTTGGGATTTTTTCGATTACAGACTTTTACATACAATTGCAAGTAAAATAGAATTTTAAAAAGTTGACAATACACTGATTTGCACATTTTTTTTTTTGCTTGACATATGTATGCTCCATGTATTATATCCCTAAATACAACCCAAGAACGGATTACAAAATCTGTGTCGGCCTTAAAAGGATCATTCTAATGGTTTCGTTTGTCAGTTACCACAGAGGAATAACATGATTTTTAGCAGGGTTTAAAGACCGTTGAAGGCAGTGTCGACTTTTCTCAAAAAAATCAATTGTCATTTGCCTGCTCAGAGAGGACTGGAACTCTGGAAAACTCAATCTGGAAATCAAAGCCTGGCGTTGAGAGCCCCGGGAAGTATCAAATCATCTGGGTGCAAGCTGACTGTGGAGGATGACACTCCACTGCAACAATTTGACAGCTTTTGTACCTCCAAGACATTTATTTGTGGAGCAAGTAGTTGCTTTGTTATGCTGTATGGATTTTCAAGCATTGTAGCAAAGCTCTTCCACAATGCCACTCTTTAATGTCTTCTATAGTTATGGCTAATGGCCTTTTGTTTTCTAATGATCGCCATTTTTAGGCTTTGTCAACTATTTGTGCTGCGCGAAGCGACATGTCGCAGCTGCCTAATTGAATCCATTCATTATTCAGACTAAGCTCCACGTTGTGGAGAATATCAATGTCAGAAGCTGTGCTGTCACTTATGGATTCACAACTGTCACATGGAATGAATGTCAGCATACACAATGTAACATGGATCTCTATCCGATGGCAAATAAGTGAAACAATACATTATACAAATTCAGAAATAATGCAAACAAATTAAATGCACTGTCATTAGTCTTGGACAGATTTATCTTAGCAGAGCAGGAGTTTGTGCTGTTCTCTTGGCATAGACAAAGCCAAGAGTTATTGCCTTGTTTTTTGTTGTTGTTTTGTTTTGTTTTTACACTTTTGACAAAATTAAATCTCCACAATGCTACTTAGTTGTCATTTGTGCAAGATGAATGCGATCAAAAGTGCACTGTAGTGCTGGCTGATGCAATCACTAGGAATGGGAATAGACACAAATCTCACAAAATGTGATTTTTCACGAGATTGAGCCCACAAAAACGATTTTTTAAAAAAACGTGTAACATAAAATAATGCCTGATATAAATTTGACAGTTGTCAAACTGTTTCCCTTTTACTGAGCAGACCAACAAAATTAGCAATCTTGTGCAACCTATTTTGGAACCAAGAGCTACTTCTTTGGTACTGAATAATAAGAAGGACTACCAGTTAATGTAATGACACCGATCACGTTAATGATTTAGTGAATAACTGGAGTAAACATGAAAGCCAACAGTAATATGCAATGTTAATGTAATACATGTATAGTTTGTTGAATTCCTAGAAAATCACTCAATGTTCTACCACTTGTATGCAATTTGCAGAACAGGCCTGTTGGCTACTTGTGATCCTTGGGGGCTACCTGGTGCCCACACGTTGATCTAGTGTGCAAATGTAAATATAAAATAAGAGCCAGGCTTATTTTTCAGCAACAGCTGAGATCCGTTCTCATACGCAAACGTTTAACAAAATGTATACAGCTCTTGTTAGCTGTGGTGTAAAGTCATTTTTAAAAAATTGTATTTCTTGCAGTGTTGTCATGTATACCAGTAATCTGTCCCTCTGAATTTTGGTGGAGATGAAATGACATCAGAACCACGGAACACACATCTGAGTGTTGACCAGGTTTGATCAACTTTGGTCAAGAGTACAAACGGCTACAAACAGGCTATCAGCATTAAAGCATGCTGTCGACAGCCACCCATGTAGCGTACTTGAGCCCTGCAAGCTAATTCATGCTAGAAACTGCACTGGATGCTGTCAGCAGACACCATACATTTGCCAGCACAATTAAGTCTTGTTTTTTTTTTTTTTTTTTTCGTTTTTTTGGCACCCTAAATTGGCGATCTAATGTGAATTAAGGACAGGATTGTGCTGTTTGTATCAAGTTGCTACTTATGACTTTCCTGACAGATTTTGTGATAAAAGCCAGTGGGTGTTGGGATATTCATTCCTCAAAAAAAAAAAAAAAAAGGATCTTGTGTTGAGTGGCTCAGTGACGCAGCGGTTAGCACGTCCGCAAAGACACCAAGAAAGGCAATATCAGTGTGCAATACTACAGAATTACAGATTGTTATCGGCTGAACAGTACGTAGCCAATCATTTTTAATAGTACCGTCTGCAAACTTTTACAAGTGTTTTACTTATCCTCTGGCGATCTGTTGGTGCGATGCGAACTCATAGCGTCATTTAGCCAGTGAGACTAAATTAGGCAAATAATACAATAATATAATACAACCAACAAGGCTCTATCCGTAAGTCTTTCCTATTGAGCAGAGAATAACGCCGGTTTTTCCTAGTGAGTTGCTTATAAATAGACTGCCGCCATGAATCATTTCACTGTGTGACAGCGTGCCGAAAATATGGATGTAATTACTGCGATGCGCTTTTCAGCACGTGGAACGAAGCGCAGGATCATTAATTTTTGTGGCTTCAACAACCAAGGCACCTTTGAAGGTGACGTGCTGGAAATGACAAATTGGCCATTTTGTAGCAGCTATATCAAAAACATCTTTGATTTTTAACCTAATCTACTTCCCAAATCAAAGCTGATTATGCATTCTGTCTACGGTCTCATGAGATACTTTGTAAAAGATGTCAAATGCTGGCCCCGCGACCTGACCTCAGATAAGCGGAAGAAACTTGATCGATGGAAGACAATGTAAGGTCAAATTCTTACATTTTATTGACTCCATTAGATGTTTTAACAGAATGTTTTTTGTGTAGTAATGGAATTAATCATGTTTTTAGACGCTACTATCTCCTAAGTTCAACTTATTGGTCGATGTAAGGTTGAATCTCATGGAATAGCAAACAAAAACAATCAAAATTTTCTTGCTTTGTATTTTCACTTGTGACAGAAATTCACCCCCAAGCAGCAATAGCACTTTGTCCAAAATGTGGTACATGCATGTGTCCATCGTCAGACATAGACAATCCCCTGCATTTCTATTACTATAAATAGTTAACCGCACAGTTCTGCTAATCTTTCGGCTTGGACCGTACTGTATGGCTTTTTTGCATACACCGGTAGACACTCGAATATGCCAGTTTTTCATCTGACTAGCCAGCCTAGCTGTCAAGCCGTGGACTGAGAAAGTCAGTGTGAGGACAGCAGCAGTGGCGTCTTGAGGACTAAGCATTGTTTTTTCTGCCCAAATCACTAGTAACAATTAGAAAGCGCCTGTTTAACATGTCTCAAAATGGTATGCAACTCAATGGAAATGAATATGAAACATTTCATGCAAGGTGCATCATAAATGTAAGACCTGTATAACTTCAAACTTTCTTTAGGAAAAGTTATTTTTTGTTAATGATTTTGAAACATTATTTTTTGTTAATGATTTTGAAACAATATTGATTCAGTTGTATTGTGAAGCAAAGAGTTATTGCATCGTGAGCATGTGTCATTAGGGCGTATTCAAACCAGAAAAGTCATTCACTCCGCTTGTTTTGTCCGAATAAAACGCTTTTTTCTGGTTGTGTGGTGCACATTCACACTGCACAGTTAGCAAGCAAAATATATCTGGCGACCACAATGACGCGTTTGGCGACGGGTGCTCCCATTGGATATGAACGACGAGAGAGGCATCAAGAACACAAACTGGAACTGAAGAAAAACAAGAAATTGCAATGTGCTGAATTCTTATTGCTTTGCATTTTTGCTGTTACCATAGCTCAAAATAATTGTGAGCATCTCATTCAACATAAGTTTTCTGACGCACTGTTTTACTTTGGAACAATGTTGGGATATGTGTGCAGTAATCTGAAAAAGACAATGTGCTATGTGTTTCCCAACCCACAACGATTTTCCAGTGTGTTTTTGGTTTTACCTTTAAATCTTTGCTCTCTGGCAAAAATGGTCTTTGTGTAAGTGTGTTAGTGCGAGCATGTGCGCCCGTGTGTTAAGGGGGATTTATGTCTTTTTTTTACCGCAGGTGAAATAATGTTATCCTATGCTGGGATGTCAGAAAAATATAGATTTTACCATCAACAACACACGTGTTCAAAACACAAGGAGGCTCTGGATAAGAAAACGTCAATCTCTGCAAAGAAAAGTGAATTGAGCGTCACCTACAAAGCTGTTCCACAAAATATGTACAATCTCCAATATTTCACAGGATTTCTCCTGTCCACTTGATTGGCACCGTCTTTTTTTTTTTGTTGTCTTTCCACACGGCTGGATGATGCCTGTCTGTTGATCCATTGAGCCCCGGGATCGATACATCTCGGTTTAATCTGGGAATTGGGGTAATAAGCTGTTGTATTACTGCTGCACTATTGCCTGGAAGAAAAAGACACACAGACAAAACACACACACATACACAATCCATGATTGATCTGTTGACAAAAGGAACAGAAGAAAGATGAGTGTGTATTTTTGTAGACTGGCCAAAAGATGTGAACTGGTGATTACGGTCATGGATTTCGAAGCGATTATGGGGTCATCCTTCTAGTCTTGTGGTTATGCAAGGAAACTCCACTCAGACTGGATAAACATCGGTATGTAAACATGGCATCTGTGTGTAAGCATTTGGGCTAGCTCCCTCAAATGCCTTAATTGTGGACCGAGGTCACAAATTTAGTTGTCGGTGAGGAGCCATTCTTTAGTATTCAGACCATGCAACTAAACCCAATTAAAAAGCGGACAGAAAACCATAAGTGTGCACACACATATGCATGCGTATGTATGTTGGCTGCAATGTGTGAATGGACAAGATATTGTAGTCATAAATTTTGGTGACAGTAAGGATTCAGGTTTCTATTATTAAGGTGTTATTTTATGCAAGGTAATCTTGCAAATCAGTGGATTTAAAAGCTTTTGTGGAATATGACGAGGGTGTGCATCTGTGCATGACACAGCATAGAAATCCAGTGATTCTATTAAAAAAAAAAACTGAATGAATTGGTCTACAAATGGAATGTGTCTACTCGTATATGCAGTATAGTTCACATGAAAAAGTAATCGTCACAGGATGACATATTACTCATTGTCTAGATTCTTCATGGCAGAGGTGCTCGTGTGTGTGTGTGTGTGTGTGTGCATGTTTGTGTGTGTGAAAGCTAGCATTCATTATGTTTCTCCTCCTTTGCAGGATTGCGCTCTTCTTTCTGGTCACAGGCCGATCGCTAAGCCAGTCACTCAGTTGACTTCCTTCCAAGACTGCAGCCTCCTCATGGAATTGCAAAGATAATAATAAACAATTACAATAGGCCACCCAAGCAGATGTATGTTTGTTTGATTTCGGCCAATGTGCATGGATGAAAAACAGAATAAAGGTGAAGGTCCCGGAGGAGAGCCACACAGGAGACGGAGGATGATTCTATTCACCACACAGCAGCGGAAAATCAAAACAAAATGACCAGCAGTTTGATTTTAAAATAAAACAATGGAATACCTGTGATTGGTTGGCACAAATTCTGGATATTCTTTCGCTAAAGAATATGGATGGATGGATGGATGGATGGATGGATGGATGGATGGATGGATGGATGGATGGATGGATGGATGGATGGATGGAACACTATTAAGCGTAAGCTCATCACAGCAAGGTTTAAAATTTGTTTTTGAATTATTAATTACCTGAGAATCTTTCCATGTTACAACCCCGTAGAGTGCTGTATTTTTCTGTGTACAAGTCAACCTCATGTAGTCGACAAGTCAACCCCCCCCACCCATTTTTACTTCAATTTGGGTGAATTTTACAAAAACGTGACGATAGGTCGACCTCTGACTTTAGTGACACATAAAATGGCTGTTAAATTAAGGGTGGTGTGCCACGACAGTGGCGAGATCAGAGTGTGGATCAGTTGTTCTTCGCTGTGTTTCTCCCCCCGCCTGCTGACATCCACTCATGCGACTGTTCTTGCGTTTTTGTCTTGAACAAACAAGTCAAGTCATATTTTCCTTTTCATAATAGGTCAAAATCCTCTGGAAAAATTATTCATGCAGTCTCATTGTTGACAAGAAAGAGTCAATAAGACGGCGCTTGATGAAAGTGCATTTGAAAGTGCAAACATACTCAAACGGCTGCATACTATAACGAATTAGTGGTTTATATAATCATTTTAAGGATTGTAAAGGGCAATGCTTATTTTATATTCGAATTAACGCTATTAAAACACAGATATAGTACTTGGAGAAAATTGGTCGGGTTTTGACTTATGCAATTCTAAGTCGACCCCCAAATATGGGGGCTGAAAATAAGGGGGGGGGGGGGGGGGGGGGGGGACTCGACTTGTACACGGAGAAATATGGTACTTCACTTGTTTGGTCATTTTTCGCAGTAAAAATTTTGATTTTGTAGGTCTGACGAGGTTAACCTGTTCTTAATTAATCACAAAATAAGTGTCACAATCCTGTATTAACTCCCATTGATTACACAATTTTGATTGCACAATTCTTTAGCTTAGCCACGAATGGTTACAGTAAAGGTTGCTATCAAGCCAGTTAACAGGTCAATTCATAGGATTGCCTACACTGGGTCAAAGGTGCGCCCTGTGGTGAATTTTGCTTCAAGGATCATCCCGATGGTGCAGATAAAAACCAAGATAATTTTCACTTATTGTAACATCTTTTCATCAAAACATGACATGTTTAGCATACACCCCTAAGCTAAACAGGTGAGGCAGCTACCAGCAACAAGTGAACCGACAACAAATGTCAAAATAATGTAAAATAATGAATAAATAACAAGTGGTCTTCAAACATGTCGAGCAAACAATGTTAGTAAAAAGTAGTTAACTTCATCATCATGATTAATCAAAATTTTAAAAAGTAATCGTTTGAGAGCTCTGGAATTTAGTCTCTAATTAATTTGATAGCCCCATTACTTTTTATGTTAAATTAGTACATGTAAAAACACATTATGACACTTGCTTTTCCCTGCTCAGTGTCAGCAATTTTGAGAATGTACTTGACCAAAGCCAGAAAAGAGGTGAGGACATGGTCCTTATCGGAACCCTGAGCATGTGATATTATTTTCAGTCAACTCCAAAAAGTCCACTTTTAATAATATTGAAAGTACTTGAAAAATAATGGTGATCAAATTGATTATAGAAAAAATATTACTCATTTACTGCTTAGTGTCCCGCTCTGTTTAATTCTTGGCATTCCCTTTCATTACGTTGTCATTGCTGTATGTTTTTTATGAAGTACAATTTTACGGTGCCACTTTTCAAGGCAAAAACACATTCCAAAGATTTTTCAAATTTTATTTCTGAAATGTAAGGTTTTAAACATAGCTATAATTGTTCAAATTCAAGGTCAATGATAACATTCCAAAAGACATACAGAGAGCAAAGGGGCTCCATGAAGAGTACGGTACTTCCAAATAACTTTATAAAAGCACACCACAGCAGGGCGATCAAGACCTTGTAGACAGAAAGCCTCTTCATCAAAAAACAACGACAACAACAAACCTTCAGTCACAAAGCAGCTGTCATTTTGATCATCATCATTTTCCTGTCCACTGCATTACACCGCTTCACATTTGGATGGATTAGAGATGAGCAGAATAATGTATGTGAGGGATGTCTGCATCTGGGACAAATTGAGGTGACAGCTTTTTTGAAGAAATCATAGGATTTAAAAGAAAATTGAATTAAGGGAATTGGCAGGCACCACATGAATAACTGATACGTTCATGGCAGATGGGACAAAAAAAACATGAATGAAACTAAAGCTTGAAAACAACTGTCTTTCAATCAAGTGCATATCTTATTTTGGGGTGGGCAAGCAAATGGGCAAAAAAAAGTGTGTTTAAAAATGGGATTCTTAATATGTGGAAGAAAAATAAACATTACAATTGATGCTCAAGACACAATATCACTAAAAAGCATTTATTTTTTCAATGTGGAAAATGTGAGTGTTGAATTTGTTTAAATTTGGATTAAATCGCTGGATTAGAATGTGAACCAGGAATTTCCTTTCAGCAAAAGTGACCTGTTGCAAAGCCTGTTTCATCCTAACAACAAAGTATTTTCTTTCCATATAAAGATTTAATGTAGAAGAAAGATAAATGCAAAAGTCCAAATGACTTTTCAATACAAATGCCTCTTACTTTGTAACATAAACTTTTCTTTTTCAATACAGAGCAATCTTTAATTTGCAAAATAAGTGTTTCAAATCATATTTCACGTGTTCCAATTTGCTCATAATTTGAAGAGAATAATGTACATTACTTTCACCACATTAAATAAATAGATTTTTCTGATGCATAAATTAAACTAAAAATAAACTATAAACTAAAATGTGATGCACCCTCTGAAGTGCCTTCTCAAACCCAATTTGAGACCCACTAATACAAATAATTTGTGTCTAGCTCTTTTTGAGAGTCATCTCACATAACTGCCAGCAAGATTTGAAGACAATTTTTAATATTTTATTAAAATATATATATATATATATATATATATATATATATATATATATATATATATATATATATATATATTTATCAACATGCATTTGGTGTTTGTTAGTTTGTTTTATTTGGGCCTTTTTAATTTTTTTCCTCAAAACATCCATTGGTCTATGACGTTACATAAATGCCACTGGAGGATTAAAACCCTCAAGAGAAACAAAATAACAAGTTCCAGTGCTTTGACCCGATGCACACAAGGAGAAACTTTAGGAAGACCCCTGGGCGCACACAGCTTTTCCTTGTTCTATTTCTGAGAAATTAATTGTGACGTGACACATCAGCGGCGACAGCTGCAGACATTCAGGCCCGACCCCGTCTGGTCAACCCTGAGCTACAGAGTCAGAGCGAGTCCAATCTGTCACCTGTGAAAAAGTCTCCTGCTTGGCAAGAGGTGTGGCTGTCCACAAACCAGGCGCAGATGTCCCCCCATTACCCTCAAGGGGAGGCCTTCGCTAAATGCCGATGAGGAGCTAATTGTAATTAGTCTGCATGGGTGCTCACCTCGCTGGTGGACATGCAGATCTGGAATGTGTGTGCGTGTGGGGGGGAGTGGGGGGGCGTATGTGTGTGTGTTCCAGTTGCAAAGCAAACTTGACATTTGGAAGGAACAAGTGTTCCCTCAAGCGCCAGCTGATCCATTTTCTCCACACATGGTGTATGAGGTCAGTCAAATTTAGAGCCTTCTTTTTAGACCAAGGGCAGTGGGGTCGCTCTCTTATACTTGTATTCAGTAGAACCGCTCAATGAAATAAAAGTGGCTATTTGGCGTGCCAGCCATCTTTGGTTTTAAACAGTATGAGATTCCATTTAATGAAATGACCCACTGCAGTTTGACTCCTCTAGCAAAGTGGTTCGCCACAGTAACAGCCTCGTGTTGCTCATCATTCATCATCACTAACCCCCTCTGCCTGTCTGCAGAGGTATTGTGGAAAAGGGAAAAACGTCCAAAAAGGATGAGGCAGGGCAGGAGACTATATCAGTCAAAGTCCGGCCCTTGGGGCAAATGAGGCCCGCGTTCAAATTTTCACCACCCTGCAGCCGACCAGAACTATTGACTACAGTTTAAAATACATGTGTACAGAAAAGCTACCATATTTTCACTGCCATGAGGTGCATTTTTAAAGCTTTAAATCACAGGTGTCAAACTCAAGGCCCGGGGGCCAAATCCGGCCCGCCACGTCAATTAGTGTGGTAGGCGAAAGCAAATCATGTAAGTTTCCATGACCCTTGCTAAACTCTTTTCCAAAACTTTAGCTTGTCATGTATAATGAAAAATAAAGTTGAGATTTTTTGGTTTGTTCCGTTACAGTAATGTAATCAATAAATGAACAAACTAGACTGCTTTACTTCTGATTTCAAGACAACTAAGCCATCAATTTGTTGGGTACAGTAATAATACTATAAGACAATTTAAAATCGACTTGGTTTCCTCAACATATCGGCCCAATGAAGGAAGTTCTCTTTACAAAATGGCCCGCGACAAAAATGAGTTTGACACCTCTGCTTTAAATTATCACTGAAATTGATAGGGCATCTTATGATGACTACAGAGTTTATACATGTTTCACGTTAGTATAACACTGAAAAAAAAAACAACAACAAAGTACATCAAAGTGCCTGCAATTTAAATAAATAAAAAAAAGCCAATTCTTTATATAATTGTAATTACAAATCACATGATAAAAACAAAGCCTTTTCCCTGGGGTCATCCGTATTTGCAGTCCAGCTTCCTCCCACACTCCAAAAAACATGCATGGCAGGTGTACTGAATACTCAAAACTTTCCTTAGGTGTGAATGGTGCGTGAATAGTTGTTGGTCTCTATGTGCCGTGCAATTGGCTAGCAACCAGTCCAGGCGGTCCCCCGCCTACTGCCCGAAGTCAGCTGAAATAGGTACCAGCAAACCTGTGACCTTTGTGAGTATAAGCAGCTAAAGAAAATGGATGGATAGATGCATGTCAATCATTCATATATTTTCATATTAGGTTTATCAGACTAATTGTGATTACTTAATTACAGTCATAGTTAAAGTTCATCGCATTCAGCTCATTTTGAATTTCTGTATGCTGATTAGACCTACTTTCATACATTGGGCTTCTTCTGGTTGAACTGTTGGGTGTTGGAAAACAAGTAATCACAAGTAATCTTAATCTGTGAGGCTTCTGTTGGTGGTGGAACCACCAGCCACCAACCTTCTGTTGAAGGTGGAAGAGTAATTTTAGAAGATGGAAAACATGGAAATGGAAGAGATTGTGAGACTTGCTGGTTTGATGCGTGGTAAATTCAATTTTAGAAAAAGTCCGAATGGCACCTTTGACTTGAGTGATAAACATTCTTTTTTAGGGGTTTGTTTAGCACAAAAGCAGCTCAGGTTTAGCCTACCACATAAATGCAAAGCGCCCAGATGCGACCTAGCAAGCCATAGCAAAATTCTTTACCAAACTACACTTGAGAATACCCCACAAGTATGTGCAAGTCTGTGACAGGCAGGAGGGGAGATTATTCTAATGTTAGTGACTATTGAATTGGTAGTTGTTCCTGATGGTTAAAATTGAAGGTTGCAACCAGCATTTGGGATTTATCTCAAATACAGCATATGGTAATTTGTTCCAATTTGTTGAAGAAGATAAATGACTGAAGAATTTTTGTTGTTCCTGTATGTCACTTTTTTGTTATGCCACAATACAAGTGTATAATGGATCTGAAAGTAAAATAAACCTCTTGTTCATTGTTTTTCTCAGAATTGTTGGATGAGATTGAAAAGAGATTAATTGAAGTAATTAATTACAGATCTTCATTACGTCATATAAAAAAATATATATGATATGATATCCCAACATACAATATTGGATATGAAGGGCGAGAAAGTAAATGAAGTTGATGCGCATCAAAATGATTGTATTCAAAGCTATTTTTTTTTTTTTTTTTGCATAACAACCAGAGTATGCAACCTTGTGTACCTCAAGGTTGGATCCACACAACTATCGAATCAATGAAAAAGGACAACAAATGCAATGAAAACAGTAAAAGGGGAAATAGTTTGTCTGCCTTGAAGTAAAAGGACAAACGTAAACAAGTAAAAGGTAAGCAACCTCTTGTAAAAACAATAGCAAACTTAACCTAAGATTAAAAAAATAAAACAAGCAAGAAAGAACAAACACAGTCATAATGCTCATTCATGTGAGCTCATCTTTTACAGTATTGTCATGGTTACATCCGCTTCATTCATTGAAGGCCGACTTGGTTTGTGGAAATCCTCGGCGGTCCGGCTGCTGGATGCACTCCAGAGCATGGTGTGAACATGAATAATTAAATGACTCTGCCACAGGGCGGCCCCATTCCCATCCTCCAGCCTAGCAGCTGCCATCCCAGAAGAGTTGTAGAGACTGAAGACCAAAGATGGACCCTGAAACACTCATGAACACAGCTGAGCAGTGTGTCTTGTACATAACTTTTACTGTATTATCCTCCAATTTACATTTTACCCCCAAAACCTACGGTTTTCATTTAAGGCTCTCATTTAAAGCGGAAAAGTAACACATTTTTTCTTTATTGTTTAAATGTGTGTATTTATGCCGAAAGCTGTTGCGCATACTATGGTGGACGATTGGGTGGTGACGTCATTGTATGGGCGCGAGCCTCTGTCATTATCGCTACTGCTGAGGCTCTTCCTATTTTCTCAATGCAATAAAAAAAAAAAAACTATGTGCTCCCTACATTCCATTGGGGGAAAATGGACTAAAACCTGAAAATCCATATCAGCTATTGATACATCTGTGTAGGTACAGTATATTTATCATCTGCTATGTCAGAAATAAAACATGCTAGCTACTACAAAGCATGGGTGTCAGTGTTCAATAGTGTGATAGTTCATCTTTTTTGTTTGTTTGTTTGTTTAATGTGTTTGCATTTTTGTTTGCAGCTGTTTATTTTGTTTCACTTATTTTGTTGTAAAATTGCTTTCATTCATTTTTGTGATCACATTTGTTAATGGTTTGCATTTTCTTCTTCATATTTGCTATTTTTGCTTGCCTCATTCCCGTATTTGCAATGTTCTGCTGGTTGTAGCATTCTTGGCCCAATTCGCCACAGTAAAGAAACTATTATTACAGTTTTTAGACTTCTGCTGGTCACCCAAAATTAAAGTGCTTAAGGCTTAGCTCATCTGTTTACTAGGTTTGATTGGGTGTTTCCTGAGTCTTGAGTACATGTGATTTCGTTTTGATCGACAGTCAATGGCAAAATGTGCTTTAAAATGTAATACTAGTAATACTTACTGTTGAGGGCAGCTCGGTGGCGCAGTGAATAGCACGTCTGCCTCACAGTTCAAAGGTCCCGGTTCAAATACACCTGGCTCCGGCCTTCCTGTGTGGAGTTTGCATTTTCTCCCCGAGCCCGCGTGGGTTCTCTCCGGGCACTCCAGCTTCCTCGTACAATCCAAAAAACATGCATGGCAGGTGAATTGGACTTACTAAATTGTCCATGGGAGTGATTGGTGCGTGAATGGTTGTTCGTCTCTGTGTACCCTGGAATTGGCTGGCAACCAGTTCAGGGTGCCCCCCGCCTACTGCCCGAAGCCAGCTGAGATAGGCGCCAGCAAGCCTGCGACCCCTGTGGGGATAAGCGGCTATAGACGATGGATGGACTTGCTGTTGAAAGTAGCCAAATAAGTTTATGATTCATTTATGTTGGGTGGCAGACATAGAATTTAGTTGTGAGTCCGTTTTTTAATATTACTCCCACACTCAAAAAATGAAAGAAATAATAATCAGATTTACGTTACATTACACACTGCATTCATGATCAACGTTTTGAACTGTATTATTTCAAGTGACAAAAATCTTGCATTTGAGCATTGCGTCGGGTTTGTCTGTATACACAACGGGATATTTGAAAAAGAACGTAAAGGCATTTAGTGTGTGACACTGACCCTGAGGCCAGTACATCACATCACAGCGCTGACGTCGTTGTTTGTTTCTGCATTGGCCACAACTCCCCTTTCCCATTTTTCACGCTGTCCCTCAACCTGACAGGCCATGCCCTCCCGGGAGACTTTCTCCGGGCTTGTCACAGTCCTTGTGCCTGATGTTCACTCTCCTGTGAAAGCACAGTCTGCAGCTCCTGGTAGCAACTAAAAAGACAAAACCTCTCCCCCTCATTTACCCCCAAACCACCACCCGTTCTTGCTGGCAGCAAATTGGGGTCAAGCATTCTTGCTGGAAGGCAGAAAGTGCCTCTTGTCCAACCTGTGAGTGTGTGTGTGTGTTTGTCTACCACATTTTCAGCCTTGGTTTAAGTCCTGTCTCAATTTGTGGCACTTAAATGCAATACAATTAAGTTCAGTTTTCTCATACAGGTATTAAACATAGTTCAAGATTAATTCACATTTTAATCCAAAATCTATTGAAATACCTTTCTTAATTATGGATTAAAATAGTCTCAAATGGTCTTAGTCTTGAAAGAAACAATGTCCTGTTTTGAATAAAGATTAGAGCTAATTTGGATCTGTATAGTGACTGAATTTAGACCTGGATTGCAAGTTTAACTTCACAGAAAAGGTTGAGTGGTGCATGGAGAATATAGATTATCATCAATGATGCTGAAAAATCACCACCATGACCAGCACGGTGTATTTGAAAAGGAAGATAAAGTATATATATATATATATATATATATATATATATATATATATATATATATATATATATATATATATATATATATATATATATATATATATATATATACATATATATATATAAATTGTGTAAAATGTAAATAAAAACAAAATATGATTTGAAAATCCTTCTCAACCCATATTCAATTGAATACACTACAAAGACAATATATTTAGTGTTCAAACTGATAAACGTAATTGTTTTTTGCCAAATAATAATTAACTTAGAATTTCATGGCTGCAACACGTCCAGTATAAGTTGGGAAAAAGCATGTTTAACACTTTTTTTTCATCACTTTTCCTTTTAATAACACTCAATAAATGTTTTGGAAGAGAGGAGACTAATTCTCTTAGTTTCTCATGTGGAGTTCTTTCCCATTCTTGCTCCAGTCCGGATGGTCCACTTCCATTTTGGTCCTGAGGACACGGCGTCCAGTGTTTCTAAAAATAATTTGAAAAGTGGACTCATCAGACCACAAAACACTTTTCCATCGTGCATCAGTCCATTTTACATGAGCTACGGCCCAGAGAACCCGGCGGCGTTTCTGGATGTTGTTCATAAACGTTTTTTGCTTTGCATGGTAGAGTTTTAACCCTCACTGATGTAGTGACGAACTGACAGGCTTGGGGCTTCTTGTGCTTGAGTTGTTGGTGGTTGGAAAACAAGATCAATCACACACTGAAGTGGATCTGTTCAAGGAAATAAATGACTGAAACCACATTTTTGTTGTTGGACATCAATCTTTTCATCTGCATGTTATTGAGCTCTCACAACAGCTGCAGCTACAACTAAGCACTTTACAGAGCATACAACAGCACACAACATAAAAATGAATATGGTGAAACAGATATACGCAACTGTTTACAGTTGTGCAAAGGCAACAGCTACAACTTATCACCTTTTTAAATTGTAAATAATTGACTGTGATCTTACTAACTGAGTTGTCCCGAATGAAATGTGGAAGAAACAGATCTCAGAACGTCACATCCATGTAAAAGCGGCAAAAGTCATATGTCAACATTTTCCCTAAATGAGGCTCAATGGCCCTCCCTGGCCGCCATGTAGCTCAGAAATGTTACAGTTCATACAAAAAAAAAGTAACACACATGGTTGGCACTTACAAGTGATTTTCAAGAACTGCCAGCGTTTGTGGACTACGATGCCCATGATAAACAAAGCGACTACAATCATTTTGACAAGAATGGCACTTAGATGGTTCAATGGACCAAAGTTCATATCCAGAATGCTTGAGGTGGAAGGGAGACATTCTGAGCACTCGTGCACAGCGTTGCCTTATTGACATTCGCTTGCGCCGTTTAAAAAACAAACGTTTCCAGCATGGCGGGCTTATGTGAATAAAGCAGGCAATCAAACAGAGGTCACAGTGGTCACAACAATTACACTGCACATAATCCACGGCAATCCTGAGGAAATTGCAGAGGCTTCTTCTGAAGTAGCACGGTGGACAACTGGGGGGGTCGCCAATGCCATGCTGACAGTACCCCATCCCCTGCTGTCCCCTTAATAAAATAAAATATATTGAACAGCGGGGGGTGAAGGCGGTAAGCGTTTGAACTGGTGATCCTCTTTATCCATCTAGGAGCAGGAGAGGATTTGAAAGCACCCCCGAGGTCGAATTGCACATGCTGTACTGTATCTCATTAGTGCAAACGGGTCGTTCATGGCGACCTTGAGAACGCTTTTAAAATGGCAGGATCCCATTGAGCATTTTCTTTCTGAAGATTAAAGTTTGTCGAGTTTGAACTCAGTTTTGCATCAGCCGATAAAAATTGGAGCCGTTGTAATGAGTTCCCTGTCGTCAGCTCATAGGACGACACCAGAAAGAATCCAGATTGTTCTTTTGTTTTCGCTGTGGCAAATGTGGCAACATTTCCGTTAAGTCCTCTTCTATTCCAGGGAGGAGATGTGCTGTGTGGCTACACCTTGCTGTGCTGCTCCGTGCTCAGTGGATGGTACAATCCCTCACAAGCTACACGATGCTAGCAATCTTTTGTTAGCTCCTTGTATATTGCAGATAAAATGCTTTCACCGCTCTGGTGCACTCGTGTTATATGCTCTGTCTATCTGGAATCATAATGACTTATGAAATGTATTGCTTCAATGTGTTTTGGCTCGTAGTTTAATCATAAAACCTTAGTTAAAAAAAAAAGTCTCTGGTTGTGGTTAACAGTATACCAGACTCCTGGCAGAGGGCGCTTATGAGCCCAAATTTTTTGAACCACCACATTCACAAGAACCATCTTCTCCATTCTTTTTTTTATTTAAATTAACCATCCTCTTGAGCGAAAATTGAACATTACATTCACAGGCTGAGAAAATGAGCAAATCTGGACTTTCAATCAAAACGACCAACGCCGCAGCTGAGAGCTGATTAAAATTTTACGATGCATCAGTTGACATGAGCGACTTCAACTTTGCTTTTGTTGAGAAAAATGATAGGCTAGCTAACCATTTGAAGACATCCACTTTATTTTCTGGCTTGTCAAATGTTATACAGAACGGCTTAATTGAAGCTGTTGTGGACGTCATTATTTGTATGCTACATGTGAGATGCTCGGACAGTCAGCCCTACATTAGGGGGCAGTGTTTCATTGTTTTAATTTTTTTAATCCACCCGTTTTTTGACGCGTTTCAACTCATTCCCAGTTCATCCAATTCGCACCGTTCCAATTTCATATTATTCCAATTATTTATGCAACGACTGCTTATATTTTTCTCATTTCCATTATCCATAGTTTTCCCACAATTCCCTGTTTTCCACACCAAAAATCCCATTGACTTAACATTGGGTGATTTTACATTTCATTTTTTCATCTTTCACATTTCATATTTTCAATATTTAGCTCATTCATCTCACCTTAAGGATCATTTTCATCAGTCCAGTAATTCATACATTCCAACATTTTCCCATAATTCCATATTTTTCACACTTCATTTTCAATGGGAGGGTTCCCCATTCATTCCTAATGGGAGATTTAACATTTCAAATTTTGAGCTCTCCCATTTCACATTTATCATATTTAACTCTTTCATTTCACCTCATGGATCATTACCATCACTCCAACAATTCATACATTTTAATATTTCCCAAAATTCCATATTTTCACATCACTATTCCAATATTCATACCGATGGGAGATTTAACATTCCACATTCACAACATTTAACTCATTCATTTCACCCTAGGGAAAATTTCCATCGTTCCAATAATTCATACATATTCATATTTTCCCATAATTCCATATTTTTCACCTGTAATAATTCATAATTCATTCCCAATGGCATATTTAACATTTCACATTTGAAGCGTCCTCATTTCACATATATATCATTCGATTCATTCCTTTCACATTTTCATCATTACTATTATAATATTCACATATTCCACTAATTCATTACTACTGCATTTGTATGTTATTACCCATAATTCCTCATTCATTCCCACTGTTCTCACCAAAACTTTGTAACCTTCCTTCTTCGCCATTACTCATCCAATTTACACCATTCCAACTTTAATCAATTGCCCCTAATCCCGCCATTCCATTGTCTTCTTCCCACAATCCAAAATGTTCCCATAATTTCCCTTTTTTCAGTTTTTCCCTTGTAGTTTCTACCTTATTTTGCCTATTCAAACCATTGCAACTTTGTAATGATCAGAATGCTTTACAGATTCAAGCCACTCAAACATTCTACATCATTCCACCATTCATTGCCTCTCCCTTCAGCGTTTTTGCCTTCACACACATTTTTTTCAGGAATTGCACATTTCCTAGTTAAGTACATTTTTTCTTGGTACAGGAACAAATTAACAGCATCTAAAAAGAATAATTAATCTGAAGTTGCTGTTTTAAAGTTACAAAAATAGATACCATGATTTTATTGGTCAAACCTATTGTGAATAGATTTTCCTCTATATCAAGCTGAAAACAAGTTTTTCATCCCTTGCTTAAAGAATACATATATTAGACTTTTAACAAAGAGTTGACTGCTGCCAATGAAATGTGTGAAGACGCTGCTCTGGTGGGCTCACCAGTGACACTCCAGCCATGAACCTCGCGTCACTGGCTTAATGTTACCTTTTCTTTATTTTTTTTCTTTTGTAGTTTTTGTGAACTACCTTACCTACTGCACAGTAGGTACTCATCAGTTGCACCATTTGTTTGTACTCAGAGGGCTACTAAACCCTAAATATTTTGTTGTTGTTTGTTTTGCTGATAAACTATAAATGCTGATTATAAGTTCTGGTCATTAGTTTTGACATTTTAGTGCATCGTCACAGAGTAAATCGTAGAGAGTAAAAAAAAAAAGAGTAAAACCGTTTGAATAAGTAAATGTCACCATTTGCATCACAGTGTATTAAGGATTTTATGTCAGTTATCTTTGATATTCAAAGTCATTTAGGAATGCATGCCACAATTGTCTTCGAGCCTTTATCTTGTTTAGTATATAAATTGAATTCCTGTTGTTAAGCCTTTGTCAGAAGATAACGTGCAGTCTCCTGGATCGTGCTACTTAGTACGTTTCCGCTGAGTCCTGCTTTGTTTTGTAAATAGTAAAAACCAGTTACTTGATGAAGTTGCTCTTCACTGTTGGTGACACACAAGGTGTTGTCAGTGAAATCTGGCTCACAAGAAAGTTGGAATTTATGATAATCTGCCCAAAATTAGTTTGTTTGTTGAGCCACCAAAATGTGTCTGTGGTTAACATGTAAGCAATGTCAGTTCTTGTTATAAAGTTCTGCCTTGTATGCGTTTAGCTTGTTAGCATTTTCGTATGTGCCAGGTATTTCCCTTTTGTATATGATATGCAAATGTTTTGCATTGATAAGTACTCATTTACATTTAATTAACGTTTTATATTGAAACGAATAGAATTTGTGATTCAGTGACATGATTGAATCAATCAATGTCACTTGTGTACATTTAAAAATGTGAAGTCAACACATGTGAACCCTAAGTGAGCTAACGTTATTCCTTGTGTCAACACATCCATATTAATTTGCTGTACGAGCTGTCGGGGGAATTTCCAGCGAGTTTCATCAGCTGGTCTGCTGGCTTTGCATCAATGATCATTTTAAGTAAGCTTGTGTTTGATACAGCCTTTGGATGGCAGTGGTTCTCAAACGGTCTATCCTTAGGAAGAAGAAAAAAATCCCTACCAACTAGTCAACCCATTCAATGCGCAGTACACTTGTTTTGTTAATCAGTGTGTCTTTTGATTAAAATAATCCAGTTTTAAATTTCAGTTTTTTGCCCCCAGAAATATTTTTTTAAATCATAAATAAGCGCTAAATGTTTTTTTTTCCTCATGTTCTCATGATTTAATTGTGCCCCAGGTGTGGCTCAGTATGGTATTAGGTCTTGCTGGGTGTTCCCCAGTCACTTTTTAAACTGATTTGCCAAAGCAATAGGCCAACTCAACAGCTGGCCGCAATGGCCAGCTGTCCCGATTGTGGAGTTCACGTCATCTTGTAACCTCAGTAAATAATATGGACACTAGCGGCCCAGTATGCACGTGCGCGCGCACACACACACACACACACACACACACACACACACACACACACACACACACACACACACACACCTACACTTACACTTATACACTGTGTTGTCGTGTGCATCATTTCTTTTATTCAGCCAATTCTGACAATTGGGACAACATCAGTTTTAACATTTTCCTCAACACAAAAGAGGTTCACATTCCAAAACACACATTTTTTTTTCAATTATTAAAACACTACTAAAATGCTACAATATTTTTTGTGCCCAAAATGAGTACACCATTTTTTTCCACTCTTTCAACATGTAACATCTGATTATTGAATACAAGTGTGTGGAGGATAATATACATTTTAAAAAGGTACAGTCCTTTTTTGCAGCAACAATCTAATTATCCAATGTAATATAAATATTTTTAATCAATTTAACATTATTTGGAGTGACTTGTTTTATTTACAATGTGATATTTCAAAGGCTTGCATGTATCAGTATAACATAAACCCCAGTAGTTTTTTGTACACTTGTAGGTAAATTGAAAGGCACAGATTGAATGGCACGATTTTTTTTTTTTCTTAACAATGTTCGCTGTCCAATAAAAAACGTCGGTAACTCAACATTTAGTTTATGTACCCTGGTGACAATGTATGTAATTTAGGCGCTCAGAAAGTTAAATAAAAATACAGGTATTTCATTCATTTGTGACCCTGGGAAAAGTACCACCTGTCTCACCAACTAACATGAAACTTGATGGATGCTTGTCATGACATTGGGCATAAACGAATCAAGGGCCCCTTAAAGGAAACTGAACAGGAATTCAGCAATTTCGGATTACAGGAATACTTTTCCCACTCAGAAAAAAAAAAAAAAAATCCAAACACCAGTTTCCTGGTTCAAAAAAAAAAAAAAATGCAGAGGCCATTTTGGTTTGAAGCAGCCAATTCTCACTAAGTAGCACTCCTGGGAAGTAAAAAAAGTAAAGAAGGAAAGAAAGAACACTTTGTGCCTCACACAGCAATGATGAGAAGAAAAAAAAAAGAGAAGCTGTGAACACCTGACGCCCAAAAATAAAATGTTGGACATTTTTGTTTGAAAGAGAATAACGCTGTATTAAAAGGTCTCAAAGATCAATGACCTAAAATGAACAGGAAGCCAGCCCTTTTGGCTTGAATTAGCCATTTTGCACAAATTCCAGGGCTCGTATGCTTGACAAACTAGTGCTAGGAAGCAATCAGTCGCAGATTTTCTTGACAGATAGCCAATGCTAAATTGCGACTTTTTTTTTCCCTTCACCATATAATGTGGGCTGAGAACGAGAGCAATTTCTTCAAGGATTTTGCCGAAAATTGACAAATTTTGCAGCAGGTACCTGCTTTTTAGTAGACAGCGACATTGTGTTAATAACTTATGGAATGGTCACAATGTCAAATGATTTGGATTTAAGTCCTGATTTGATGATAAATCGTGCCAACAAGTAGCCTGATTTAAAATAGCTCTTCATTAAAAGAAATTCTTCATTAACAGAAAATGAACTATAAAACAAAAAGATATGCGGATATGACACAATCCCATCTCAACATCAATTCATTCATCAGCCACTCTCCTACGGAACAAAGATTTGAGTTGTTACCGAGACAAAAGAAAAAAATGAATAATAAAGTGCTGCTAAATGTATATATATTTTCATTTTACTGGTTTCCTCAAATAAAAGAGAAGAGAGCAGTGATACAGCAGAAGTAGACAGCGAGGCCGAGCAAGCCCAACAATACTGCGACACGTGGCAGCGCACAGCAATACTTCCACAATGGAACGCATAGCAAGGCGTGGACAGTTGATTTAAGAAAAAATAACAAAAGCTGACTTTCATTTTTGGTCCATTTTGTCTCACCCACTTCCATTCAAAAATGTTTTTTCCAAATGCCTGAGGCTCTGGCAGGAAAAAAAAAGCCTCACAGAAAAAAAGACAACTGAGAGTAACTAGGGCACAACTTTTTTTGTTTTTTAGTGTGATATTAAAATTTGCCTCAAGAAAAATTTTACTCTTTAAATCATGAACATACACAGCAGTATCCGGAAAGCCACACTGCAAAAAAAAAAAAAAAAAAAAAGTTCATTGCAACAAAAGTTATGAAATAAAGATGTGATTAAGTTTATCACTTAGATATCCAAAAGCGCCAATGTTTTTGTTTTCTTTTTAAAGTAACATTTTGGCTATATTTTGTGACGGGTATGATTGAAATCTAATAAATTAAGGAATTCTAGGCGTATTAATTTCAATTTTTTTTAAAATTAAAATTAGGACTAATGTAATAAAAAATTGGTCTACAAGGTTACAGTTTCTGAAGTTGCATATTCATAAAAACAATTATTTCATGTATCTTCCTAGTATTTTTTATTCAAAGTGGCCTTAAACTCATTTGCATGCACGTAATCAACTACATATAGACTATCCATCCATTTTCAATAGCCGCTTATCCTCACAAGGGTCGCAGCCTTGCTGGTGCCTATCCCGGCTGACTTCGGGCAGTAGCCAGGGGACAACCTGAACTGGTTGCCAGCCAATATCAGTACGTATAGACCTTTTCTAAAAAACTAAGAATATTTATAATGTCTGTAGCGTCAATATGTAATATACATCCTATTTAAAAGGAGCTGTCAGAAGATCAGTAACAAATTTCCTCAGTAACATATTGGGGTGAATATTTCATGGAAAAGTGCGCCATCTGGAGGAGGAAGCTGTGCAGCAGCTACAGTGCTAGAGTCTACAGTGTTACATACAGCATTTTACAGTATGATCGCTCAGTGGAAAAGTAGATCTAAGTAAAAATAATAATCATAAAAAGGCACATTTTCCTTCTTGAAATAAAAACCTTCTGAAGCGCCTCGTTCACATCTCCCGGGCCACACGCTGCCCGTCAAGTGTTTTGAGTGACACGAGAGGAGGGGAGTGTGTGTGCATGTGTGTGTGTCAGTGGGGGCTGGGGCAGCAGAAGACGTATAGGAGAATCACACGCGATGAAGACGACGAAATGTGCTTGACAGTGTGAAAATGATTCTACGCCGGGACCCGTCTAGCAAGTACGTAGACCCCACCACCCCTTTTCGCTCCCCACCTCTAGCAGGTCCCCTCCTCCCAGTGATCAAGAGTTTGTGCTATCACGGGGCGGGGTGGGTCACTTCAGAGCTGCGAGTCGGCCCCCAGGCTGTTGAGCTCCTCGTGCTTCTCTCCGCCAGTTACGGCGCTCTGGCGGAAGCCGGACGCGATCTCGTCGAAAGTCCGGCCTTTGGTTTCGGGGACTTTAAAGTAGGTGAAGACGAAGAAGAAGAGCAGCAGTACGATGAAAATGACGAAGACGTAGGCGCCGCATGCCGTCTGCACACGAGAAAAGAGGGAGAGCACACAGTATATTAGATGGCCTTACATGACTTTAGGATCCTTTCTAATTATAATGCATACAAACACGCTTTAAAATCCATGATAAGCGTTCATTGATTTATAGATATTACATTGTTTGTAACATGATTAAATTTGTAAAAATGGTGTCCAAAGTCTTTAAGCGCTAATATGAGGCTCATTTATTTTCATGTATCAATAATACTCATGATATGGCCATATTGTACTCACAGCTAAATACTGGAAGCCCATGCCCACTATGAAGTTGGCGGTCCAGTTAGAGAAACCGGCCACCGCCATGGCTGAGGGCCTCGGCCCTTGAGAGAATAATTCGGCCACAATGAACCAGGGGATGGGACCTGGTCCGATCTCAAAGAAAGCCACGAAGGCGAAGATGGCTACAATGCTCAGGTAGGACATCCATTTAATCTGCTCCTGCGAGAAAAGGGAAAGCAGTGCATTACATCCAGAATCAGAATTCGTGCAGATTTGACCCGAGGGGCTCACGTACTAGTAGAGCCATGGCGATGGTCATCAGTAGGGCAGAACCAGCCATTCCCAACAGCCCCAGCAAGTGGAGAGACCGGCGGCCGGCACGCTCCACCACAAACAGCTGTAAGCAAAGAAGTTACCAGCTGAGGCCATTGGCACTATGTCGTTAACGCAAAACAACATAAGTCTCAAAAGTAAGTGTAAAAGAGTTTTATGTGGTTTCATTTGGATTATGTGGGATTTTCATCAAATTAGCGTTCCAATTGGGTTTTGTGCAAGTCCATATAACCCATTGTAAATGTTGATAACTACGATAGAAGTATCTTTAACCATTTCAATAAAACAACAACAAACATAGCATGTAAGCAAAACAGCACTCTTAACTCTTGAGTGCTTTATTTTCATAGACATTCCACAGTGCATCTTGAATTTCCTGCAGATGCGAGCCACCTTTTGCATATTTGGCAGAGATACTAGAAATTTTTTTTTGAGTCATGGGTATTTCGCTTTTTTACATGCCCCTGCCGCACCTGACAATTTGGCGCCTAAAAGTATCCAATAGTCGTATTATGTATTTACATGTAGTGTAACACATTTTGGGTGGATTATTAGAGGTACAGGCCGATAGATTCTGAACTCTGCGGACATGTCACGGATGAACTCTGTGGACATGTCGTGGATGTCTTTGTATTACTTTTATAAATATGACAACAGCGTGTAACACAATATAATCATCCAAGGATGCTCAATTCGAGTGCGGAAGGTGATCTTCAATTGTCCACTTCACAGTGGCCAACTTGTTGACTCCTACTATGATGCAAACACCCTACATATGTGCAAATACAAAAAGCGCAGAAAGAAATAAAAAACTGGACTGCAACAAAGTAGATGGTTTCTTTAACCTTTGCACTTTTTTAGTGGATTGACCTACTCACCGACACTACAGTGAAAGCTGTGTTGACGACACCGGCGCCGATGGTAGCATAGACTGGCTGTGCCACTCCAGCCTTTTCAAAGATGCTTGTGGAGTAGTAGAACACCTGACAGGACAAATAATATACTAGTTTTAGGTTGCATTTAAAAAAATAAGTTAAAACAAAAAGAGGTGGTGTGGTAAACTCACAGCATTGATGCCTGACAGCTGCTGTGAAAGCTGCAGCACGACGGCAACGATGAGGGGCTGGCGGTAGAGAGGCGAGCGGAACAGCTCCAAGATGGTCACCTTCTTCTCCCGCATCATCTGCCGGCTCTCCTCCTTCATCTCTTGCATGTCAGCGCTCACGTCGCTGGTACCCCTCAGCTTCTTCAGCACTAATATAACAACACAAATTGTGATTTTGTCCTGTATAAATAAAATCCTCTAGCCAAAACATGAATCTGAACTTGTTGTGTTTGTACTATTTCTGTGCATATGAGAACCTACCAGTCTTGGCTTTGTTTTCTTCATTTTTGTTGATGAGCAGAAACCGCGGGCTTTCAGGGCAGAAAGGCAGCAGGATACACTGCATCACTGATGGAATGAAGATGAAGCCCAAAAGGAGTGGCCACAATTCTCTGTTACCCATAATGGCCTCCAATCCAAACACCTGAAATAAGCCAGCAGGCGCACATGAGTGATGACATTTATTAAGAAGGCGCTAACGTAAATAAAAATCAAAAGTACCTGTGCAATGAGGATGCCCACAACGATGCCGAGCTGGTGAAGGGTCCCCAAAGCCCCCCGAAGTGATGTGGGTGACACCTCACCCACATACATGGGCACAAAGCCAGTGGAGAGGCCTGAGTAGTAGCCCACCACAAAGCGACCGATGATGAGCATCTCAAAGGAGGATGCCGTCTTGGAAAAGCCCATCAGGGCCGATGAGATCAGAGCCAGAACATTAGCCATGAGCATGGCGTTTCTCCTGAGAACATCAAATGGACATATGAAAATTAGTGACAATTAAGGTGGACTTCTATTGCAAATCCAAGTGCCCAATTTCGATTACCAAAAAATGCCTGCTATATTGTATTTTTGACAATACAATATATATATATATATATATATATATATATATATATATATATATATATATATATATATATATATATATATATATATATATATATATATATATATATATATATATATATATATATATCTATCTATATATATATATATATATATATATATATATAATTTTTTTTTTTTTAAATTGTGTTGACTGGGTAACAGACTAAAGCAGGGTATGCTGGTTACCCTTGAAAACCAACACATGTTCAGGCAATGCTTAAAACATAAATGAATGAATGAACCTTGTAGAATGCCAAACGTAATCACAAAGCTTACAGACAACTTCTTGCCTTGCACTTTATTGAGGACACACACAAAAAGTCTTTCAAAAGACAGCCAACTTCATTTAACTGAACTCCATCTCTTATATAACTATCTGACAAGCATTTTCACCACACTACAGTACTGACCACTCCCTCACTCTCACCACTCTCAAAAATTGAACTGCACCTTAGAATCAGTTGTGCTTTATGTATTGAAGTCTAATGTAGTTTCAAGTCATTTGCCACACTGGTTTGTTTACATTATAAGCCAGTGCAGCTCATATATGTAAATTTCCAAAATGTACCTTTTCATTGAGATGGCACCTTATAATCCAGCACGCTAAAAAAATATTTTAATCTTTTAGTTCTATGAGCACTTCCTTTGAATCTGTCGACCTACCTACAATATCCACGGCCATTCTACCCGCCTTATACAAACGTGCAAAAGGAAAACGTTAAATAATTAAACAATTCGGTTACTTAGTTGATGGAGTAGAAGAGACTGCCAAGAGGCAATGCAGAGATCAATACAGCACTTGTTCAAATGCCTGTGTAAATGCCTGTGGCTTTTCCACTGGCACAAGAGCTTGCAGTCTTGTGGGATCAAATTTATACCGCTGAAAAACTTAAATGAAGAGCCGCTCAGTGTAGTCTGTGGGTAACTGACTAAATAAAGCTTGGTATGGTAACTACAACGAGGGGACACTGAAAAACATCTCCATGTTGCAGTCAAGTATTCGATGCAGCAGATTAAATTAATAGGTGAGGGAACGAGAAGGGAATAGGGATGTGACGTTCACAAACAGACCAAGTCTTTTGAAGGACTCTACTGTGAACGATGGGAACAGAGTCTTTATTAGGGCTGTCACGAATAGTCGGTTGTTGACAATGTCAATTATGTAACTTGTATAATCTCTTGCGCAAGCGGAATGGGGAGGTATAGGGGAGGTCCGTATTTATCCTGCAGTCATAAGCGTGCATTAATTAATTTTTATCTGTAAGGGCGGGGCCATTGCGAGAGTGCAAAATAAGCGAGTCAAGCTTTGAAATGCATAAATTCAGGAAAATAACACTTTGGGGGTGTTTTAAGGTCAGGAATCAACATTGGAATATGCTCCAAAAAGTTGACTTTTCATGTTATGGCCTCTTTGAAATGTGCGACTTCAACACAGTCAGAGGAACCTTCCACCTTTTGTGAACACATTGAATTAGTTGGCAAACAGATGAAAAACCCTCTATTTTAGTGTTTCTTGAATCAATAAAGATGTACAGGTTGAGAGCATGGTTCCACATGGCCGATTAAATTAAAAGTGTGGGAACTAAAGGTGAAACTTGAGGGATTACAAATTTCGTTTTATAGGTTTCTGGTTATCTCTACCTAACTGACTACTTATCTACCTATGAGGTTATGACTATCTGTGATTTGTTTCATCAAAAAAAGGAGGTAAAGCTGTAATTGATACCCACAATCGTGGGAAATGTCTTGTGCAGTTACCTTCCAAAGCGATTGACAAATACGCCAACTGAAAAGGAACCAAAGATGCCACCAACGGAGAAGATGGCCACAGCAATGGACCAGATAGCTTTGAGCGTGTTGTCCGTAATGGGCTCCTGGTATCGCTCAAGCCATGTATCGTTGATGAAATTCTCAATGATCTGCAAAGATGACAGGGTGAAGATGATTACCACAACCACATTTGTTGTCATTGCTAATCTTTACTGAGCTAAAAAACCCATGGCTTCTTATTTTATATGTCGTTTACAAAAACATTGGCTAGTAAAAATTATACAGTATATAAATTGTTGTTAAATAACTGAGATGGTAGGGCAGAGGACAGCAGTTTAAGACATAAGACTCAGCTCTTGCAGTTCAAAGCACCTTTGTAAATAATTTACTTGTACATGGGGTCCAAACCACATATTTTATTTACATTAGAAACAGCTCAGGGCACACCATCAAATAAAAGTGGTAAACAAATATATGAATATATAAATAATTTTATAAAAAAAAACAGTGAGATAACGGTTCTGCAGCGTGGCCATGTGATGGCAGCAAAGCCAACTCTTCCTGGCAAGGAGGAAGTTCTGCCTGCCAAATTTACTCCCTTCCCCCACCCAGACTGTGTTGACAAACACACCCAGGCTAGCAAGTGGCAGTGGTTAAATAACTCCGCCTGCTTGAGTGTGAGCGTGACTGTGCTTATGTCACAGGCTTGCAGCCACTGCTCACATGATTCCTAAAATGTCAACGCAAAACGTGTGACCGTCAGTATGCGCCTTGAAATCCACTGACACACTGCACAGGTTGGGTGTCGCATGGGCCTTGTGTTTGTTTTTGAAGGCTGACTGGTGCTGAATAGTGCAGGGCTCCACAAACCTCTTGGGTGTTGGAACCCCTGAGAGAGATTTTTTTCAAGGTTGTCTTACAATCCTAAAGCTATTTATCAATAACAACGCTACAAAAACTGTAACAGAACTGTATAGCTGTCAAAGTGAGGTAAACATTTTTGACTGGACAAAAATCTTCTGAACATATCATAGTACATTTGAACATATTTGCAAGACACACTCACAATTATGATCAAACATGCTCAAACAACATTCTTTTGAATGTTAAATGATGCCACAGGGTATTTGCAGTACTTGTGTACCTTTATGTGCATACCCCATGGCATTGTGGGAAAATGGGACATAAAATCATGAAAATTACTGCAGAATAAGGTTAAGTTAAATATCTTTAAAATATATAATGGGATCTTCCCAAATGCTTAAAAATTGTTTTACTTGTGCCTGCTCAAATCAGTGGCATTAAGGGGAAAAATGCTGTGTTTTTAGCATTTAGCCTACAAGTCATTTTGAAAGTATTTGCAAGAACAGTTGTACTATTTTCAAGTATATTTGAACATACTTGTAAATAGATTCAAATATACCTACAAGTATGTATGAACAAGTTTGCCAGTTAAAACTATTAACTCCACATTTACAGCTCCACGCTTCTGTAGAAGAGACCCATGGCACTGACGCGATCTTCAGAATTTTCAAACACAATTAACCACAATTAGAGTCAGGAGTTGCTGTCGACCACAACCCACACGTAAATTTGTCATAGGTTGAGCCTACTGGCTACTGGAAAAGTAGCCCATTGTACAAAAGATGGCACCGAAGAACTACTGTATTCTTGTTTTTTTTTCCCTCAACTTCAAAGAAGTCATTTGGTACTAATGCCTCATCCATTTTTTCTACCTTACACTACTCGACAAAAAACAAACTTTCCACCGAGAAATCTACTCAGCTCTACCCTACTCACTTTTTCTGGTACCTGTTGTTGTAGCCCAGCTAGAAAACGTGGCGTGAATACTTTGGAGATCATTGATTGGTCCAAAACAGATTTGAATATACGGCCCTAAAAACTAGAAGCATTTAACAGCCATCTTAAACGAAGAATGAAAACACAACCTTCTTCTAATCCTCTAATAACATATCTCCTGTATGGAAAAAAAAAAGTTTATTCATGCAGGGAAATCAAAGTTTGCAAAGCTTTGAATAGCCTCAGAGGTAAGGCAGGCTTTTCCGAATCTTAGTCTACCCTTATTTGATTTATTTTTGGCCACATGAAGGCATATGCATTTGAAATGATACATCATAGCAATGGGTGTCAGCATTATTCAGGTTGTAGTGTGGCTGCCTCCCAATCAGAGTGTGCGGTTTGATCCTTGTGACCTTCAACAGGACACTGAATTCCCAGTTGCTTCTGATGCATCATCAGAAGGCGAATGAAGAGTCATTGTTCAACATATTGCAAAAGAGCTACATAAGTGGAAACCCAAAGCCCATAATACCAGTATCACAAATGATTTAGCAGACCCCATTGCTGTGGCTTAGTGACACCAGAAGAAGACACACTGGATTTGTGTAAAGACAAGCAGGTGCGTCATATCCTTTCTCAGGGTAGACTGGCTGCTTAGCTCAGAACACGCTTATCTTGTTGCACTTTTTTTTAGAGATACTTGTTATCATGTAGTGTTCTTCTGCTCATGACCTTACAACTACTCTCGTCTAAGATGACATGTCAGTTTTTAAATACTGAATCACTCACTACCATTCAGAAACATTAATTTAGCACAAGTAAATATTGGCAAATGAGGAAGTGACATGGCGCATTAGCTAAGGTTAGAAGTTTTCCACAGGTCCTACGTGACCGAGTTTGAGTAGGGGTGGATTGTATATCAGAAGCTATCAGACTAGGAAGTGCAACGTAAATGCAACATGACACGCACCCAATGATGTCAGCTTAACCTGGTGCCCTATCTGTGAATTCCGTTAAAGGCTCTAGAGTCTAGTTTTCATTTGGCTGCAGTATTGTATTTTGTTGTCGGCATCAGCAGCATTGCCGCCTCCCCACACAAAGAAAGGTATGTATGTAGATTATGGCTCTCCTAAAAGCCACTAGTAGTCGCTCAATGACATCATTGCTTATTGCATAACTGGCAATTTGACTGTAATTGTAATGAACGCTGTGAGGAAGGGGACTAATGTAGTGAAAACACAAATCGCAAGTAAAAACTCCAGAACGTTTTTAAACTAAACTACAACTTTTTTTTTTTTGCCTTTAAAATAGGTCATCATTTCTCAAAATAACTTCACGACTTAGGCCTTGTCTAAGCATAACCAAGGCTGTTTAAACTCTGGTATTTCTCCTCTCTTCATTAAAAAAAAAAAAAATAATAATAATAAAAAATATATATATTATATATATTATACATATATATATATATATATATATATATATATATATATATATATATATATATATATATATATATATATATATATATATATATATATATATGTTTTCCCTTTGGGGCAGGGCTTTGCAAAAATAAATAAATAAATAAATAAAAGACACGTACTGCTTTAATGGCAGGGGTAAAAATAGCAGACAGTGTTCTCCCCTCCAGAGGTCTCTATTATAAAGTTTTTTCCCTGGATTAAGTTTGTCTACTCACTGTGACAAGTAAAAACAAGATTTTCTAATTCTCCTCCAGTTTCACTTGGCTGCGGCGCTCTGTTTTCTTGCTTCCCTCAGTCTCCTCTCAAGATAGAATTAGTCTCAGTATGAGGCATATGCTCATTTAACATTATTGTTGTTTACTGTTTGTTTGCTTGAGTTGTTTAAACAATTGTTTGATGTGGTGCAACTACTACAGCTTTACTGCTTAAAAACAAAAATCTGAGCTAAGCTGCAAACTCCAATAGAGCTTAGGTTGAGACATTATTAAATCCAGAAATAGTTAAGGGCTCAAAAGGGACATAGCACCACTCTTGGTAGTGGAGATGAACATTCCTCTCGTGTGTCCCCACCAAACTGCACGTAAGCGTCCTGACTGACCCCTGGCTTGTGTTACTTTCGAAGAGGGCTGTGCAGGCCCATCCAGCAGCTGGCAAAAGAGGAGCGCATGGCCTGAAAACAAACTGTGCATTCATGCTCACAGTCTGTCAGCAGAAGTCTTACGTGCTGGTGGGCAGGTTGTTAAGGTGAGCAGTGTATTAACCTACTCCAAGTAACTCAAGTGAATTGAAATATAGGGATTTATTCATGTATTTTGCAGGGATGGTCCGATCTGACTCGTAGCATCCATGTAAAAATTACTATCAGTATGTGATTGATTTTATTAGAACTGATCCGATCATATCCTCATCATTTTACATGCTGGCAAACTTCCTGTTCAACACGGGAATCATGGGAAAAGTAGTCCTACTAGTTTCCAATATGGCTGAGGGAAGACCAACGCAAGTTAAGCCTGAATGTTTACAATGTGAGATCTGTATTAGGTAAAGGATCACAGGCAGCTTCCAATAGACTGACCAACAATGTTTAATATTTACAGCTGTTTACAACTGTCAATCAGGATGAATTTAGCATTAGTCGTAGTCGGTCACCAGATTCAAAAGCATGTTAATTCAAAACTGTTTGTCTCTCATAGCATACGCTCCTCTTCTCCACTTGAAGCAACACTTTTGTAGTTGCATAGCAAACAAAAGCAAGCAAAATGACTACCTGGTGTTTCTTGTCTGGTGTTGTTCCAATGTACTTAAATATTCCTGTAAGTATTGTGAACAGGGTGCCAGCAACATTTCTTGATTGTTTCATTTTAATACAACAATGACATTAAACGATGTTGACGTTAACTCTGTTCATCAATACACCAAAACCTTCACCCTTCAATGGTCTTAATAGTCTTAAATGTTAATGCAATTAAATTGTTGTGGTGAAATTTGAAACAATATCCTCTTACTTGGTCATTAATACAAAAGGATTATTAGTGAATGTGCTGTGCAATTGTTTTGCAGCCTTCACGTGACCACACTTAAACCAACTAGTGTGTGTATAAACACACATTGACCAAATCCCTCTTCTCCCATGTGTTGGCCTCCCCGCTGTTCCCCACTCCCCATCTTAACTGTGCCTACAACTAACTTCTACAACGGGTGCGGATTAATGGACCTGGAACTGGCCCCTCATGCCATTTCACGAGAGAAGACATCCAAGGCAGGACGTTTTTTTTTTTTATTTATTTATTTTTAAAGCACTTAACTGAAATATGAATATCACCTGACACAATGCAAAATGAAAGACTAAGTCACACTTTGAAATGGGAAGTGTCTTTTAAAAATACCAATTGAGTACGTCCTTTTTCTCTGATGAAATCTGGTCAGTTTAAAGGGATAATAAAATTATTTGGCCATTTCCAGCAGAAATAACACATTTTATCTATGGTTAATTTGTTAATGAAATTGTTTTCAAGGGTAAGATGGTAAATCTTGCAAGTCTTAACCAAACCCAGAAAACAGGTGAGCAGTGAGCCTTGAGCACATGTGATGTCATTTCCAGTCAACAACAAGGGTAATCGATGTGTTTTTAAATATATTAATTGTCCAAAAGATAATTTAGCTATCAAAATCCTTTTTGACAACATACTAACTTTTTTGCTGCTGAAAATTTCTAAAAAATAAAATAAATTAAAAAAAAGTTTAGCATCCCTTGAATTTTTTTTCTCCAAAAATCAATAATGTTGGTATGGTCTTTAGCTTTATGTGTTATCTATTAGCCTATGAAGCAGTGTTGAAAATGAATGGGTAGCTGTATTGGGGGCAAACTAAGTTAGTATAGCGTCCACTGAATCATATGTGTGGCAACATAGCAAACAACAGTGGATCCTTTCAATACAAATGTAAATAGAGAGCTGTAAAGAGGCTAGGCCAGTCTGGCGACACACCTGATACCCTGTGTGCTTTGTGGCCGCAGGGTATGGACAGACCAACGCGGTCTAATAATCCAACACAAAATTGACTCTCACTATATATCCTCCTGGAAATTGGCTCTTTTATTAACCTTCCTGTTAATAAACTTTGAATTTACTCCAGTGGGGGCATGAGAATGTTTTCTTTCTACATGTGCCCTGGGAACAGGTGCTTTTTAATTTTCAGCAATAATCCTAGCCTGCCGTCAGTAAGTCAGTCAGTCCATTTTAGGGCTTTTACACAAGAATCACTCGGAGTCTGTTAATATAGATGTCCTTGACGCTGATTAAGCCCTAATGCAGCTATTATTATCCCTCTAAAATGTCCACCCTCTTTCCACACTCTGGCCCCCAGCTCAGCAAATAACAAGCATGGGACAAAACTACATAAAGAGGGCTTCTCCTATTTTATCATTCATCAATCCATCTTCTGTACTTTACCTAAAAGGGTGACGAGTAAATGAAGCATATACCAGATAACTTTTGAGAGATGGTGTACACGTGAACTGTTGCTAGCCAGTCACAGAGTATAGTTCATGGAGACCGATAACAACTTTATAAGATGCTCACCTTTTGAGGCGCATTGATGACGCCCGTGTTGTATCCGAACTGCAAGGAGCCAATCACGGCAGTCCCAACACACAGCATCAATGGAAAGGTGATTTGCTGCACAGGGACAGAAAAAGAAGTAATGTCAGTAGGTTAGAATTAGGAATCATTGAAGGAGGCACAAACCTCTGGCCAAAATGGAGATTTGCCCAAGCCTCCGGGTTTGCGGTTGTGTGTAACCAGGTTAAACAGAGGTTTGCGTCATCACGCTACTCTTTTTTCCCACCAAAGACGCATACTGGTGATGTCAGGGGCAAAGGTTCTTTCTGATTGGACATGTCAGAAGCTGAAGTTTTTTCTGAGTGGAAAGAATTTGCCGACACTCCTGCCGCCGAGCGACTTGGCATGCTTGTGTGTGAATTAAACCCCACTGTGCTGGATTCATAGATGCAAATTATTTAAATAAACAACACCAACGAGGAGGAGACTACGCAGATTTAAATAAGCCAGTTACATGTAGACAAGGCCTCAGATTCTTGATTGACACCCCGCCCAAAAAAAAAAAAAATCTAGATTAATAGTCACCAGAATAGAAAACAAGTTGGCAATGAGTAGCCTATCTCATCGCTGCATGCTTGTACTATCATGTGTGATACATGCGGATATTGCATATTTAATTATCTATCTGTCCATCTATTTCACATTCAATGTCTTTCTCATGAAAATGAGCAACAGCACATTCTGCCGCCATCAACTCTGGGGTCACTGTTGAGTGTTGCTTTCATGACGACATTCACACTAAAAATAAGAATCTATTGCTAAAGCATTGTATTTTCACTAGTGGGTAGCTGCTCACACTTGTCATTTACTACTAAAATGGATCAACCCTGCGTGTGTCGCATGCAACAAATACATTACCAAACATAACCACCAAGTATGAGTAGTTGCTAATATTTTCTGCTATTAAATGAGAGCATATAGAGCTAAATATATAATCTCCGTGTAACCCACCCATGTTGAACAGTGAGTAGTCTGGGATCAGAATCTTGTTGAATATACAAAAATATCTTGTTGAATCTTGTTTTTGTAATGGAAAAACATGTTTCCAGGGAAAGTGGTCAACTCCAAACATAAAGCATATTCTAGCATGTTCAGTATAGATTTGTCTGACACTGAGAGGTGGACCTCTCCACACAATGGATGTAAACTGAAAACAGCTCGAGGGGGAACCACCAGATGCCTATACTATATATGTTATTGGCCTCTCTGTCCCCCATGAAGCAAAGGGATGTACAATATATTGTCCGCATACCACAAACTGTATAAGCCAGAGAAGAGCCTGTTAATTTCCTTCATGTCGGACTGGCAAACAATAGCTTCGGGCACAACTTGTCACAGTCATTTATTTGACCGATGGGATTCTACGCAGTTCTTGCAATTTCTAGGTAAAAGGTTGCAAGAAGATTTTTCTCTTGCATATCCTGTTCAGACTCACGAGGTGATGTGAGGTGACCGTTGGGCAAATCAATCACTGAGCAGGAATCGATCTATCACTAAATCTGTGTTACTCCCTTTGGGTTTCAAATCAAGGCTCAACTGTGTTTTACAGACGTTTAAAGTCATTTTACACGCCTTCATGTGTAAACAAAGCCAACAACGCCGTCGGAACTACAAAGAAAATGCAAACGTAATGAACACACACAAAGCTTCATCTGAAACAATAAATACAATAGCACATTCTTCACCTTATTGGCCACTGTCACTCGAATAAAATAAAGTTTTCTTGGGAAACTTGTCTTCTACAACAGGCTATTGACATTTCAAATGCACTAATGCAGTGCCTCATGTCTCTCTTAATACCTGTCAATCAGCTGTGACTCTGTGTATGTGTGCAACAAAATAAGTTCCCTCTCTTCAACTGAAGTTGTAAACCAAAAAATAACAAGACAAAAATAAATGTGCAAAATGAAATAATCTCCTTACCTCATTTTCTTTTATGAAAACTAGAACTAAGAGGAAAAAATGAAGAAGATAAACACCGGTGAGTTGCTTCAAATAGCAGCTACACTCTCACCAAATCACTTGTGATTTCTTTTGAACTATTGAATTAAGCTAGGTTCTTGTAATAAGGTGACTGTCTTATGGATTGGTCTGTCCAAGTATACTTGTTTATTAAGTCTCCTCTCATGTTCATCTAATGTTGAGCCACTAATAAGAAGCCGAACCTTACGCACACATCCATCTTCACTTGGATACACTGTGGTGACTTTGGCAAGTTTCCAATCATTTCTGGGTGCAGTGTCATTGATTTATGCCATTTTTGCCGTTGTTGTAGAATTAATATGTATTGCTTTCTCCATCTTTGCCAAAACTCATTGGCTAGATATTGCAGGAAATCTTTTTTTGCTCCTACAAAGTTGGTGCCTTGGTCTGACTCAAGTTGACGCATGGAATGGCAATGAAAAGCCTTACATCAATGAAAAAAAGATAGTTCGTGTGCATGCCTTAGCCGCATATTCAAACATTTCCAGTAAACCAGAAAAAGTGTTTTTGTCAAGTGTTTCAATCGGGATGAGAATCTACAAACTGTAAACACAAAGGAAATCACAGTTTGTGCAAGAACATTGCTATTTATGATTACTTCTTATAATAATAATAATAATAATAATAATAATAATAATAATAAATATAATATAAAGATATTAAATAAAAGGACACTATATCAAGTATATCATCTTTAGTTCTAAGACAAATTTAACTGCAGAGGTTGTTTCAAAGAGACTAATAATACAACATAATGTCAAAAATGACCTTGACAAATAGGTCATGATTTATGTAGCCTGCAACCGATGTCTATGTATTTGAATGGGACAGTCATGCCTGCAATTTTCTGAGCGATAGGTGCCAACCATTTGTCTACCATACAAAGACAAGATACCCAGGTCGATTCCAGCTTGGACTCTGAGGAGCCCAAACAGTGGGGCCTTTGTGTGACTGATTAAGTATGTCATACTTTCTTACTTACTTCCTTGTTGTGTCACACATTATCATTGTGGTAATTAAGTGCGAGTTTGGAAATTTACCCTAATGTCTGCACTCTGAGAATGGTGTTTTCAGAGAAGAACTGTTTCCATTGGGATTGCAGACTGACTGGTGCATCATTTCCCCAATTGCACACTAACACTCTGTTTTCAGTGCCATTTGAACAACAAAATGGCACATTTGAACAGTAAATAAATGCTTAAAGTGTTAAGAGTGCTGTGTTTGGAGAGGAAACAGCTTGTGCCACTCAGGGCATCTTTGAACGCCTAACGTCAACGATTCTAGGTGAATACTGTCACAAAATTTAACTGATGTAGTTAGCAAGGTGCGCTACAGTATGGGAAGTTGCAAAAAATAGGACCAGGATTAAAAAAAAAAAAGCTTTGAAATGTGTGCCTTATGAAGTCATCTGCGCTCAAAAGCATTTTTATGCAACCTTGACCAATCAAAACATTTTAAATTCCTGGAAAAATTGTAACCAATCCAAGGGAAATTGAGCTATCTTAAGTATCAAACTAACTTTTAAGAAGAAATTTTTGTGACAGTGGCACTCCTCATGAAATTTTATTAGGGCCACAGAGAGAGGAAGGAAAATGATCAAGCATCTAAAGCATGCACTGTGACGTGTGCCATAAAACAATTAGACACTCCAAGCCGGCCTACAAGGAAGTTCATCATAGTCACGTTGAGTAAACAGACATTCAAACCATGAAGAGTTTTTGTGTCTTAAAAGGATACTGTGTAAGATTTAGACCGTTTTTCATTTAAATATAATTGTAGGTCAAGTTATCATTAAATTATATTACATGGGGATGACTTCTCCGGAGGCGGCCATGTTTGTTATAGCTACGGACAATGGTAAATGCAGCATCTCCTGCTGTCCGTAAATAAAAACTGTCTAATCTTACAAACCATGAAACGTTGATGATCGACCGATCGACAAAAGAGTTTCAGTGAGGTGTTTGTTCACTGTAAACAAAGAAATCTTGCTTCCGTGGGAGAAGTAATCGCTGGCTACTTGACAGCTGGCTCACCCTGGGGAAAGGCTAGAAATATGTGAAAATACTTCCGTCACAACTTGAATACAGCAAGTGAGAGAATGACAGAGTGAGGGTTGGAAAAAAAAAATAACGACCTGTTATACTTTTTACCTACATATCAAGAATTTGGGCTGAGCAAATCTGGTTTGCGATAAATATTGCTCCCGTCCGATGCTATTTTATGGAAAGGAAATGTATTTGTTTTGTTTTGGCAATGTAAGGGAACAGGTGCATACATTTCCCTGTGGATTAAGGTAAGACTAGCAATATAGCATGTGCTTAACTGTGGCCACGTCAAAATTTGCTGTGTCTGCTTTATATGTCACACACGAGGCAACAAGTGGAAGAACCCTACTCCTCTGGAAACCGGTCACTGGAGTATCGCTTGCATTTAATTGTTCAGGAAAAAAAATGAAGTCACACCCAACATGCACTTTTATCATCCTTGTTGCCAAAAAGGAAGCCGGCTTGTGTCGTCACCACACCAAACTGCCATGACTTGCTTCAAATATAATGACATTTACTTTTAATGAAATGGAAAAACATAACCATCATGGAATGGTAACTTCCTATTTTTAAAATCTGTGCTTTATACTTTATGCTTTACTACAATTGGATTCCATTACAAATCAACAAGCATGGTGACCTTTTGATTATATGTAAAAATGTGTTGTTTGTATTATGGAGGACAATTGATAGACTGAACATACATAGAAAAACACATCAACTTAAGCGAATAATCAAGTCAAGAATACAGCATCTTATAATTAAAGGCAAGTGGAAGCCGATCTCTTAACTATTTTTATGCCTCAATCTGACAAATTTACCATGCAAATGTGAAGTCCCTGTTTGTTGAAAGTTAACCACATGATGCACTAATTTTGGAGGGGAATGAGAAATTACTGCCAAATACAAACTGAGGCTGTGATGCACAGTTTTGCTGTTTTGTGTTGTTGTGTTGTATGGCCCGCAAATTAACACCACTAACCAAGATTACATAAGGTTTAAAATAGTGAATTTTCTTTCATGTTGGAATGTCGAAAAGTGAATCATTAAATGGGTCTGAAGAAACCCTCAGAACTAACACTGAACCACAGATTCTATCAATGTTTTTTGATGAAATTACCCTGAAAGAAAAAGGACTCCCACTGTTTTATTAGAATGTCTCCATAATAAGTGAGAGTTTGATAAAATGTATCTGTATCTATCTTGCAGCTAAGAAATCATACATCAGTTCCGCTCTCATAGCATGATATGGCACAAGTCGTTGCTAAAGTGAGAACGAGATGTATGGTGCATTCAAATGCATTCAGGCATTTCCAACTTAGAGAAAAATGGCCATCATGTAGTCAACATTAATAGCTGTAATAGCATTAATATAATGGCATAATATTGTTTAGTAAAAAAATAAATAAATAAAAGCCTCCATAAAATTAGAGAATGGCCCCTCAAACTAAATCAATGATTCTCAAAACTGCTCAGCAAAAAAATAATTATAATTATAAGGCTGCTTCAAGTTGCCAAAATAGCATGCTTAACACATTATTTCAAGACAATACGAGGCTCGGACAAAAGTAATGAAAGCAGCTTTGAGTGCACCTGAGCTCAGCTGGTAACCCCCATAAACCATGCCTACAAGAACTCTTATCATTTCCCTTGACAGGCTGCCACCTCCGTGGTCTCAGATTACGCATCTGTGGGGAATCCAACATGTGATCTCCTGCAACTTTACCAATTTCAACACTCATCCACCTGACCCGCACTTCCAAAATCACGTTTGGTTTGGCCTGCGACTCGGGCTTTCATCAGCTTGCTGATTTATGTCCAATTTGAACTACACTTAAACACACGATTGACACGTGGAATTAAGGGCATAGCAAAACATCCAATACTAATGAGCTAACTAATAAACTACACAAGTGGGTAAAATTATATCACGAATGCAGGAATAAAAATAACCAAATTAAATGATAGCAGTTGGTAAGCACAAACCTTTTAATCCGCTACAAGACAGCAAAGAAATGTAAGAAGTCTACTAGACAAACCTTAATTGGGGTAAATCAGAGGTACTATAAATGGTGGCAAGTGTGTGCTGAATTCCATTTACAACAACACGAGTGTGCATGTAATTTCTTAATTAAGAGCATCCACACCTACTGTTATGATGGCGTAAGCACTTGTGCAAAAACATTAACTTTTTTTTCAATTGATGTGTACAGGTTATAGTTCAGTTTTATGGTGGAAAATGTGTCTGTCTAACACTTCAGATTTAGGGCACTATACTAAGTGCACATTATTACTTCCTTACTCCTCTTCTTGAAAACAGAGGCTCAAAAATACCGTAGAATGTAATTAGTATGCACCCGTGTGCCAAACATTTCTTGGTAATCCAAGTTATTCTTGAGCTTTCTTCAAACATTATGAAACAATAACCTTGTCTGAACTCCAAATATTGTGTTAGTGAGATGATGCATTTATCCAACTTAGTTTGCCGATGTATATTCAAAAGCTGATTTAATCCTCCAACATGCCAGTTGGGTCACATGGAGGACCAAATAAAAAAGGCTTCTCTCTTTGCTCTGTGTTGCGAAAGCAAACACTATGACCTTGGTGACAGGGTTCATCTTAAAATAAATCTTGTGTTCGTGACAACTTGTCAGGTGGGTCTTTCGTGTACTCCCATGATTGACTGACTTTAGGGACATTTCAACCCGATGAATACAGCAGAAGTACAAGTTGTAACAAGTGCAAAGATGATCGCAAATGAAGGCAGTACATCAAATAGAAGATGGACGATTTGGAAGCTGTGCAAATATTTGTAGAGTTTCCAGAAAACGTGAGCCACCAAGCTCGATCTCTCACATGAGCTATGAGTCCAAATAAGCAGGTCAACGGTTTATTTAACCCCAATTAGCGTTTTATTCATTGCAAAAGGAGACACACAAACAAAGCGTTGTTCAGAGTTAAGCTGAAGTAGTGGCAACGTGCTGCTCATTAGTAGTTACCATGTCAGGTGTAGGTGCGCTACGTGCTGTATGACAGTCGTCCCCAACCCCCGGTCCGCGGACTGCTACCGGTCTGGTACCGGGCCGCGTGGGCTGCACACGAAGTAACGAGGCGAACAAGCGGAGCGTTTTGTATTGTAGTCAATGGAGTTCGCGGGACTGGGTGCGAATGCACGTCGGGCGACGCGATGGAAGCGAATGGAGTGACGCAAATGGCCGCGCGCGATCACGAGAAGCGCCTTTCGAGTGAAGTTATTTTTTATTTATTTTTTCCGCGTTTTGAGTCGCCACAACCAATCAACTTCGGGAACATTCAACGGCTCACGCAGGGATCAGGAATGAATCATGGCGGCCGCTTTGCGGTCACCGGGAGCGATCCAACACGGCCAGCTGAGCTTTCAATACGAAACAGAGCCAAGCAAGAGCCCTCACCTGGCTTGTCGAAAGGCGGAAGCGAGAACTTGGGACAACTGGTATGTGCAGCGTTTGCTTCAATTAACAACTGTTTAACCGTAGTTACTGTGCTAAGCGAACGATAGCGCAGCATTGTCAGCACAATATTTAGCACGGTCTCGGCCACTCGATTGCGACATTGAAACTTTTATTTTTTGGCAGGCGAGAATTGCCGCAAAGAATAAAGGTGCTGTCCGGGCCGCGGTGATCAAACGGTTGGGGACCACTGCTGTATGATACTGACAGAAAACACCTCAGGAAAAAAAACAACAACCATCAAGTCGGGTTGTCACAACACTTGCCAAAACCAGCCTGCAATCAATGTACAAATGTACACTTTCAACTCTGAGACTGGGATTGGAGATTCGCATCACATCCCTAACCCTACGGGGACAAGGGTGGGAGTACAAGGCACTCATAGGGGAAAGTGCAAATGGCTAAAGCAGCAACAGCTAAGGAAATGTGCAGAAACTTTTCTCTATTTGGGCTGCAGTGCTTTGGAATGCCCTTCTCGCAGAAATGAGCGCAACTACCTCAGGAGAAATGTTTACATCTTGAATTAAGACTTGTTTTTATACTCTTGCATTTAGGTAAACTAACAAACATGTCGGCCTGTTTACTGCTGCTTCTTCTCTCTATTCTTGCGCCCTTCTCCATCGCTAGGAGAGGGTTAGATGACTACAACAGAATGATTGTCTAGAACACGATCTGAGGTGAGTGTTGCTATGGATTGACCGATTGCATTTTAAAACGATCCCACTTATTCAAGGTTTTCCTCCAGTGCTTCATTTAGTAAATGGACTCACATACTGTTGTTGTACAGCACCACATGATGTGATCAATTTTGTCAACTTTCTAATGATGGTGGACTGTGGTTGGTCTCTTCAAGGTTTTATCTTTTTTCCTTGCCTTCTTGGCGTTTTGGACCTAGTGATGTTATTAATATCAGCTTGTAAAGCCCTTTGAGACTCTTATCTGATTCAGGGCTTCATGAGTAAATTCGACTTGACTTGACATGGGACGGCGCCGCTACACCACGAAACTGTTCCTTGGTTTCTCGTCACATTTCCTGTCTGAGAATGCGAGGATGGCGACGACAAGCTACACTATTTAGTCGCAGACAGTATTATCAGACACCAGATAAAGACCTGTTTAATTTCACAACAATGGGAAAAACACAAATCTAGTGCATATGATTAAGCATTCATACCTTTCCCTTCAACAGTTTGAAATAAGTCAAAAAGCTTTCAATTGACAACCAAGTATTTCAGCATTCAGTTTGTTTTCATAGCTGCTTGGTTTTTGGCGAGATGGACAAACATCCACATAGCATATTTCAGCGACAGTCAGGCTACAATGTGAACTGTTTGTCAGTCAATCGCAGGGCGCACGCATTCTAAAGTCACCTTGTTGGTGAGTGGTAACAGAACCCATGCTGCCTGTCAGGTCACTTAATGGCTACACCATCAATAAACCAAATGGCAATTTGTTTTGAGGTTGTTTTTTTTTTTTAATATATTTTCTCAGCAAACAAACTTAACTAACAAAATTCCAAATGAAGTGTATTCTAGTTTATATGGATTTTTAAAATTAAAACTTCAAGTACTTCAAGTACTTTGTACACTGTTTGTTACACTGTTTGTTACAGCAAACAACTTTTTTTGCCATTGATTTACATGCTCATACCAATCCATCTGCTCCCCAAGTGTTCTGCAAAAATAAAGTAAGTTGAAGCACCAATAACACTCCCTCAGGCAATGTACAGTTCCTTTTGAATAATCTAGAGGTCTAAAAAAATTTTTTGCAACCATACACGGTATGCAGAATCTGCATGTGCAATAGACAAACATGAAAAAAAGGTAACAGAACAGTCATTGGTTGAAATAAACAAAAATAAATAAAATGTGTTTCAAATAATTAATGTATAATTAATGTAGAAATACAAACATCACCCGTGATGACTATAATGCCGCTTCTGAGGCCCCTCGAATGGAAATCGAATGACTGGATTGATTGAACACTTATTAAGTGCTACCATCTTTTCTGTTTACTTGATTTAATTGTGAAAACAGTCATATTTTTCTATTTTCAATTGGAAGCTTAGTAAGTACTACGATCTTTGAGTAAATCCATTGTTGAACATAGCAAACCTTTTTGCGCAAGGCAGGGCTACATTTGAATTTCAAAACAGCCAGGTCAATTGTAGATAAGGTAAAAAAAAAAAAAAAGAGAATGTGATTATCCTAAATTGTTGTTTTGTATGTAGTACTGTAAAATACTATATTCCCTGTTTTAGTTACTGTATATTATTGCTAATTGGTTTAATTATAATAAATCAACCAAGTATTTAGAATAAATTAGTTAAATTTGGATATTTTTACTACATCACTCACAAAAAAATATAAATTTCTTCAGAAATAAACTGAAACATGAAACATTTTAATGAACCAATTTCAAAGATTTAAGAAATAAACTTGGGAAGGATATTATTGAATTTAAGTATTACTTTTTCCTCTTTTCTGGGCCAATGTTTCAATGCGTGTTAATATTTCACCTAATACTTTTTTAAGTTAGTTTCTTGTACTGAATGTTCAACGGTATCACTGAACTGCTAAAATAAATTTAAAAAAATTAAAAATTGAGTGAGTCTTTAAAACTGTAAAAAAAAAAAAAAAAAATCACCATTCTATTATTATTACTGCACTTCAGGCCATTTTAAATCGCGTGTCAATCCTCTGCATCACCTGCTCAGCTGTCACTATCATAATTAGTACACTTTATTTTGCTTGACAACACTCTCCATCATTTGTACACGTGTCATTGCTTTCTACTACACACTAATGGTACGCTCACCTGTCTTTCGGTGCCTGTATATTGTTTTGTTGTTGTTTGTCTAAAGTTATCTTTTTGCTGCGGTTGTTTTCACTTCAATATTATGGTTTCGCAAATTACAAAAGAAAAATGTCTTACATTCTTGACCAATAAAGATGATCTGACTTAAATGCTAAATTGAAAGATTAAAGAATGGAACATAAACAAAACAAATTCCAATTCAATTAAGAGCTGCTGTCTGCCAAAGGTCACGCCGTGTCACTCTGCACACTCACACACTTTCCTGATTGCAATCAACTGCTTACTGTATGTCCATCCTACTCTTTCTCATTCCACGTGTTACTGTTCTCTAACATCATCAAAGACAACACACGCGCAGGTACTAACGCGCGCGCGCACGCACGCACGCACGCACACACACACACACACACACACACACACACACACACACACACACACACACACACACACACACCAGCTCAAATACGAACTAAAGAGCAACTATTAAAAATGGGAGCTGAAAAACATGCGGGGAAGTGTTCTTTTCCCATGTTTTTTGTAAAGTCATTAGTTATATATTGCCCTTCTTTGTTAAGTCAGTTCAATTTAAAACAAAATAAGCAGGTCATACTCAATGAGTCACACGTTTCATTTTGTCGAATCTGTTATGAATTACGCATCTAAATTATTACATAAGAGTAATAAACACGCATAAATTAAAAAGTTGGGGACATTAACTAGCATAATTTGAACCGAATATCCACTATGGTCAAGGGGATTACAATACAATTTTAAAAAGATGTTCGAAAGTGCAGTGCCATAACGATACCACATTCGCGTAGCATCACTAAGGAAGCAACTGATATCTCAGCAAGCGACATCATGGGTAATAAATGTAGTGTACTCAATGAACTCGCTCAGAAAACGCACCTTTGACGCAACAATTCACAAAAGAACAGGTTTGACAAAAGTTACCTTTCCAGAATCCATGACAGCGGCGGCGAGGCTACGTTGTCGTGTGTTGTTTCGTCGTCTTCTTAAATGAAACGTTGGAAGGAATAATGGAAAAAACTTCTTCGTCGTCTGACAATCTTAAAGTTGCTGCTGTTTATCATCAGAAAGTGGAAAAGCCCTTCTTATGTCTAACGTTGACTCGCTTTCTCTTAAAAAGTCCCGTTTCTCGTCTTTTTAAAATACTTAAAAAACAACCCGTATGCGTTGTCTTCCAGCTCTCCTTTCCCTCGAGTTTTTTTTTGTAGTGGAGAGGCGTAGCTTCCGGTTTAGAAGAAAAAGTTTCTAACTGTATTTTGGTAGTTTTCCTGCTTCTTTTCCTTGTTGCCCAGCCATACACAACGCCACTAGTTTGAGACGAGTCAACTCAGGGCCCGGCTCATATTCATATATGTCGTGAGGCTGACGCAACGTGTGAAAGGGTGGCGCCTCTTTGGAAATGGAGGCCCAGCCTCCATCTCAGCCAATAGCATTCAGGCCCGTTCTAGAAGTACCAAAGGGGAATAAAAGACTTCTCGTACTCCACCTCCCTCTCCAAAAAAAGCATCTGCACAACTAAAATATTCATGCCCTCATGCCAAACGATTCACTTGCAAGTCATGCAATGTAAGAGTAACCTTGTGGCAACTTTTGTGATCTCACATTTAAAGGAAATTCTAACGTTTACTGTTATCTATCTATCTATCTATCTATCTATCTATCTATCTATCTATCTATCTATCTATCTATCTATCTATCTATCTATCTATCTATCTGTCTGTCTGTCTGTCTGTCTGTCTGTCTGTCTGTCTGTCTGTCTGTCTGTCTGTCTGTCCATCCGTCCATCTTTTTCTTAAGTACATTCGCACATATTTCAAAATCTGTATAACAATATTGTCAAAACAATACTGATATGTTACAAAGACAGACAAAAAATGAATACTTTTGTACAAAAGTGAAGTTTTTATCTAATTTTGACCAATCAATCTTATGTGCACATTGCCCAATAGCAGAAAATGGCATGATACAAATGTCCACACATGATCTCGCCCAATGCAAGGGGGAATTTCTACTATGTTAACAAAACTGCACTTTCCAAGTTTTTATATATAAAAAAAATGTCTTTTAAAAGGAGCTATTCAGGCAAAAATATTAAGAAATGAAAGTTTGTCCACATTTCACTCTTCAATATTGTGCATGCCTCATACATACATAAAAAAAAATATTTCACATCAATTTCCAACCAGTGGTCTCCACCCATCTGTGACCTTCCGGTGTCCTAACAATGGCTTATTGATGGTGTCCACACGTGTGATCGAATGATCTTTCACCAAGTCGGTCAGATGCCCTGCACTCAGCCTCGTTTCGCCTCTGATCTGCCATGTTTGTTACCAAAAGGCCTGAAACAACAAATTTGAGAGACCGAAACTATACACTACCTTTTGTTTTTGACAGACAAAAGAGGTCTGGCTGGTTTGAATGCCCCCCCCCCCCCCCCCCCAACACACACACACACACACACACAAAACAAATTAAAAAAAAAATAAGTAAGAGAGTTAGAAAGGTTATGGGCGTGAATCCTTGAAATCCCGTCATCTCCTGCCTTTGAAACGTTGCACAAACAATGTCAGAGGAAACCATAGTATTTGGACACCTGGCCATGACAAATAAAGGAAGTGAAAAGTTAGATTTGGAGGTCTACTGTTCTAGGAAGATTTTCTGTAAGATGTTGGGAGTGTTGGTGGAAATCCATTCATCACCAACGTTCCTCGCACAAAATTTCATCTCCTGTATGCTGTCACTGTCACGTGTGTTCATCTTATTTTGGCATATTTTAAAAGAATATGTAGTATCAACTCCAAATTGTACCACTTATGGGAAATATTAAAATGTATTTACATATTTTAAAATAAGTTTTTTGCCATTAAAATAAAGAGACAGAGTTCAAGAAAAAAAAATTGCCCAAGCAACAGATCATTTCCCAAACTCATTTGTTCAGGTTAGGTATCTGTTGCACATTGAGAAAAACTGTGTTGCTGCTTCATCTCACGTCATTTGTTAGGCTAGATGAAACAAAACCCTCTTTTTTAAGTACACATGCCAAATGGGCAAGAAAAATAATCTCCATGAACAATGTTGAATTGTTACAGTTCTGAAATAAATGGTTGAAATTCCAAGACGTAAACACAAATACATGAAATTGAAAGAAAATAATCATGATGGCAAAAGAGGAAGAGCACCTGTGTTTCTCTGTCTGTGTGTTTTTTTTTAATAGAAACAATAGCAAACATTTTTCTGGAACAAAGTCCTGATTTGACTGAAACAGACAATCAGGATGCTACTCAAAGGAGGCCCACTTTTGTCTTATTTGAGAAAATGCTTCAGCATGAAGACGTTATCGTCACCGGAACCCCAAAACCGTGACACTGATTGACTCTGAAGTTGTTCCTTTATCAAAACATTATTCCAGACTCAAATTGTCTTATTGCTTGTTTTTAAGAGACACATTTGAATTACCATTTGCTATTCAAGTTCAAGGAGACAACCGATACACTAAAGAATTAAATAGTTGTAAAATAAAGTAAAACTTTCATTGTTTTAATTTGCATATATTTGTTGATATTTTCAAATATATGTTTTCAGCTTTTACACATGCCATTTATTGTCAGGTTATAATATGGTCAAGTTATAATTTGCCCATTTTGAATTGAGCAGAAAGAGTCTTTGGCATGGCTCTGAATGTCCCAATTAAAAAAAAAAAAAAAAAAAAAATTAACATGGAGCAATACTTTGGCCAATGTTCAGCATAGTCAACAGGCTGCTGAGACTCACCCGCTTTCAAAAGGCACTGAGATCCATGCATCCTTTCACATAATTTCACAGCTCTGATTGTGATTCTCGCCTGTCAGTGTCCACCATTAGCCTTTGTTTTGTTAATTCTACTCTTCTGAGGGCTCATTTCACAATGCTGCGGGAGCTCAACAAAACTTTTTTTTTTTTTTTTTCTGGCGGATTAGACATGGTGTCTCAGTCCTTCCTGGTTCAATGACTGGTGCATCAGCCTGATGATTAATGCCTGAACATTTCAAATTTTCAGAATTAGGGCTAATATGAAACCTTTGTAAAATGCAATGACATTTTCTGATAATAAATGCTTTTTTTATAGTTTGAGTCACTGTGACATCAACAGAAGCATCCAGATCACCTCCCGTCTTTTTGTCATCCGCAAAAATAAATAAATAAAAAAGGAACATAGCCATAGCTGAAATAACACATTTAATGGGTAGTGTTACAGGTCTTTGGTTTACCTCGTAGTTCTGCGTCTATGGCGGTGATGTAAGCAGAATTTGTTGGAATGCAGCAAACTACATCACTAAATAGGGTTGCAGCTACTGATTAATTTGGAATTCAAATATCCAGCTAAAAATTTGATTCTGGCCACATATACCGACCTATTTACGCACATGTACACTGTCACAAAGAAGTCAGGCCAAACACAGAAACATTGGTTCGACACATAACTGGTAGAGCACTCCAGAAAGACAGAAACAATTGATAGAATCAATTTACTTAACAAGTCCTTTGACTATGCAATGCAAAGCAATAAGATCTGTTTCATAGAATAATATCCATACTGATCAATTGAAGATTATCGGGACCATTAAAGATGTGTCAATTTGAGACTTAGTCTCCGTTACATTTTGTTACTGACAAAACATTGGATTCTCGCTAATCCCTCAAAGGTGAATAAGCGGTTTGCACACAGCGACCCAAATTATCCTATTGTAGCTAGGTCATGATGCGCTTTAAAAGGTGTTTGCTCCCTATCTGCGACCCACTCAAAACGGTTCTAGAAGTTGGGTATTGACAATTGCTGTTGTCGAGGACTGCTGGCCATGGCTCTCCATATCTTGCTATATGTTACCAGTGTACTGTCTAGTTCTGTCTGTAAACTTGAATGTTCTTATGCTCATCCTTTACGTTTGCTGTTTATCTTCAAAGATGATGACTTGTATGGGAGGAAATGCGACAATAGGAAGCGCTTGCACGCCATCCACCTGGTGACTTGGCTCCTTGTCTGCCCCCCCCCCCCCCCCAAAAAAAAGAAAAACGGCATACCTAACCTGCACACTCCCAAGATTCCGGGCTTGGGTTGATCCAAGAATAACAAGTTTGTTTCCTCTTTCTGCACAGCTTGGGTCGCCGTCCCACCAAACACAACTGCCTCAAAGGTATCCTTTCATCACGGGGTCATTACAGTACATCGCAAACACCGAGTACATTTGGGATGGTCTTTATGGCAGCATGAATAGAAATAAACATATGGAATTGGATGCCCTCTATTTGGAATGAGGCATTTGTCAAAGTTGTATAAAAATGTAGAATGTATGAGGAGTGCAAGTGCTTAAATGCAATGGATAGACTCTGTATATGATCTGAAATGAGCAAATGAGCAGTGTTAAATCCAGCCAAGGTCTCACAAAATCTAGTCATTACAAATGATCTGATCAATCGATGCGTGCAATCCATGATATGTATTTAACACAGATTTTAACCATGCTCATTAGCGAGAGACTCCCTAAAAGAGATTATTGTGAAAACAACAGGCGCTTTGTGAGGAAGTGCACTAGACCTCATCCGATGTCTCCATCAAAGAGTTATGGACTCTGCCCCTTTGTTACGACCGTTCCATTGGCTCACAGCTTGCATGTCTGGTCGGGCAAGGTCGCAGGGTGTCCTGTCATTCATCTTCCCAAACATTTGGACTGTAATCGACTGGCAGGACCTCGTGCCAAGCCATGCCCACCACTGGCTGTTAATGCACTGACTGATGTCCACACTCTGAATAGGAGTGGGCAAGATAACTGGGGACTGGCTAAGGGGTGCGATTTCTAACAAAACCATGGATACGGAACATATGAGGAAACGTACTCTGCGACATTGGCAAGCAGCCAAAAAAAGAGGACAGTCATTGGAATTGTTTTTTTAACCTTTAAAGGCCACTTAAGCTCTTCATGTTGGTCATTCCATGCATTTTGCTAGAAAGAATGAAATCACTACAAAATGAAATCCGCCAGATGTCTTTTGGAGTATACTGGTTTTTCATGCAGCATCATTATCATGTACAATAACTTACTATGAATGTCCATCAGTATCATTTTTTCGCCTTCACACTAAAATCCCTCACGTGTGCAATTCCAAATATGGCATTTACTTTATTTGTCGTGCCTTTAATACGAAACCCAGCAAAGCAGCATCGTCTCTTAACAACGATGAAAAACTTTTAACTATGGAAATGCTGAATGCTACACAAAAGGCATCTCACCTCTTACAGTCTATATTATCTCTAAGCTGGCAAGGTCAACCGTTCCACTGTTTTGCATAGGTGGTGTTTAATACAGAAGAAAAATCTTTTGGCTTCTGCTAATCTAATGACCAACTACTGTATCATGCTAGCATACTTGATGTTCACCTTGCTTGTCAACTGAAATTTGTCTCTATTTGGACTCGTTGTCCTGAAAGTTGCGAGACCAACAGCCATTATGCTGCAGCATCAATACTTTAAATGCAAATGAATGCCTGGTGCAGATGCGACACCATTGGTGCTAAGTTGCCAACGGCGCGCTACATTTTGCCATCGGCGCCTCTTGTGCAGGGGCAATATTTGAGCTCATATGGCATAACCCCATGGTTGTCGAGTATCAAATTGGTTTGATCATTTCAGCATTCAGGCGCCAACTGCGCTTTGTGTGCGTGCGGGGATGGCAGCCAATGGCACACAGCTAATGTCCGGAGCGCATGTCTTCTTACCCAAATTAGACAGAGTATATTTCTGAGGCTCTCCTGGAATATAAATGAGATGATCTTTGGCAAGATTACATCTGCTTTTAACCATGTGAGGTAGTCAGAATAAAATGACAAGCGCAAATTGAACAAGGCGATCGAAGAGATTGCCTTTAGCCTTAATCAAATAGAAGGATGGCATCTTGATTGGTCACAAGATCTCAAATGGCGCAACGCCGATGGTGTCTCATGACTTAATTGTAAGGATTCACAATTGTTAGTTACATCGTGATGTTGTCAGGGCTTTCAAGTTTTTTTATTTGTTTTTTTTTCGTGGCGTTTGTGGCTTTTAGTGTGTACTTTTTTTTATTCATGGTATTTATCAATGGCATGTTTAGTGTTTGGTGCCAGTTAGCATGTACAGATAGATAAACCAGTGTCTGTGTTGCCTCTCCTGGGTCATTGAGTTCACACCCCTTGGGCCCTAAAAATCCTTGTCATACCTCCACCTGAGAGCGGAGCACCAACTAGCTGTCTAAAATTGTTTGGCTAACCGCTGCCGGGCTGTTTCTATCAGCAGACACTGATAGCTTCAACCATATATGTCGATACACTTTGCTCATTTCCACTTGAGTGTCTATATTGGTTGCTGGTAAAATGATAAACCTGCATCTTGCAGCTAGGAAAGTGTTTTTTGGGGGGGTGGGGATCTCTAGTCAAGAACGGCCAGGGGCAACGTCAACAAGTAGACAGCTGACCCGGTTATGAAGTTTTCTCAGCCCCACTGAAAACGCTTCTCAGATGTTTTCAACCCAGTTGCGGATTACTTGCTGTTTTAACTCGCTTTTCCCATATGAACTTTGGAACTGAAAGTCTCTATATAATTTGGACATGGCTAACACAAGCACTGAAGTCAAAATTTGGGGGGAAATTGGTTTTTGTTCAGATTCTACATTTAGTCATGCTTTCTTGTTCTTGTGTCAGTGTCTTATTTAGTTTGTGTCCACCTGTGCTAGTCAGCCTGTTTCCTTGTTTATCATTCCGCTTCCTTAACCATTTGTCTCTTGTCCCGGGGTTCTTTGTCGTCTCTTCAGTTTGACTTGTATTTAGTTCCCTGCTTTCGATGAGTTTATGTCTGATCGTTGTTTTGATCACCCACCTCATTTATTTGCGGTCCTAGTTTTCCTCAGTCCAGTCTGTTTTCATTATGTGGTAATTTATTCCCAGGTTTTGTTTGTTTGGACAGTATTAATCTTGTATTTTTGCTTGCCTTTTTTCATTAAGTGGCCTTTTGCAAGTAAAGTACTCCCTGCCTCCCAATTTCCCAGAATTTGGGTACACCGACTCCACTCCCCCGCTCCCACTCATGACAGGAAAATAATGTCCTTGTGATTCAACAAACAAGCAATTAATTAAGCTTTATTACAACAAATACGGCAAATATAAAGTTATTATTAGGGACGGCAGTATTTTTTTTTTTTTTTTTTTTTTTTTACAATGAGGAATAAACTTGTTAAATACTTATTGAATGTGGTGAATGACTTCACCATGATAATGGAATACTGCCACACAAGTACTGTAGGCTATAGTGATATGTTAAATGTGAACTGCACTTAATCATTTAACGTACAGTATTATATCGACAAATAAATATATAAATAAAACTTTGTACATGCATAGAATTAAAAGCTTTACCTTTAACAGTGAAGATAGGACTCTATCCTTCACATATTAAATATTTGCAAACGGTTCAAACTAATGTGTCAAACTGTTGTCCGGCTGGACATATGTAAACACTGAGGCATCTCAGCTGTGAAAGTCAGGGGCGTGCCTAATTATTTTTGACAATCTGTTCAAAAGCAGGGTTCTGGTAACCCCTCACCCACTGACCTCTGAACTGATGATGTTTGCGCACGTTCACGTAGCCCTTGTAACGACAAAGAACAGGGGAAAGCTCTCTCCCTATGAGTACTTTTCACTTCTCGCAGCCACACAATTGCACTTCTGTTGTGACCTTCTAAAGCTGCCCAAATCTGAGTCCCTCTTAGCTGCTTATGAATTTGGTCCTCTTCCAGGAAACCTTTCTAGGCCACTTTAAGTCTGATGCAGGTAAGTTGATTGCTGTGGTGTTTTTTCCTTCAATAAATTGACAATGAAACAATGTGATAACCAGCGTGTTATGCTTCTGGTATCTAGTATTTATTTTTTTTTTTGCGCTAGCGAGCTGTTGTTGATTATTAAAGACATGTTTATATGTTTCAATTACGTATGTGAATTATAGGATTAGCTGTGAAAGTGTTGCATAACAAGGTGGAATTCTGAATCCCTGGTGAACAGTTTATGTGAGTATGATATAGTATGAACATTGAGTTGTTTCATTATACTGAATTTACTTTCATTTGGATTGTTGGCATCCTTGCACTTGACCTTATTATAAAGACCTAAATAGTTTCTGCTAATGCCTCCTTCAAATAATGCCCTCAACTAGGTGCCGAGGCTCACACGGTCACTGTCTGATAAAGCCATTTAAAATGAATAAATGGCTCATCATTAAATCGATGCCTCTTTGTTCACATTAAGAAAACAAGAGTAAACAATAAAAATACAGTAGATGCAGGGTTTCAGTTAGTCACTGTATGGGTTAACCACTCAAGAGCATTTAGTCTCCTTTTCCCATTAGGAAAAAAGGGTTCTTACTGAAGGGCTAAGTTCATTAATGCAGTTGTTATGACACAAATATTTAACAGTTCCTTGCTCAGTTCCCGTGACAACCTGAACAGTAGCACCACTGAACACACATACACAAATCTCCAGTAATAAATTGAATGTGGAGACTTTTTCCAGTGATTATAGACAATCTCACATTATGTAGAAATCAAGGCTTTAACCAACAATTTCAGCAGATGAGTTGTGCTCATACCTGCCTGCTTTTATGTCAGAAGTCTACTGTACACACTTCATAGGCTCCAGTGCAGGCTGACTCTCAAATAGTCATTTTTAGTTCATTTTTAAACTATGTTCAGTATGATTCACTGTATAAAATGGTCACAACTGCTGTCTGTTCAAGGGCAATGTTGGATCAGACTGGTGGGAACACGTGCATTGTTTCGGATTTTGTTTACTCCACATTCGCTAAGCTCTCCTTTCAGCTCCACAAAGAAGGTTGTTGTGCTCAAGCGATAAGTTTTTGAAAAACTCTGTAAGATCTCCACTGTCCGACAGCTTGTTATGGATCCAAAACGATTAAAAAAAAACAAACATCAACTGACAAATCATGCACGAGTTAATTGTAGGCCTTAGTTTGCAGTCTCAGAAAATGATTTTCAAGAGGAGACTTTCATTTCGCACCCATGCATACGTCACTTTGAACAGTAGTACAATACAGTTTATGATATTTAGTTTAAAATCTTGCACCAATCCTCTAAGTCTACTTTCACTTCATATGCTTCAAGTGACGATTTCGATATTGTTTTGCTTTCAACAGATACAATAAGGATTTACTACATGGTAGTGTAAATATAAATAAATAACTAAAAAAGACAAACAAAAAACACTACAGGAAATTGGATATTTTCAGATCAGAATCAGGCCTCTTCTAAATATTTATAAGGATCCAATATGTATCAGCTGTCTTCCACTGCAGACATTTTGCCACCTGCTGATCAATAAAAGTGACACGGCAAAATGGATAAACGCAGGGTTGCCGTTCTAATTCATATTCCACAAAGGCATTAATTCAAATGGAAGGCATTTATTCGAATGGAAGTCCTGAATACCAATTCTGGACTGTGTATAGGACATTATTGTGAAGAACATTTTTTTAGTTCACTTCCTCTTTTAAAAGCGAAATCGTATGCTCTGTTTCAAGCAGTTTAAACATGCCTTGAAACAGGTTTCATGAACTCGGGGAGATGTGGTTCACTTGGTGTGTTGTGACTCACAATCGCCACGGCAACGGCCACCAGAGAGTGTCTCAAGGAGGCCCTTTTTAGAGAGCTGGCAGGTTCAGCTGGCACACGGACACTTTCTCAAGCCCATTCTTCTTCTGTTTCTTCTTCGACCTGCTTGTGAAATGTTGAGATTAAGCACGGTGTCCAACAAAAGGTCATGTGTGACTAAAAGTTGAAACCTGCTTGCCACTGGCCTTTCTCAATCATGCCGTTATGGTTTTGTTCTTGTATCAGTTCTTTAGAGCAGCAATAGTTGGTGAGCCATTTCGCACCAGGCCCTGCAAAGAGACTGAAAATATTTTATTGATCATCAGATTAAAAAAAGTTTTATATTTAAAATTAGATGCCTCTGTTGTTGCCTCTGTTGTTGCCTCTGTACATACTGTATGTACAATGTAAACTCATTGGTCTTGGTCACGAGATTTGGTAGTAACCTACAAGCTAGTAAAAAATGACTTTTTTGGAGAGCTTTTTCAGAAAGGGGAAAAATGTCAAGTGATCAAATTAAATATGCCTGTATTAAAAGCCTAGAGTAAAAATTAAAGCAGGAGAAAGTAAGAGCATGCCTACTCAAAATACATGTGAAAAATTGACAGGAATTTTTCACATACCAAACCCGTTCTTCATATTTGCTGAAAGACTAAATAATGAGACAAAGAATCCTACAAAACTGAAAAAAGGGGAAAAGCACAGACTACCCTATTTCCATTTCCAGCATTTTTCATGTGAAGCGAAATTTTCCACTCTCCTGGCGTCATTGTTTCATGCACCAAATTGGAGGTGACATTGAGGATATTCAAGTGCAGGGCTGTCACTCATTATAAAAAAAAAAAAAAACACATTCAACACAATGAGGTAGTTTCATTTGTTTTTTTATTTGTTTATCTGGTTGCAACAGTAGTTAGCATGTCCGCCTCACAGTTCAGGGACCCGAGTTCAAATCCACCTCACTCCGGTCTTCCTGTGTGCCGTTTGCATGTTCTCCCCAAGCCTGCATGGGTTCACTATGGGAACTCAGGCCCACACTCCAAAAACATGCATTGCAGGTGTACTGTACATTGTCCTTGGGTGTGATTGGGTGTGTGAATTGTTTTTCATTTCTGTGTACCCTGCAATTGGTTGGCAACCACTTGAGAGTATCTCCCACCTACTGCGCAAAGTCAGCTAGGATAGGCACCAGCAAGCCTATGACCCCTTGTGAGGTTAAGTGGCTCTAGAAAATGGGTGGATGGATGGATTTGTTTCTGTGCCTGTCTGTCAAAAACAGTATTTCATGTGATGGGAAAAAAAGGCTGGGGGTCCTGCTGTACAGAACTGCAGCATACCTTGTCAAGCCTGATAGTCTGAAATGGTCCTCCAGAAGCAGCTTTTGAGGACACAGAGGATTGTCATCTCCCTGGTGTGTAGTGCTTTGATGGTTGCCTAAACCAAAGCAACTCTCAAGCAATGAAGAAATGAAAGCAGAAGAGGGAAATCTTCGTCACATGAAAACAGATTACTATCACATATGTATCATAACGACAAGAAGTTGTTTTTCTTGCTCTTGTCTACCTGCACTGTGCCCTTGAATTAGTCAGCCAGTGCAAGAGATGTTGGTCATCCTTTTTGTCACAACAAACATACTACAAGAAAGAGTCCATAGTATGAGCAATTCATGGAATTCAAATTGTTAGTTATGTATGTGTATATTGGAATTATCTCATACATTCTAATGAGTGAGTTTTAGGAGGACATGTTTAGGAGCTCTAAAATGCATTTCCATGAGGATGTATATTCTTGTATACTGTTTAGGTTTAAGACACCCAAAATGAGCAATTCATTCTTCTGAAGGAAAACACACATGATTTCGAAGTAGAATTCCCTAATTAAAATAATTTCTTTTCAATAACATGTTGTATGCACCCAATTGGTCAAAACGGAATTTTCTGATTCATATTGTGTTTGTGAGCTATGACTTATCCATTGTTAATACATCTCATATGTATACACACACACACACACACACACATATATATATATATATATATATATATATATATATATATATATATATATATATATATATATATATATATATATATATATATATATATATACACACACACACACATAGGGCCCAGGTAACAGTCATGACTAACCTCAGAAAACAGAGATGTCGTTACCGAGTGGCAAGATGGCCGCCCCCTGAAATAGATATAAATGGGTGGATTTTGCTGATTGATTGATGCAATTGATTAAGTAATTATTTAATTCATAATTCAATGTTGATAAAAAAAAAAAAAAGAAGCTGTGTTTAGACTAGTTGATATGCAATCTCCACTTTTAATTCTTCTTATAAATATCTGGAATGACATTTACTTATTAATTTATTAATTTATTTCATCAATTTTCTCAGCCACTTATCTTCATGAGGGATATGAGCGTGCTGGCGCCTATCCCAGCTGTCTTTGGGCAGTGGACTAAGACACACTCTGGACTGGTTGCTAACCAATAACAGGGCACACAAAGATGAAGAACGATTCATTCTCACAAACATACCTAGGGACAATTTAGAATGCTCAATATACCTACCATGCATGATTTTGGAATGTGAAGCAAAGCCATGATCTCAGTCACTGAGCTGCCTATTTATTATTTATGTATTTATTATTTTAGAAATAATTTGAAGCTAAAGCACTGACCATTACATAATATTGATGCAGCTAATCATTGTCAACATTTTGAAGTTTCCCTTGACTCAATATTGGGAGATTAATGGCTTCCAGTATTTTGGCTCTTGAGGACAAACCAAAAACCAAACCAGAACCAGCTGGTTGGTTCAGGAACCGGCAGAATCACACAATGGGGAGCTTAATGCCTATTCTTCTTGTCTCACCAAACCCAACAAGGTCTCAATTCACTGAAAGCACCTCCCGTCGCCCGACTCAGCTGAGCGGGCAGCAGGCGAGACGCCAAAATGTGGCCGTAACTCCGCTGGCTAAATCGCTGACACGCTCCCTTCTTTTCTTCATACGGCCCTCTGTCGAGCATTAAGCCTCGGCAAAAGTCAACCCTTCCCCCCGCATTCAGCTAGTGATGTGCCCCTCTAGAGAAGATGAAAGTCACAAAAGGAGAGGGAAAAAAAATACATGTTAACGTAAACTTCGCCTTTCCCATGACCCTCATGCCATTGTTACAGCATACGCCAACCAAAGGTATTTCCTGGCACATTTTGGTTCGTAGTTGTCAAGTCAGCCAAGAACGTAGAGGCAAGGATTCTCCAGCATACCTCCCTCCAGGAGTTGGGTGTTTTCATCAGTGGTGGTAGCAGTACGCCTTCCACTGTGTGGTTTGTCAAAAACACATCTTGTTTTGAGAAAATGACCGTGGGTCCTAGTGTTATTTGTACCAAGCATTGGAGCAGTGTGACACTCATAAAGCTTAACAAAATAGTGCGAAAATTGAGATGAAGCAAATTTGCAGATTCACCAATGGCATTTGGTGTGTCGTGAGCAAAGAAATTACAATATTACAAAAATTGCTAATCCAAAGATGTTATATGCCGATAGAGCCATCATGTCTGCTTGAATGACATGGTAACTGAAAGCAAATAAAAGATGGGATGCAAAGAATGACTTTTATGTTCCTCTATTATTGAAGAAGAAGTTAGAAGCGGAGTTAGAACTTTTGTTGTAAAACTAATAATAATCGTAAAATAGAAACACATTTTCTCAATGTTTGTTTTGTTTTTTTCCTCCAAGTCAGCACAAGCGAAAGGATGAGGAAAGACTTAACAACTTGCACACATTGTTCATGACAAAGCCGATCATCTCATCTCCCACCGCCACACTCGGTCCCTCCTCATCATTATGTCCATTTGGAAACATGTCACTCCCGCCTGCTACCTCGGCAAAAAACAGACTGTCACACGGCATTAGCTGTTTGGCCAAGCTCACCGGACCGAAATGAGTGAGGTAAGCTTGGAATGAAGTGACCGGGGGAGGACATGCAAACCTGCTGTCCTCTCATTAAACTCTCTGTTAACCAATTAGGACTCTCACTGAACCCTGAGTCATGAATCTCATGATGAGTTTATCATCAACACTAATTTAATGCTGAGAAAGTTTTTTGTTTTCAATCAGTTACTTCACATTTGCAAACATGATATATCCACTTAGAAGGGAATGAAAAACAAGGTGTCAAACACTTTCTGTTGATATTTTAAATATTCATTCTAAAACATATGTTTAAATTAATCCCTGCATTGCTTATGTTTGCCACGATCTTTAGATCTTGGAATTCACTAAAATGTTTTACATTGTCACCTCCAGAAATATTGAAACATTTGCCAGCGAAACAACTTCCTTTGTATTTATTGATAATGGCGACTCAAACAAAGCTAGGTGAATTCTGATTGGTTTCAGGCAATATTCACTACATACTGTATATTCATCCAAATGCTTCAAAACTTACTGAATGGCACTTCACAATGTAAATAGACCCGAAGTATACTGCGAGGGAGACAGATTTTAGGACAAATGACTCAGACCTTATTCAGTGGCCTAGTCAATAACGTAACTTTAATTTATTGTACATCCTTTTTAATTGCTAAAGGCAAAACTTGAGGGAAATTGCTCCAAGACAAAGCAGGAATTGAAATCTATCATCTGGTGGTGCCTTCCGACGTCAAGCTGGAGAGTAATTCACTGCAACCGGCTGCCAGTCAAGTATTAAAAAGTGAAAGAGGATTTTTAATTACCGTAGTTTGTCCCATTAATAGCGATCATGTGAAAATAGGAGAAAGGATCAAAATGATACAAATTGTGCCCGTGCAACAATATTTATCGATCTGATTGTACATATTGTATTAAGTTCCCCGAAGCTTTAATTATCCTTGTTTAAAAAAAAAAAAAAAAAAAAAACACTGAAATTTACATTTTCTTGTTAGGAAACATATGCATCCTTTTAATGACAACTGTAAATTGTCATTATTAACAAACATATTCATTGAAGTACAGAGGCAGGAAAATATGTGACAAATTTAAAAAATAGCTTCAGTTATTATTTTGTTTTTGCACCAAGTATAATTTCCCCTTTCTTAAACTTTGTTGATTCCACTAAAAAAAGTCATCAGTTGGGAGGGGATTTACACAAGCAGAGGCTTGGAAGTTCACTTCCTTGTTAGTTGTGTTGTTGCTTTGCTCTTCTTTTTTCACTTGTGGGCGTCCATTGTGGACGTGCTTAGTGTCTGATGGCAGCACACCGTCATCCCTGTGAGTCAGTGACAAACCCAATACCAGACTCGCAAACACTTGTGCCTTTGCCTTTGAGTGGAGCTGCCAAGCGTGGAGAAAACATTTTTAACTGGTGAACTCATTTGGACATACTTACAAATTCGTTCAACTTCAAATGTATTTGCATGTTCATTTGAATGTATGAAAATATGTTAAAATGTATCAGCAAGTATTGGTAGGTAAGTACTTGCAGGCTGAATGCTAAAAACCAAGCATTTTTTTCCTATAAAGCCACGGGGTATTGACTGGTGTATGCGCATACCCCATGGCATTATTTGAAAAATTAGAGATAATGATGAAAATGACCGCTAAATAATATTTACTTACTTAATTTTTATTCACTCGACATTGACCGCTCCATGCTTCTGTAGAGGGGCGGCCACAGCACTGGTGAGATTTTCAAACAAACACAGTTAGCAGACTCGGGAGCTGCTGTTGACCACGACTCACATGTAAACTTGCCATAACTTCAGCCAACTGCCGACTGGAAAAGTAATACATAGTAAAGAAGATGACAGCAATGAACTACTGTAATTGTTTCCACTCTTCAACTGCGATGTGTTTCTCTGGCAATATGACGCAACAAAGTAGGCACCAAAACAAAACTTTTGTTTTTTTGACAGAGCATAAAGACACAATAGGCTGCTTTAATGTACAGTATGGCGTGGGATAGTTCCCCCTAACAAGTTCGCTGGGCTAGTTTTCTATAGTCTGTACAAAATGCAGCAGTGAGACTATTGACGAGGACGAGAAAGTTCGGTCATATTACACTGATACTAGCTGACCTGCATTGGCTTCCAATACACCGAGATGTGGTTTTAAGGTGTTGTTAATTACTTATAAAATGTTACACAGTTTAGCTCCTTCCCATCTCGTCGACCTAGCACCACCATATGTTCCGTCCCGACAACTTGTTGTTATCGACCCCTCGGGCTAAAAAGAAGTCCGCGGGATCAAGGACTTTTTCCATTCACGCAGCAGAACTCTGTAATGCCCTACCTATGGAAGTTCACACAGCCACCTCAGTAGAAATCTTTAAATCCCAACTAAAAACACATTAGTTTTTAGTTAATGGATCGTCTGCAACCGTCTTCTTCTTTTTCCAGCCCCCCTTCTCCCGGCTCGGAGAGGGGGCTAGCTAGATGATGAAAGATGATTTGAACGCCCCCATTTGACCCCATTTGATCGACCATCGCGGGTTATGAGATCGACCGACTCCGGGGAAACACTCATTGATTTTTATATAGGCTGCACAATTGAGGATAAAATTCACATTCAAATCATATTTTCTCATTTATTTCTAGATTTGAGATTGCAAAATCAGTTGTTTGAAGTGGTATTCACATGTTTCGGGATCAGAATTTGGGGTGTATAATAAGGTTTGTGAGTTCTATTTTAAGCAACTTGCAGCATTTCTACAATGAGCAATTTTTTCCAGCAAGAGCTCACTGCATAACACAAACCACTTCTTCAGATCAACCTGTCCTGTAACTGTTTCAGGGAAGAAAACATTTAAAGCATTTCAGTGCTTGCTCTTCAGACTGATCGCCTTGGCTAAACTCCAACCAAACACACATGAGGGAGGAGGAAGCGGTATGGCAATAAAACTGAATAGCGCTGAAAATGAGAATAATGAATTGCGACATAGGCTGTCCTTGAATTTGTTCCCCTCTTGAATTTCTGATTTGTGTAAATTTTAGGACTGACAATTTCTTTCTTCTCTTATCCCATGCTTCATTTCTTATTTTGGATTCATGGCATTTTATGTCCAGATTTTAATATTTGAAGGAATGGAAAATTCCACCCACAAGTGACAGCACTTCATTTTTTTTCTAGGTGAACAGGTTTAGCAAAAACAAACAAACCATTGAAAGCCGTTTCAAATTACTCATGCGTCTTGTTTGTGCAATGAAGAAGTGCTATACGGGAAATGAATGGTATTCTTATTAGCAAGTGTCATTAGCTGAGGAAATACTAAAAGCTATAGCTAGTTTTAAAGGGAAGGTATATGTTGAATTTGTAAACCTTTGAAGAGCTCTATGTGTGTGTGTGTGTGTGTGGGTGGGTGGGGGGGGGGGGGATTTGCGCATTTTCTTTCTGATTAAAGAGAAAATTGTGTACTGTGCAAAAAAATCAAACAGGTGTCCCTCTTTCCATTATCTTGAGCACTTGTCCTCATGAAGGTCACGAGCCAATCACAGCTTTCTTCAGGGAGTAGGCGAGGTTACACTGAATTGGTTGCCAGCCAATGGCAGGGCAATCTCCAAACAGGTTTATTTGTTGGAAATTCATCGCTAACCTTGAAAAAAAACGATCACAAAATTTACACACAGTATAATTGTAAAGTAACTCATGATTCTTTTATTACTGAGTGTTAGAAATATAGAAAATGTATTCTACCAGGCAGAATCATAACGTCGTTTCTATGGCTGTGCTTCATAGGTTTACGTACAGTGTATGTAAACAACTATAAACACAAAATATTTAGTTTTGGAAATTTGAGCAAAAGAAACTTGATTATGCATGTGAATTTGTAAGATGTGCTACAAAATGTGCAAATTACATAATCCAGTTCAACTGCGAGATAAAAAAGAAGGTCCCGTGTCCTCCATTAAATAGGTTCATCAAACTAAAATGATGTGTTTCTGAAAGTGACAAAAACAATGTTCAGTGAAGACAAAGTTAAATAGTTAATTGCTATATTTTTCAACATCAACTGGGACTTTTTCTTGCTGACGAGTGAGGAAACTGATGAGAGCCAAGCCAAAGGTCCAAACAGGCACCGGGCTTTGACTGTAAGCAAACACTTTGGTGGGCCTTTTATTGTCAATTGGTCCATTCCCCCCGAAAAAAACACTGCAGCTTTGTTCCTCTGCACACTACAGGGCACGTTGTAACTTCTGTGGCAAGAATCCTATTATTTTGATCGGCTGTGAGGGAATTGAAGTAATGAGGGCGTGAAGGCCCGCGTGTGAGAGGACGCTCTGAGCCGAACAGTTTCATCCCCCTTTAATTACCCCTTTCTCCAATGAAAATCACAAAAGTGTAAATTAATGTTGGAGTGCAAGCATTACATGTTTCAACATCACAGTCTTGCAATCAAGTGTAAAAACTGTAGAATGAACAGAATGTGAAGCCATCATTATATTTCTGTAGTGTTTTATTGAATTATGCTACAACGCAGAAAGAAAATGCCTCCATCTTGTTTCATGAATAACAGAGGGGTATTTGTATTGAGATGGGTTGACACTTCTATTAAAGCCATTGTCACTTAAACTGGATGATAATTAATGCAACTACACCTTCACCCAGAAATTGAATGACTGTTTGCCTCCTGCTATTTCCTGCTGTACTATTTCATAATGGAGCACTTGAAAATTTGGCATTAAAACCAAAAAAGGAAAATTAGCCTGAATTTCATTCGCAACTCTACCTGTCAAAATTGGCAAAGGTTCAATTGGAGATCTCAAAAAGATTTGTACTGAGCATTTATCCTGTGGGGTGAGTTAATTTTTCCTCCTTGATCTGCTCCCACAACTGATCCTAAGAAAGAGAAGTTGCTCAAATATTTTCCGATGCTTGGTATGCCTTTGCTTGGAATTGGGACTGAGCCATGCCGCAAACAGCACAATAGAGAGATTTGGTGCCATATGTAAAAAGTCTGGCCAACTAACTTGACAAGTTGCACACTATGCAACACAGTACATGCCTGCCGTATTAGTTTCTTTTCCTCACCCCAAATAATCAGAATTTCATCCTGAAAATTCCTGTACATATTGAACAGAAGGCAATCTTGCCTCTGGTTTACAAATTTTTCCTATTGGTTTAAATCTTTTGAAGCAATAAAGAGGTGGTTTATTTTCTCTTGTTTTTAACATTTCTCATTTCAAATTTTCACTGCACCTTTGTGACTTTACCATTTTATCCAGAGATCTTTTATCCAGAGAATTTAGCTTTCTGTTTTAACTGCAGCTTGTGATTTTGTCTTCATTTTTGCACATATGTACAGGAACGAATTTTCTCCAAAGTTTGTCTTGTACATCATGACACTGAGAAAACCTTATGTCACTGCAAAGCATCATTTGAGTGGACTATGTCGTGCCTGATGGACAATCCAACAAAAATGTCTCAGCTGAACAAACTCTTATTGTATGTCTTATCTATTGAATTTCCTGCATTGTTTCTTACTGACAAAGATAATATGGGACCATAAACTTACCTGACAAAGATTTATCATTCGGTGTCCAACCATCCTGGTGACACACTTCATGAAAGTCATGTGACCATTTTGAACCAATCAGCATCCATACATGCGAGAAGCAGCTAAAGCTTTACCCACACATGTGGCAAAGACACTTCAACGACAACCTAAACTAGGGGACTCCAAACTCGGTCCGCTGTCCTGCACGTTTTCCAGGTTTCTTCTCCGACACACCTGATTCAAATGATCACTTGCTGATGACCTTGCTGAAGTGATTCAAATGATCACTTGCTGATGACCTGATCATTTGAATCAGATGTGTCAGGGAAGAAACCTGGAAAACATGCAGGATATCGACCCTCGAGGACCGAGTTTGGAGACGCCTGACCTAAACTAATCTTAGCTCATCCCTAACATATAAAGTGTGTCTCGGTTGAAAGGTCAACAACTCAACATACTTTACACAAATTAGTTTACTGCTTTCCCATTTTAGCAAGGGATCTTATGAAGTTTTGGGCATTTAAAGAGCATTAAAATGCAAATAGGTGAGTTTTTCAACAAATAGGGAGACTTGGGTCTTGCAGAAAATAAACACAAATATTTGAGTTTGTGAACAGTGAACTACATATGCAAGTATGTTTAGTAGTTGATTTGCTCAAACTTTGATTGAAATCCCAACAGAATCTTTTTATCGTGGTTTATCTGAGGTTGTGCTTGGGAGGGGCTCAATCAGACTAAATATCCTTCTTCACAATAGTCATCGACGCTGCACAAACACGATGAGGGGGAAAACACGCAAGCCATTCCTGTGAACTAATAAGCAAACTTTGATGAGACAGTTCAAACAGGGATCAAGGTGGCGTGCCTGTCTCTGTTTACAATATCGTAGACGAGGACAAAACGCAAATACAAAAGAGGAAGCCGACCGAAGCAGGGTAGCCTTTGACAGCAGGAATTTTCATTGTCTCGGGAACACAATCGTGGTCATTCCTGGTTGCTATTTTAAACATTTTTCACCAACCCTGGGAGATGACATTGGAAGGGCATTTTAAATACACCAGAGAAAACAGAGACCTGCCATTATTTCAATACGTTATTATTGTATTATTGTCAATACAACATTAAAAAAATCACTTTTTAAAGCTAAAAATCTTTTTTTCTTTTGTTTTTTGGTGCACACCATTTCTCAACATGTTTATACTGCTGTGGTTGGGTCGAACGTCATCAGACTCCTAAACTGGTTAGACAATGTCGCCTTCTTGTGGTGCTAAAATATAACAGCATCACTGCCAAATTACGGTGGGAAATGCCTAAAATGTGGATTTATTTATTTATGCATGTTAGATTTTATATTATAGCTTTTTTAATATCATTATTATTTCGGTTTGAATAATGCAGCATAATTTCATTATCATTTATACCATGTTGTCTTATTCATGACCATTTCAAGGAGCAATTTATCTTTTAACTTTCAAAACGCTATTTAGAATTTGTATCTCAAACAGTGGAGTTTTGTGGGAATTATGAATTGCTTACCATGTAGTTTGTATTTCATTTAAATTATACAGTACATTGTTAGGTACTTCGGTTCAGAGGGGAATATACTGTGTACATATATATATATATATATATATATATATATATATATATATATATATATATATATATATATATATACACAAATACTCATACATACATACATTAGTGGTGAGCCATCAGGGCCTGCAAGGCCTTTTCTGCTAGCCTAAAATAACCTGATATTATCACAACTATAATAAACTATAATAATTATAATGACTATAATAAAAGTCAGTTCTTTTTACATTTATTTTTACTAAATATATATATTTTATTTATAAAAGTATTCTCCATATTCTTTTCTTTTCGTGTCATTTTATATCCATTTGGTTGTGCTCCTTGCAGTGCTGTTGTTTCATGTGAGAGGTTTTAGCCAATTAGAATTCAGCTAACTTGTGTGCTATGCTGTGTGCAATCTGCCTTCGCCAGAAGCCAGGGCATTCAATGATTTATTTTCACCAGGGGAAGCAATATAACAGCTCAAGATTCACAAATATACATTTCTGACATTCAAAAACAAAAACGAATCAGTGACCAATACGGCAATGGATTCTGTCAGTTTTGATCTGTTTACTTTCAAAATTGCGTGCAGCAGCAACTATAGCCTCCCAGACACTGCTCAGAGAGGTGTACTGTTTTTCCTTCTTGTAATCAGATCAGGTGAACAAGAGGGCCATATCCTTAGTTTGTCTTGTTTTAGACTCTGTCTTGCAAGCCACGCTGTGGAGTACTTGGATGCGTGTGATGGAGCATTGTCCTGCATGAAAATCATGTTGTTTTTGCATGCGTACTTCTTCTTGTACCACTGCTTGAAGAAGGAGTCTTCCAGAAACTGGCAGTAGGACTAGTAGTTGAACTTGACTCCATTCTGAACCGAAAATGCCCCAAAAGCTCATCTTTGATGATACCAGCCCATAGCAGTACCCCACCTCCAGCTTGCTGGCGTCGGAGTTGGACTAGCAGCCAAGTGCCCATCCATCCGGCCCATCAAGACTCACTCTCATTCCATCAGTCCATAAATCCTTAGAAAAATCAGTCTTGAGATATTTCTTATCCCAGTGTTGACATTTCAACACTGGGTCTTCTTCAGTGGGGGTTGTTTTTCAGCCTCTCTTACCTTGGTCACTCCAGTGATGTTGCAACTCTGAAATATGGAAAAACTGGTGGCAAATGGCATTTGGCAACTGCATGCTTGACTATTCTCAGTTCATGCACAGTTATTTTGTGCCTTGGTTTTTCCAAACTCTTTTTTGTGACCCTGATGACTATTTTGAATGAAACACTTGATTGTTCGATGATCACGCTTCAGAAGCTTGGCAGTTTTAAGAGTGCTGCATCCCTTTGGAAGATATCTCACTATATCTGACTTTTCGGAGCCTTTCAAATCCCTCTTCTGACCTATTTTGCCAAAGGAAAGGAAGTTGCCTAATAATTATGCACACCTGAAATAGGGTGTTTATGTCATTAGACCACACCCCGTCTCATTACAGAGATGTACATCACCTGATATGTTTCATTGGTAGTAGGCTTTCGAGCCTATACAGCTTTGAGTAAGACAACATGAAGCTGCATGTATAAAATGTGTTCAAAATACTAATTTGCCTAATAATTCTGCACTCCCTACAGGTACATGGTAAATTGAATTATTATTAATGAAATACTTTTGAGTTTATATATTTTTCAATGGCAGTATGAATATATACTGTATGCAGCATATAATTTATAATATATATAGTGTAATGTGGAATTCATTATTTGTTTTTAGTACAATTTTGATGTAGACTAGTACTATCCCTTTTGTTTTTATTACCTGAATGTCCATTAATATATTTCATTACGTTTTGACAGTTAAATCTTGAATTTTCCAGTTATGATAATCTGGGTTCGAATGTAAGAATAAAAAAAGGTTTAGATTCAAACAAAATTATGTACGATAATAGCACAGTGAATAAGGATTGTGAAGCTCCCAGTGATCAAGTGCAGAAACACACAGTGTCCCTAAAGTCCCCTCACAATTTAACACATTTTATTTGGAAAATAAATGAAAAGACAAACCTGTGGAAATTATTAATGTTTTGTTGTTGTTGTTGTTATTATGGATGTTCTTTTGCCTTAAGAATGTGCATGCTGTAGACCTCCTTACTAGGGGGGCAGCGGAGTACAGTTTAGACGTTGTATCAAGGGAACAATGAGTAAGCACATAATGAAGTCACAGCCCAACCAAATAAATCATAATCTGATGAATTATTCAGGTTTTGTAAGGAGATGAACGCGACCCCCAGCCTCCCTGTACTCATCCCCTTCCTCATATTACAAGGCGGCAGCAAGGCGACGTCATAAACTAATATATATATATATATATATATATATATATATATATATATATATATATATATATATATATATATGTATGTATAAAACATCGCATCTTTATTATCTCATGGATTTATATTTAATACATAATTGCAACAGTGTTTTACTTGCTTGTATATAATTGCTGAAAGGTAAAAGGTTTAAACAATCGGAAAACATTGGGCATTTGGCCAATGTTGAAAATGTCTTAATTGGCCAATTTAGTCAGGCCTGACTCGTTTGTTTATTTTAATTCCTTCCTGTTTTGAACAAAGCAATGTCCAAATATTTATTACAGTAGTTTTTTTTTTTTTTTTTCTGTAAATCCGTATGTCAAAGTGATATGCTCTCGCTGGTTCATGTTACAACACAGGGTTAATTTTATTCATTTTTTTAATCTTGGAGCAAATTATATTTAAATTCATTCCTATAATAAAAGTGAATTCGTGTTCAAGCAGCACTTAAAAAGTCGATTTCCCATAATATGGCTGGCTCCTTTTTGTCCTCTTCAAAGGGTGTTAGGGGGTTAATGGCTCTGGGTTGCCATAGAGACCGAAACGGCGCTAGTTGACTGGAGTTTTGTCGCCTTGTAACAGGAGATGAGCGTCTAGCAAGAAGGGGCGGGACCCTACTGCCCCGTGCTCTGCACCTATTGGTCGTTTATGTGACACGTGACGAGTGTGGAATGCTAACGCAAAAAAGTTCCCCCTGCCATTGCTGTGCTTCTGCTTACGTTTAACGGTGCTTCAGCGGCCCAGAAATGGACTAGTAGTCTAAGCAAGAGGACACGGCACTTCGGAGGACGGCGACACGTTGAGCCTACAGCAACGGTGAGCGAGGGGCTTGTTTTAAAAATTCCTTTTCATCCCAGCTCCTAGCTTGCTCGGTGGCTTGTGTGCTGGAACGCGAGAGGCTGGCACGCTAGCTACCATGCGCCCCCCAAACATCGGTGTTTTAGTGTCGTTTGTTCATGAAATTCCGCTTCATAGGTGTTCGTGTTTGTTAACGCCCAGTTTCGCAATTCACCACGTTCGCCTAGAATCAAAACAAACGCGTGAGGAGAAATACTTAAAAGGGGCAGGCATGTTCAGTTGCACCAACAAGCCCCATGATTGACTTGACGCTTGGCGTAACAGACGGACGATCCTGACACGAGCTATTCTGACACGCGTCTGTCATAGCAGCCCTCCACTAAACTCACGTTGAACTCCCACCTCGGTTTAGATTTGCAAGACGCATGTAGATCAAGCACGTGATTGCAGTGTGAAGTTTTTCAAAGTGGCGGCTCTCACAAGGTCGCAACGTTAGCTATATCCACGTTCAATTCAACTCATCTGTAGGGACTCAAGCTTTGTAGCCACAAGGTTTCGGTTCAATAAAACTTGAGGAGTCAAACCGTAACTAGTTGTTGGAAGCATCCTAGTCTCTCTCTGGATTACGGTCAGGCTGTCCTTGAGCTAGGCACTGACCCCTCTGACAATCACAATTTGTGTTGCATCACATATTGTACCCCCCCCCCCCCCCCCACACACACACACACACACACACACACACAACAAATAGGTTTTTGGACAAGCCTGTGAGTAGGGCCATTAAAAGATTTCTGAAACTCGGGACTCGTCCTTTAACTTGACCAAAATCAGCAATCTTGAGGTTTCCCTACTAACTAGCAGCCATCAACAGCTACTAAGGTAAACTAGTTTTGGGCCATATTGTTTTTTCATTTATATGTGCAAATGTCAAATTTCTCAAACCCCTTTCCACCAACATTATCAACTCTACTTAACAAAAACCCAGTTTCCACCAAGAAATCTACCTGGATCTACTCTTTTGTACTGACTTTTTCTAGTACCTACTGCTTTGTTGTTTCAAAGAAAAAGTGGCCTGGTTCTAAAACTGTACGTGAATACGTCCATTAAAGGCCATTATTGGTCCGAGACAGAGTCAAAAGTGCGGCAGCGCAGACCTTCTTGGGTAAATAGGTCATTCGAGTGACACTATGCTTTTGGACAAGAGAAGAAAATAACATTTTTTTTGTGAAAAGATATGTTGTCTGCACAACAGTGAAGTTGGCACAAATATATTTTCATATGAGCATCTGTAACACCTCAACAGTTCTTCCCTTTGACAAAACATGAACAAAAACAGTGAAAATGTGTTTTCATTTCAACAGTGCTCGATCGGCATAATATTAAGGGGAGCGCTGGCTAGGAGTGTCATTTACCCATTTATTAAAAACAAATAAAACATAGTTGATGAGAATTCTTGTCACTGGAACACAACCTAAGTATTTTACATGACAAAAATTCTCATCCATGGCACTGAAAGAGTCAATGACAAATGACAAAAAACAGGGAAAAGTGAAAAAGCTTTGACTTCACCTACTGTACCTTCCTTTGAAGACTTACAGTAGAGTACAATAACCCTTCCGCACTCTGTTGTTTTTGTTATGTACTTCGCTATTAATGTAATGTCACTGGCAAGGTGAGGATTATCTTCTATGTCATAACATTCAAAAACAAGTTTTTCTTTCATTTTTGACTAGCATTTAACTTACATAACTCCTTAGAATTAAAGTGCAAAATGTCTGCCTTGCAAGAAATACTTTTGTAAACAAATGTAGCTTATTAGTAGCACATTGTATGAGTGATTAAGTGCATTTTTTAACTTAGAGATTAACATTGCAACTTGTATTACTTAGGATACATACACAACTATTTTGATAAGGTGCTACCCATTTTGTCATATACCATACAGTGACAATCAAGGCATTCCAGTTTATTTTATACATGACATGAAGTTTGTGCGAGTTGCCCCTCACCCCCCCCCCCCCCCCTTTTTTTTTTTTTTTTAAATACATGGTTGTCAAGAAAGACCAGCCTCTGGCAAGACGTTTGTTCGTTGATGCGGTCTTGTTCCCCTTGCAAAACTTTAATATTTAAATACTCGTGTGTGCCTCTGTTTTTTGTTGCTGAAATAAGTTTGTTGCGCTGCTCCCTTTTGTTGCAATGGCTTTAAACAAATTACAGCGTTGTGTTCTTTTTCCATGTCTCTTGCCGCATAGCCAAACCACTCACAATACAACTCCTGTTTGAACAAATGGTTTGCTTTCTTTGGGCATAGTCATTCAAGATTCAAGCGTTTTATTGTCATGTGTGATGTATTATTATATCACACAATGAAATTCTTATTCTGTTCACTTCCTGAGCAGCAAACTACATTACATAATCGAGCAAATAAATGAATAGCAATTAAAAAAAAAAAATAGCAATAAAACAACAAACGGAAAGAATCGTGCTAATGATATAGTGAAAAATATTAGTGCAAAATATTATTTATGCGTGCAGTAAGTGGCAGATTAGCACGTGAGGGATTTGTTGAGAATCGGGATGGCTTGTGGGTAGAAACTGTTTGCCAGCCTGGCAATCCTGTCCCTCAGGCTCCTCCTCAACCGTCTGCCTGATAGCAGCACTTCGAACAGATCGTTTTGTGGGTGTGTCGTGTCCTTGCGTCATGACAAGGCCATGTTAGCCTTGTTTACTGTTTGACATGAGTGTGAAAGAAACAAGTCAGAAGCTCAAAGGGCAACATGTGCCGTAGCAAAAAGGGCAGGAGATATCAATTTTTTAAATATCAGATTAAAAAAAAAAATCCAGGCCTAGTAGATACAGTCGGTGAATTTTTTTTTTTTTTTTTTTTTTTTTAGGCTTTTAGACAACGTGTTGTGCCTGCTCTGTTGCGGGTTGACCTTGGATGGTGGAGATGGTGGCTTGCATTAGGGCGCCTTAACATCAGTCAGACCAGCAGGACTTTAACCGTGAATCCTTCGGTTCCACTCTTGTCCTGATAATGAGTTTTTGAAACCTCAAGGTTTGATTGTTGATGTTTTTTTTTTCCACAGTGTAATTTGGTTAAACTACAAAATTGTTTGGATTTTGCAGTCTATTTTATCTGTAAAATATTAGGTGAACTGAAATTGGCACCTCATATGTGACCCATTTATTCTTCATCAACATGACACCGATGAGATTAAGTCATCAGAGACTTTATTTCAGTGTGCCCCTAATTGGTGCGCTTTGACAGAAAATTTTCACTGCATTGTACCCAGAGGTTATAAGGCATATTTTTTCCGTTTTCAGACTGCTATTGCTCCCTCAACATCTGTGTTTTGAGGAGCTTTTTTAACAGCCCGCGTTATAAGTGTGTTTAATTGTGGTACCAATGCAGGCAGTAGAAATTAAGACTTACTAGGAAGTGATGGGTTGACTTTTCCATTTTGGAGACACTTGTACTGGAAGCTGCCATGCTGTTTTGTGCTGTTCTCTGTGTGTAGGGAGCGCTATTGCATTCTGATGTCTCAATTACAGGAGCTTGTTTCGTCTTTTTTGTGGTCTATTTAGAAAAAGATTACAGTCAAATCGGACAAGTGCTTACCTGGACTCACTCACCTTGATACACCACCATGAGGCCTCAGTCCCATAGTTGAGAAGCTGCCTTCAAATCTGCATCAGAAATGGGTTTCTGTAGGTTTAAGATAGAAAGTGTACCGTAAAGTCTGCTTTTCCTCATTCGCCTTCTTTGTTGACTTGTCTGCTATGATGCAAATGCCAGGTTTTTCCAACTTTTATTGCTAAAGGTTAAGTAAGTAAAAATGTTAATATATAAATATATTATTCTCGGTGGAGCAATTTTTAGCACATTCGCTCAGGGTCCCGAGTTCAAATCCACCACACTCCGGCCTTCCTGTGTGGAGTTTGCATGTTGTCCCCGAGTCTGCATGGGTTCTCTCTGTGCACTCCGGCTTCCTCCCACACTCCAAAAACAGTCAGGGCAGGTGTATTGGATGTACTAAATTGTCCTTAGGTGTGATGGAGTGCCTGAATGGTTGTTTATAGCTGTGTCCCCTGCAGTTGGCTGGCAACCACTTCAGGGTGTCCACCGCCTACTGCCCAAAGTCAGCTGGGATAAGCACCAGCAAGCCTGCGACCCTTGTGAGGGTAAGTGGCGCTAGAAAATGGATGGATGGATGGATATAAATAAAATAAACCAGGTTGTTTGTAGTGTGTGATTTCAGTGTTTCAATAGATAACTAAAACGTTAGCTTCACAAGAAATATAACAGCCTCACATGCTTCTTTTTTTGTCAGATCTTTGGTAATACTAGTATTTTAAACTAGTATTTTAAAAATTAATCAGTTATAATAATTTGTTGATTTTAAATTTGACATTTATAAGAATGCAAAAAAGAATAGATGAATTAAGATTCAGCCGCTGGTTTGGTCCGTCATAAAGTCTGCAAAAATGTTGTTTTCGAAAGCAAATGTTTTATTTTCATGGAAGACAGCAAAAATCAGAAAATCTGAGCTATTGAGAAGATAGCTTTTCAGGTATTTGTGCACTTAAACCAAAAAAAAAAATGTTTAAATGAAAAATCGATTAAAAACAATAGTTAGGGATGTATAGAAATGAAAATGTTTGGCTGAAATAAGCAGTGTCCTGCACAACTAGGCAAATGATTATTGAAAATAAAATAATTTGCATATTACACCTGTTTAAAGGGGGCTAATTTCAATGTGTGGCATTTTTTGTGGTAAATGTTAGTAGTTACGTATAGAGGCAAGTTTAGTCTTTATTTTGATTTTCATTGGCATACCGACCACAAGAATGTATGAAAGAAACCTAGTTATTGTATTGTATTGTACACATAAGTGACAGGATGGACCATTTGTTATTTATTAAATATCAACATAATTTTACTCCCATCATTTTTTTGAAATATATTTCAGGTTTTATATTTTGATAGGCAGTCCACATAATTTAGACATTTGTTCTTATTAAGTTACAGTTTTTTTCCTCTGAGTTTGGAATGTCCAACTGTATTTGAATGCAAGCGTAACACTGTAGTTAGCGGCTAGCACCAATGCTGGAAACTTGTTCCATATTATACAATGACAGCATAATTGATTAGTGGCTCTGTAGTGTCCTTAAACAGCAATTGAATAGATACTTATCAGTAGGTATTTTTCACAACTTTATTTAAAAAAAATGCTTCATACATTAACTGTTACCATCACATTTTGCAATAAATATGCAAAAACTACGACACAAGTCAAGGCATAACAAGAAATGAGACGGGGAGAAAAAAAAGAAGATAAAGGAAGCCGTAGCACACTACTCTTTGCATCAGACACAGGGCAGGTAAGCAGCACACAGTAAACAAAGGTGACAACTGCTTGTCTGAGGTATTTGTGTAAGTAATGATAACATAAAACTCAATTTATGACTGTTCTATGCAAACGCAGAAAACTGAGAATTCGGCAAATCTCGACTTTGGCTGGAGTTTTTAGAGACCTTAGTTTAAGGGGAAAAAAAATTGAGCACATGTCGCATACAAGGCAAAATGCAGTCATTTACTGCCTGTGCAATTATTTTGGGTACATGTACGCTATTCCTTAGACCAGGGGTGGGCAACTCCAGGCCTCGGGGGCCGGTCGGTGTCCTGCATGTTTTCCTGTTTTCTCTCTCAAACACACCTGAATCAAATGATTAGGATTATTCTCAAGCTCCAGCAGAGCTTGTTGATGAGCTAATGGTTTAAATCAGGTGTGTTAGGGAGAGAAAACTGGAAAACATGCAGGACACCGGCCCTCGAGGGCTAGAGTTGCCCACCCCTGCCTTAGACAGATGCTTGATTGCAGCAGTTTTTGCATCATCACATCATTTTTCGGATGTATTGTTTAATCTTAATTTTTTTTCGTCCAAAAACCCAGAGTGTTTTTTTTTTTTTTTTTGCCCTCAAGATGCCCTTCAAGATTGCTTCTCAGATGAAAGAATTTGGTTGATCGATAATTCGGTGCATCCCTAATAATTATTGATTTATTTGATTAGGTGTTTGACTGTTCCACTTTTGATCAGGTCGCTTCTCCCTCTTGATTTTAAGTACAGTATTTTAAGTACAGCTTTGCACTATGTCCAAACCAGTGGGAAAAGGCACAGGGCTATTACTTGTTCAGTAGCTTGACAACTGGTGCCAAATATGAACACCTTCGAACCAGGCTGCCGCTGTGTTTGTGCCGTTTTGTAGAACAAACATCCTGGGTTGAACACTGTGGAAAAAAAATATGCTGGGGTAGGCATTAGACGAAACTAGATTCTGACAGTATGATAACCTTGACCAGAAATATTGTGGTATTGAAACACAGTGTTGAAATTACACTCTAAAATATAGAATTTTAGAATCTTTTTTTCTAAATAGCCATTTTTGTACATTCTAAATAGTTTTATTCTGAAACAAAATGCATAATACAGCATTTGTTACAATAACCAACATTCATAATGTTCAATCAAAACAAAATATGTCAATAAAATCAAAACAAATCTTCAGTGAGTTTTGCTCACCAGTATATGTTTATATCAATTATTTGTGATTGAACACATCCCATTTAAACTGAAAAATGCAAATATTAATATAATCACAACCATGTTTATATAATTATCAATTTGAGTTAAACTACCCACCCCCTGCCCCACCCCTCTCGACAGATTTGGAAAGTTTTAAATAACCGTGACTTTTAAAATCGAGATATATTGCGGTTATCGGCCCATGCATAACTGTGGGTGAAATAAAGCAAGAAGTTGAGAATTTTGGTTTGAAGCAGCCATTTTATGTGAAATCCATTGCTCTTACTTTGACAAATTGCTGCTTAGTAATTAGCCTAAATTAACCCCAAAAGGAAACAGGAATTCTAGTGGGATTGCTAACTCCAAATTGCCAAGGTTATGTGCACCTAAGGCATCAAATGTGAATAAAGCATGGCATCTGAATTTAAGTTGTTGCAAAAGGTAATGAAAGAGAGAGTACTACAGTCCAGCAATTGTATTTTGGTGCACAGTGTTTTTGATGTGCAAACCTGTGTGTGTGTGTGTGTGTGTGTGTGTGTGTGTGTGTGTGTGTGTGCGTGTGCGCAAATATAAATAAACATATACAGTGGGCCCCCGTGTTTCGAACTTAATCCGTTCAGCGGCTACGCTCGTAACTGGAACTGCTCGTATGATGGGCAATCCAAACCTATGTTAATTAGTGAATGCGTGCAATGTGTGCAAAAATCTTAGGTAAAAACACCACGACTTTATACACATATTAAAAATGAGTAACATAATCTACTGTACAGTTAAATTAAATAACATATACATAGGAAAATTGACATTTACCTTTGGGGCGATGTGACTTGAGCTGGGTGGAGGCGGAGGGGAGCAGAGACCAACCTGCAGAATTTATTTATTTATTTATTTTCTTAAACGGGAACTTTTCTCAAAACTAGAACATATCACCGGCGATTTCCTTCTCTTTAATCCATAATAGAAGAAGCCTCTCCATTTTGTTGTCGAGCGAGGTCTATGCATGCGCCTCCTTCGTATTTTTTTATTATCTCCTGCTTGGTTTCTATTGTCATCATCATCTTACTTCTTCCTTTACCGCCACTTGCAATTTTAGAAGCCATGTCTAACAGATAAAGTTTCCAAAGTCGTCACAACATTCCTTCCTTCCGTTTTTCACTCATTTTCTCTCCTTCCTTCCGTCCCGACCAGCTGTGCCATCAAGCTAGATAAAGGTGTTCGGCCAATAGCATATCGGCCTTTCTGTGATTGACGTGACGCCGGCCAATAGCATCTCCGTGAGTGAGACCGTGACTGACACCGTGACTGGAACAGTGACTGTGACATTGTAAGAGCAATATCGTTTTACGTTACCATGACAAGCTTTAACTACTGATTTTGATGACGTGGCAAAGCGAAAATACATGAACAAATACAATGGCCGGCATGTTAGATTGCTCGTAAGGCGAATGGTCTGTGCGCAAGTGGGGGACAAAATACACCGCGGACCACGCTCGTAAGTCAAAATGTTCGTAAAATAGGGTGTTCGTAAACCGGGGGCCGACTGTATATATTTATTATATATATATATATGTATATATATATATATATATATATATATATATATATATAATATATATAATATGTATATATATATATATATGTATGTGTATGTGTAATATATATATATATATATATTTATATATATATATATATATATATATATATATATATATATATATATATATATATATACACACATGTATATATGTGTGTATACATATATATATATATATATGTGTGTGTATGTGTATATATATGTGTATGTGTATATATATATGTGTATGTGTGTGTGTGTGTATATATATATATATATATATATATATATATATATATATATATATATATAATGTGTGTATGTATGTATGTATATGACCCTTTTTTCTGTACCTTCATGGAAAAGCGGGCATTTGGCTGCATTGTTGTTGTAATTAATTATGAGCTTTGTTTTCCTTTCAACCAGAAGATGTGGTTTGTTTGCTTTTCAAAACCCTTCGCTTGCTTTGTTAAAAAAGCACTCTGTTTAATCTGGTGTCTCATGACACTTTTAGGGGTGCCAGCTTTCATACCCTGAGGTTCATAATCAGGCAGCCATCCTATCATTGTCCCTTTCTTCTTTTTTGTTGACCTCCCACCCCCCTCAGCCTCACAAGTGCTGGAGACTGGAGGCCCACATCCGTGGCCGCACCTCCAGCTAATCTATATGCTAATGAGAAGTTGATAATCAATGAGCTTCATGCATGGTCGGCCACAATCAATACAACATTTCTGTGGAATGGCTACATTTCACTGAGCCAGACGTGCGGGTGCCATCTTAATGTGACGGGGCAGACCATAAGCACGCCATTATCCTCTGATTCCATCTACCCGTAGTGCACATGAATGAATAGTATTCCCGTCTGGGGCAGCTTTGGATTCCCAAAGTCAGTTCATTTTATTACTGATTATTATTTTCTTTTAATGTCATTTTAAGAGGCAGTTTGCGGTCATTATCAGTACTCAAGCGGGTCCTCTCTACATGCTAGCAGTTTCGTTCTAGCTGCAATGATCAAATCAAAATCAATAATCAACCCGTTTCCAACTTTCTACGCAAGTTGGAAACGGGTCTTATGCTTAAAATTCTGATAGCTCAATCGTAAAGTGATAATTCTGATATTTGTATAAAAGTACATCTTGGCCATGCAAGAGTAAAATGATTGTAATAGGATGATGTTTGAATTTCAGTCAAGTCAAAAAGTCAGTTTAGAAATATAAAAGATTTATTTTTTTTAAGTCTGTTTAATTATGCTTCCGTTTGTCCTTTGTTAGGCTAATCTAAGCACACTGGAAGTATTCAGGGAGTTCTTGGTTACCAACTCTGTTGTTCTCAGTTTCATTAACATCCATCCAGCCATCCTCCCATTTTATAAAGCCACTTATTCTCACTAGGGCTGCAGGCTTGCTGGTGTCTATCCCAGCTGCCTTTGGGCAGTAGGTGGGGAACACCCTGGGCTGGTGGCCAGCCAATTGCAGAGCATACAGGGACAAACTACAATTCACGCACCCAATCACACCCAAGGACAATTTAGAGCCTCCAGTGGACCTACCTTGCATGTTTTAGGAATGTGGGAAGAGTGCCCAGAGAGAACCCACACGGGCACAGAGAGATCATACAAACTCCACATAGGAAGCCAGGAGCGAGCTGGAATTGCACTTGGGACTGAACTGTGCGGTGAACGTGCTAACCGCTTTTTTCACTGTGCCACCCAGGAGTGCATCAGTATGTCAAAAATCACTACTTGGTACATACTTCAAAGGCTATAATTTCTAGCTTACTGTATAAAGTTATAGTTTGGTTTGCATTGAGTACAGCAAGGGATCAAAATGGGCATTTTTTTTTTTTTGTCTATAGGAACAAAGTAACGTTTAAAAATGCAATTTGCTAGCAGGATATACTCCAATTAATGAACTTTTGTTCAACATAATGTGTGCAACAAAAAATGTTGCGACAGATATGTCTAACGGTAACTGTTTGACCTAAAATATGCTTTCAATTTGGCAATGGTATATATTTATTGCCTATGAAAAGGTTTTTAAATGCTCAGCAATGAGTCTTTAGTTTTTTTCCTCTATATACTTGTTTGTCTGATGACGCATTAAGAATTTTTGACATCCTGCCAAAATCATATTGCTAGCGATTGTGTACTGTAGACTTGTCAGAGTTTGAGCTTTTCTTTTTTGTCTGTGGAGGAGACCATGGTTTACCCTTCTGTCCTTTATCTAATACTGTATATGCATTGTGTCACATACATAATGTTCGTGCCAAAAAATCTCAATACACTCTTACCTAGTGGACAACTATTTTTATTAGTAATGACCCAACTGCAATGCATTGATAGATACCAAGAATAAAGGACATGGATGGTAAAGTGTTACTTTTCTGTCCACTAATCAACGGACAGCAAAGTGCCAAGCTTCAAGTGGACACCTGGTAATGCCTGCAGTTGAGTAAATAAACACTCAGAGCCCAACACACCTCTCTAGAACAAAATAGCCTCCTTTCAGTTGCCCTAAGTGCCAAATGGATGTGAATTACTGTCTTGTTAGTGAGATCGGGTACGATGTCCTTAGCTGGCTGACTGGCACTAAATTGGCTTTCATATAGATGCTTATTTGTTCAATAAATGTGTTTGGTTGCAACAACGGGATGGTAGTTTTTCTTAGTCGTTTATATTAAAATGAATGGAAATATGCAGTCAGAGATGCCGTAGAAGCAATAAAAGTAATGTTCGTCATGTCAAAGCAAATAAGCATGCAAAAATTGGGGTAACATAGGGGGAGGGGGCTGCCCATCATTACCATCATCTTCATTAGAGAGAATCCTGCTAACCAATCACCACAACGCACTGCTCGGGGATTCCGCTGTTGCCCCGTTGGCTGTCGCTAGGATACCACATAATCATGAGGCAGGCTGCGGCCTGGTTGGCGGAGTGGGGTGTCGATGCCGGGACGACGAGCTTGCCGTGCGTTAGGGGGTAGGTGGAGGTGTTGGAGGATGGGGGGCGGGGTTGGGCTGATATAGCGTGCACGCACAAACGCTTTCAGTCAGTCAGTCAGTCGCTCAGTCAATCAGTCAGCCAAGCAAGCGCTAGAGGGGAGGCAGACAAAGAAGAGCATCATCCTGAAGTAGGACAGCACGCTCCCGGGGGATGGGGCACCATACCCCTGCATCGCGTTGGGGGGGCTACAGAAGGTAGGAGACCCGGGGTTGCGGGGCTTTGTCTCAGCAGCTGAGCACCCCTCCTCACACGCGCAAACATTTGCAGTAGCCACCATTACATATTTAATTTGTGGGGTTTGGACATTGGCGGTTAATGAGGGCTCGTTGCTATCCGTGTTGCGTTGGAGCCAGCTAGTCTGTTGATCTGTCAGACAGCCTTTTAATGGCTCTTCCATTCCTCTTGACTTCACAAATCCTCTAGATGTAAGGCCATGTGAAAACATTACATTCACTCAAGGGGTGTGGAGAGCTGCAGTCGACTTGTTGTAGTTGTTGTTTGTACGCTTTGGTTGCATTCACCCACAACTTTCAAGTGACAATTCTGAAAAACAGAGAATCGGATATATCCTGTCAACTTGAGCCCATCAATAGTGTATCCACATGTGTGCCTACCCCAAAAATGACCCCCGCGGTGAATTGTAACTATAGTGGAAGTGTAGACCATTAAATAGGAATACAGAATTCTTTAAGTGCCTTCATTACACATATGAGCAGTTCAGAGCATCTAATATATTAGTAATATTTGCCGATAAGTTAATGTTTAAGAAGTGGTTTGGGCTTGTACCTCCAGCTTCTTTAAATTGTCAGTTTTTAGCACCATAGTCACATTTTTTTCTTTGGTCACATTTTTCAGTCAGTCAGAGACTTTTATTTTTAGATTTTTCCATTGCTCATATTGTTTACATTACCCCAAAACATGTTTAATATATAATTTAATTGGTTGAAAGGAAATTTATGAAAAGTCTCTTAACTCTTGATTTAATACTGACACAAATGGCTCCTGCTAGCAGTGTTCATTAAAGCTCACTAAAGCCGTGAGGTTTTATTAGTCAGCCAAAGTACAATTAGATTCAGTAGATTTTTTCTGAACTTTATTTTAAAGGTGTCAGCATGAGAAAAAGTTATAAGCTTACTGGGGTGTCTAATGGATGGACATCTGCCTGCAAGCTTCATACTTAACGTAGCTCACTAGTTTTCCTTAACACTGAAACATCACAGTTTTTATTAGAACAGCTCTACTCACGTCTCTTCTCAATGTCAATACCTATCAAGGATATTCTTTCTTGTTGCAACTTTTAATTTTGAGGAGACGTCTTGTAGTTTTAGAGGTGGAGTTCTGAAACTTCTCACACTGTTGAAGTGATACTTTGTGCAGTAAGTAAACGACGGGTCCACATCTGGACTATCTAGTTTTTATTTGTGAAGAAAAATATCAACTTGATCAAATTTGAACACAGGCTGTTTCTAGACAAAGCCAATGAAATGTAAACAGTGATCTGTTTTAAATATATCAATATACACATATAATAAAATGGGGTTGGAAATGGCATTTTCCATCACCATCACTGATGAATGGGTGAGTTTCCCCTCATGGAGAGACTGCGGGGGCCAAAAGCATCATTCCCTCTACCCCCTGTGAATGTGGTGCTATTGCGGCTGGTGCCTTGTGTACAAACGTAAGCTTATGTCTGATTGGATTTCAGTACTGTCACTCACACCAAAAATTTGGACGCTGAGCAGTTAATGTGATGGAATAATCATGCTCTTTCTTTATCATTCTTATTTTTGCTTGACTGTAAACTCAGCTCTGCACCTCACACTGCAGTTTATGGAAAAGCACATGGTTTCAAATGGTTTTCATTTAGTTGGGAGGTCTGCTAAAATAAGCAGGTTGTACATCTGGGCACGGGCCCCTAATCCTCTCTAAATAGTAATGAGGAGGAGGAGGCAGTAATGACTTTAGAATGGCAGTGTGTCTGCAGTGTAGGTCCTGATTTAATTACTTCCATCAAACCCTCCTCACGCTGTTTAAAATCCTCAAGCCGCTTTCTCAACCTTCACCCCTCATTTTGCTGTTTAATTACATGCACACACCTCTAACCTCGAGGCTAGAAATTCTATCCTTCTCTCTTCAAGCATTTTTCACCCCAGTCAGCTGTTGACCCCTCTTCCTCTGTAGCATCTTGACTTCCTCTTCTTTAGTCCTGGAGTCTGCATTTACTTAATTCTGTTCCCCCCTCTCAAGTTGCACTTTTAGGATCTATCGTCTGCTGGCGTTTTATTTAAAAAAAAAAAAAAAAAAAGTGTGAAATGGGATGTCTGTAAAGGAGCTTGGAAAGAAAAATATATATGTCTCATCAGGGAAAAATGGCATCCAATTGTATTTTGGTTACACTAGCTTTATTAGAGCAAGCCTATAAGAGCCTGTGGTAACATCTGTCAGAGACGCCATGGCGGCAACCATATTTGCTTCTCCTTGGCTCCCGGAGGCCAATCTTTTACATAGTTGATATGCATGTCTGGATACTATTTGCTGTCAGGCATCACCAGCTGACACAAGATTCCAGTCTCTGAATGCTATGAAAACGCAAAATAAAATGTATGGGTGCCCCAACAATAAGAGGAAAAAAAAACATTAACATTATTTTTGTGTGCCTAAACACATTAATTCTGAATGTAAATTCCTCACAGAAAGATGGCAGCATAGCATGGGTATAGAGCAGTTGGTTAAAAGTCACGCTGCGTAAAATGACCCAGGCAGGTTAGACACATTTACCAGAAAATAACTAATACCACAGAGATGGGGCAAGAACTTTTTTTTTTTTCCTCTCCTTCAAGCTTGTTGAGCCATAAGTGCAATTAAACACATCCCCATTTGGAATCCCCTACACTACCTGTCAATTTACTCCATTATAGTAAAACATCACAACATCGTGGGAAGGCCAGTCAATGCTTCATAATAAACTCTATCACAAGTAACATGAATGGGCTGGGTTCGCTTTTGTTTTGAAGTTCTTCCCAGGAACATGGTCATGACTGGGGGCTGAGTCAAATGACGCCGATAACACTCCATAATATGCACATTAAATGAATAGAGTGATAATATTCAAGGCACCATCAAGATATTTTTTTCGGGAAATGGCAAAAGTAGTCTGTGAAGGAAATCATATTAGGTTGTTATCATTATGTGTTTATTTCATGTCTACAATAGTGTGCATTGCTATCCATGTGTGCAGTCCGAGTTCATCTCACCCCAGTCCTTAGATAAAACTGGGACCTTGGCCCAACTGTTGGTGGCGCCCGACTGGCTCTTTTTGTTATGTCTTGTAATGTGCAATGCTTTGCGGAATTAATAAAAACCAGGCAGGGGCGCTTGGGCAGTTGAATTCGCGTTGGAGAACGTACAAGTTCATTTGCCCAAGCTTTTTCCATATCCATGGCATAGAAAAGTCAATCTTGGCTGGTCTGAGTTACTCTTTTTGCTGCTTAGCAGCTAGGCCTGTCCTAGTCTTCTTTTAGAGATTTCTCTGACATAGGCCAAATTTTTCTTCAAAGAAATAAAAATCAGCAATTTTCTATCAGTCAAGTAAAATATTTCTAAAGCATGATTGAGAAATAAATTGGTCGTAATTCAGTAATATCTAGGGGAGATAGAACTAACTTCAGGTGGGTAAATAGTGGAGGGTAAATAGAGTACTCACAGTCCATATAACCAGGGGTGCACATATTCTTTTTTTGGTTTACTCAGATGTATATCATCTTCCTCATTGTCATTCTCGGTTTCGCTCCCACATGAGCAGCGCACCATCTGTGTAAGCATACAGGCAGCCTGAATCCTCAAAGTTTCACTATTGTGTAAAATATTATTCAGTATGTGCTGTGTTTTCATTTATTTGCATTTGTTTTCTGTTTGGAATGGTTGTTCTACTAGCTGCCGCATTTGGTGGATGTGTGTGCAGGAGCGTGCAAGTGGTGGTGTGAAGGCAAAATAAATAGAAAAGACTTGACTGCACACCTTACCTGTCGCATTTGTTCTATTCAGCAGGAAGACTGCAGAATTATATCTTCACAACCTCAAAGTGAATGGGACTCGTGATGGTCGCCTTAGGAGACCCAAGAACCCCTTTATTAGGCTTACAACTCTTGTCAGTTATGGTTTGCGCAGTTCTTTGGCGACCTAGTTTAATTAGTCCAAGGAAGTCATCTGTAAATTCTTCATCAACTGTAAAATGACAACGTAAACCATCTCCTTCGCAAGACTAATATGCAGCCTCAGCAGCCAGTCAAACCTGCTTCAGTAAACAAACAAATAAATATCCTCAAAATAGGAAGACATGGGATGCATGTTCTTAGCTTTTGAAAGGCGAGGAGAAAACTATCATATAGACCTTGTGTGGATTAGCTTGTTTGTATGTTGCACTACATTCATGTGCTTTTTTCATACTTCTCAAATGAAGGATGTCTTTCAACCCTGTATCAAACGCACTAGTTTTGTATGCTAGCTGGGGACATTAGCGGTAAATCTTGTAGCATATTTAAATCTTGCTTCAAGCCATGGCACATCTTGGAGCCACTTTTCAAGGGGAAACAAATGTTCAGCTCAGTGTTTTATATGGGTAGTTAGGGTAGTTAGGGTATGCAAATGCGCAAAGTGAAGCATGTGATTTTACACATCAGGTATTTCTGTCGTGAATGTACCTGTATACCAGTTATGTACTTACCTGCATATAACCTATCTGACAGAATAGACTTTGGACTTCGCCTACCATACATGATCTGGTGCTTCAGTTCCCCCAGTAGACCCGGTGTTGGGGCCTTGACAATTCCATACAGATCATGTCTTGTATTTGTGCCATGCATGGGATGTAATGCAAAAAACTCAATTTTCACACTGGCTGGAGTCCAATCCCTAGATGAAAATTGATAACAAGGTAATGTCAAAAATGTTGTGCTAATTTTCGGTACCAAATTAGCAGTTGAGCCGTGGGATGTGTCTCGACTTGTCCGCCAGAACGCACAGTGATGCGTAACTGGTCAACCAAATTCACGGACACACAATAACCAGCTACAGAAAGTGGAAGGATTGGATGTATGGACAATAACTAGACTTGCTGTTATATAAAAATAAAGATGCATTTTTTTATGACATGAGTTATTTGTGTCTTCTGTGTAATGTGGTTGAGGGCAGCTGTTAATTCTTGTCATCCAGCTTCCCTTTCTATACAGAATTTTCAGAATCTCATTAGTGGAACCACATTTTTTTTTCTTGCTTTGTTCTATTGTGTCTCTCACACAAAATTGTGGCGCCAAGTACAGTGTTGTCTTTAATCAATCGGCTGTAGCAGGTTGTTTTATTTACATGGTTAAATGTACCCATTTCATTTGTTCTCGGCTTACACTTCAACAGTATTGATTCTTCTGCTGACACGGATGGCATCAGAAAGCTGGCATTGCCCCTTGTGATAAATGTCTAAACAGTAGTTTTCTTTTTCTTCTTCTTTTGGTTAAATTATCGTTATGTTTGACACCTCTGAAACTGAACAGAGTCCATTTTGGAAGTATGTTAAATTGATAGTACAAATGGGGACATTTGAGTACTAGCCAGGTATGTAACCGCTTTGGTATTTGAATTATTTGTAATGACATGGAATTAACTTGAACAAGATCAATGCGTTGATGTTGGAATGATGTAAATCATTCCAATGATTTAAGTCAATATATGTAAAAACTGTAGGTAAATACTTTTTTTCTTTTTTAGTCTTTTTTTTTTTTTCTTTTTTAGGAAATGTGTTAATCTGAATAGTAAATATAGGTAGCTTGAATGATCTGAACAAGGTGAGAGAGAAGTGAATAATATAGAACATGTATATAATGTACATGGAAGGGTTTTTGTATTACAAAAGAGGATGTTTTGATCGGGGCAAAGATTTTTGGCATGTTCAATCATTCCCCTTGGTGAATTAAATTTGCTGTTATAACGGTTTCATTGCAAATTAAGCGAATGGTGAACTTTTTTGGGGGATAATTAGGCCTCATTGAGAATGAATGGAGTATTTGGGCTAAAAATGTTCTTTTGGGAAAACTGTAAATATTTCAAATAAAAGTATGTAACCCCTCCAAGCCATGAAGTATGCGACATGGCCGACCACAACTGAATTGGACAATTGCGCAGAAATTGCAGTCTGCGTCATCAGCGAGTCACCCCCACACACCTGGCAATTGACCCTTGCACATTACCTACTCTTTTGCTTTTTTTAAAAAAAAAAAAGGCTACCCCCGGTGTTTTTTTCTTCAACTATGTTTTGTGTTGTCCCGAGATTGTTTCTCCATCTCTCATTCACCATTTTCTCTGCGGTGTTTCAGGCACAGGCGTGCCATTCAGAAAAGCCGGGGGTCAAAGGTGAGAAGAGCAGAGGGCACCATGAGCGAGCCGGGGCCCCCCACCACCACCGCTGCCACCACGACAACCACTTCCACGGGCGGCAGCTCTGCAACCATCACCACCACCACCACCACGTCCTCCAGCTCCACCACAACTGTCAGCAGTAACATAACAACACAGTCTACTACCACTGCTGCTTCTGCCAGCTGTTCTAATACCAGCAGCAGCAGTACTAGTAGTACTAGTAGCAGCACGAGTAGTAGTACTTCTGCGGCAAGACAAGCAGTCCCTCAGATTTCTGTTTACGGCGGAATACCAGACAGGCAAACAGTCCAGGTGATTACTTCCATAGTTTTACTAATGTGACTGAAATGAGAGATGTTTGTGTTCACTCAGGTCTTTCAAAACAATTGAAGGGAAGAATGCTCTTTGCACTTAAGTACTCTTGACATCCTGACCCCAAGAATTAGATTCCACACAAGCTGAATAAGGTCCCACTTTTAATGGCGGGCTTCTCCTCCATTCAGACCAACAGCATTGTTACCAAGCAGTATAAGGGAGAATTGGTCATTTAGTACCATAGAGGATCAGCCTTAGCTTCCACTTATTTTAAAATGGCTGGTTTTGTTGGCCCCTTCCTCACTATGGCAACTACGTCTATGCTCACACTGCAGCTCAATTCAGTTTTTTTAATACCCATATTTGGCAATGTATTTTTATTTTTTTTTCTCATGTAGTGTGAGCATTAGAAGGCATCTTTTTTCCCCCCCCAAATTCAGACCCGGGTCTCTTTTATATGCAGTTATTAATCAGATATGTATGCGTTCCATACTCATTAAAAGTTGCATTTATTTTTAGAACTGAAAACGTCCCGAAGCTTTGTACCCCACTTTACTCAACAAAATCAGTTTTTCCTTTGAAATTTACCTGCTCTACACTCCTCAATTTTTCTGGTACCCGCTGCCTTGTGGTTCCAAAAAAAGCCCGTTTATAAAACTTGACGTGTATACTTTGGAGGCCATTGATTAGTCCGAGACAGATTCCAATGTGCGGCATGGAAAACTAGATGGGGGAAAATAGACACCATTAATGACGAGGAGAGGAAAGCGAATTAAAAAGCTTCCATTGATGGACTTGAAATCAATATCATCTTTTGGTTGATGTAGTATTCCAAAACAGCCACAATCCGAGTACCAACTACAAAATCCTTCCGCACACCCCGCTGTTTTTTATTATTTGAGTGTGGGCTCACTTGCTACCATTGTTTCCTAATTTCCTCTTTGCACATCTTCATCAAGCTTTTGTCATCTGCTTTGCCGTTCAGGTGATCCAGCAAGCACTTCACAGGCAGCCCAACACGGCGGCACAGTATTTACAGCAGATGTACGCGGCGCAGCAGCAGCATCTTATGTTACAGACCGCAGCGCTCCAGCAGCAGCATAGCCTGAGCACCGCTCAGCTGCAGAGCCTTGCTGCCGTGCAGCAGGTAATAATGCGCCTCCCAAGCCCATAGATTTTTTTTTTGTTTGTCTTTGCATATTATATTCTGGGTTAAATCTATCTCCACCCTTTTCCCTGCCTTGCCTCAGGCCAGTATAGCAGCGGGTCGGCAGAACTCCTCCCAGAGCGCCACAACATCTCAGCAGACAGGATCGACACAAACCACAGTAAGAAAGATCTATCAAGTAGTAGGAATGACACTTCTATGAAAGCAGACCTCAACGTAGGCTGTTTGGGTTTAGGTTACATTTTACAAATTAGACACCCACATCTTGTACATGCCTGTATTAAGTATTTTCACACAGAACAAATACTTAGATGGACATCATTTCATGTCGAAGAGCGAAGTAAACTAAACCCTGGATTGTTAGTGAGAGGCATTTTTTTTAAAAAGGGGAAGTCAACCTAGAAAAAACCTCTTTACATTATGTTCAATGTGCCTACTAAATATACATTCTGATGAAAATTGCATTTGTGGAAAATTAATTCAGCAAAATCAACCTGTTTTTAATGTACATCTCAGAGGGCGGCCAGTTTGCCACTGGCTCAGGTAACGCCTGTTTCATATACAGTATTAGTTGCCTTCATGTAAGCCTCAAAATGCCTGATATTGCTCCGTTTTTTTTCAATGTTTGTATTTTAACTTTCTGTTCATTGGTCAGTAAAATGCCCTGCAAAATTTGAACAAACTCGTCCCTGACAATTCTTCTACCAATCGATGAGAAATTGGGTAGCTGTGGCCAAATAACAGGATGCGCCAACATTGTCACCAACCCGTGTTCTAAGAAGAAAGTTAGCCATTTTAGTTGTAAGCAGCCATTTTCAGTTTAATTCCGGCACTTCTACTTTGTTGAACCTCTTCTTGGAGAATTTAAATTTAAATTTCAAATAGCTGGGTGATTCTGTATTATAAATTTGACTTTTTTTTTTTTTTTTAAGTTTTCATTTTTCAAAAGACATTCTGACAGTAATGTTCACCCTTTCAGATCAATCTGACCGCCTCGCCGGCAGCCGCACAGCTTATCAGCCGCGCTCAGAGTATCACCTCCACTCCCACCAGTATTTCCCAACAAGCTGTTCTTCTGGGTAGCTCATCGAGCCCCACCCTCACTGCCAGCCAGGCGCAGATGTACCTGCGTGCACAGATGGTGAGAATTTACCTCATGAAGAAAAATTAAGCATTTTTTTGTCATTTCTAGCTAGCACCTTTGTTCGTGTGAATCCTGCATGGTATGCTGCAATCAGTGTAATGAGTTGCTAATGAAATTAGAAACGCTTTTCTATCTGTTGTTCAGCTTTGTTGAAATCTGGCACTGAAACTTTGCTTTACCTCGACATTTTCTTGAGCTATTTATTATTTGCTATTCTGCAGCTACTTCGTTGACTGTAGTGTATGTGTATGGTATGTTCTAGGCCCAGCAAAGCAACGTCTTTCAGGCACAGCAGAGCAACTTGGTGCAAGTGGCTAGGAGTTTGGGACGAGCAGTCCCCCTGTCGCCGCAGCTGATTTTCACGCCGACAGCCACCGTGACGGCAATGCAATCAGACAGCTCTGCGCAGGTACGCTTCATGTTTTCATTTTTTTGCTTTATGCAAATGTAAAAACCCAAGAATGGCCCTCAAAATGACAGGTCTTTATAGCCAAAACATCAGTTGTATCCATTTTCTGTAGCTCTTGTCATATTTAGGGTCATGTCATAATGTCATAATGATTTAAGGGTATTTTTGAGGTTGATCAATATTTGTGAATTATTACCGTTGCACACCTTTTATATCTAGAGTTTACATTGTGTAATCACTACTGGTGATCGTCCCTAACCCTCTCAGCACACAAGAAATGTGTACTGCACATCAAAAGAATTCAATTGAGTTTTTTTATACTTCTATAGTCGCCTCATGCAAAAAATGTTTAAGTTGATTTGGCATGTTGTTGATGGAGCGGGAAAATAAATGTGTCAAAAAAGATAGAATATTTTGAGTGTGGCGAATTTCAGACTATTCAGAATATTGCACCAGCCATTCATGTAAACATTGTCACATAGACTACAATACGCTATCCACTGAAGATGCCCACTAGGTTAATTTGATCATGTCTCTGTTCCTATACACAGCTGCTTTACAGTGATATTGATACATATATATGTATATGTATGTATGTGAGCATATGTCAAATTTCATGGATGAAATTGCTCAGACAGGTTGAAAAGTGCAATGTGCTTACCCACATATGGTCATGGTACGGCCATGTCGTTTTAGTCACCAGTTTTTGCAGCGCCGAGCTGCTTCCCATCATCAGTGCATGAGTCTCAAATGAACACACTTAATTGCTCAGTCCTGGGCCATAGCGAGTCATTGAATGTCAAAAGCATTTTATTTTATTTATTTATTTATTTATTTATTTATTTATTTATTTTCATATTTACTGAGTTAGATAAAGTCAGATAAAGCTCTCCGTAGGGGGCCGACCCAGAGGCAGATTGGGGGCAGAGTGAGAGCGGCTTTCACTGCAACAACAACTCAAACACACGCTGCGTTCTCACGCCGAATTTCAGTAGAAACAGGACGAAATCGTCACGTTTTAGTGCATAGAAGCTTGCAAGAGTTTCTAGAGGGATTCGGTCAAGGATTCAAGGTAATTATTATCTAAAATAGGACTTTGAAAACATTGTGCAAAAAATGGCAAAGCCGGACCTATCAATGGACGAGTTGTGCCTGGCTGCAATCAGCAACCACGCCAGCTCCCTGGCCAGGAAGGTCCAGGCCAACTCCTCTGTGGCTAAGTGCTACAAGCAGGAGCTTATCGAGCAAGAGAAGATGGAGATTGTTGTGGAGCTCAAGAGGGGCGACCCACCTTCTGTGATGTTCGACGCCCTGGTCGAGCTGGTTGACAGGGGAGAATTGGAGATGGGCCGGGCGGTCCTGAAGTGGTCTTCTCTTCCCATGGCCCGCATGGCATCCTTGAGGATGTCGTTGTGGGACTCCCTGATATACAGGGAGGACAAGAAGGAGTGCAGGGTGCGTTTCCTCTCCCTTGCCATGTGCCACAGGGACAGGTTCAGGCACCTGCTGGAGTTCCTGGGGACCTCAGACCCGACCTTGCAGGGATACAGGTGCCAGGAGAGGCACAGGCAGACCAACAACATCTTGCCGCAAATCAGCAGGTCCTTCTTTAACTCTTCTGGTGCTAACTTCTCCAAGGAGGTGACTTTGGAAGCAATGAAGAACAAGGCCTTGGAGCAGCCGACCAGCAGGAAGAAGAGCAGGGTCAAGGAGGGCAGGAAGGAGACGGCGAGGGACAGGAACTTTTACAAGTCCAGGAAGCTGGCCGGGGCCCACAAGTCATAGGCCAACAGGCTAAAGTGATTGTTGAAGGAAGAGGGCCAGACAAGCAAGACGTGCTGTGCCAATAGTGACATTGGAATTCAACCTAAATAAGTTATATACCTAAATAAGACTATATATAGAAAAATGCAAATTCTGATTTTGTTGAGTACAGTTAAGATACTTCTTCATGCTTTCCTCAAATACAAAGTTTCTGGTATGAAAATTGAGTGATTCATTTGCTGTTTCAAACTTAGGTTGAAATTACACTAAATTAACAAAATTGATTGTTTATATATGTTTTTGTTAGTTTTCATTGATTGTGTTAAAAGGATGTGTTACTGAATTGTAATCTTATGTATTATGTGATAAAAATATCATGTGAATAAAAAAACCCTAACTAAATAAATAAGATTAAAAGGTAGGTGTTTAACGCTAGATAACCAAATCCAGAAACCGAGTTGGACGTCGTTCATCTGACAGATTACAGGAAACAATATAGGTGTTATATGCTCTCATTAAAAAATAAATACCATTAGACTAAAAGTAAAAAAAAAAACAACAAAAAACACAATGTTTAGTAAATATGCATAATTTAAATAAGGCACGGCGTTTTTACATGTTGGGTTGACTTCTTTAAAGTGTAACTCGGGTGTCCCACTTTCAGGTGTTGATGGAGTTAAGAAGTGCATTGTTGGAAAGTTTTGTTAACAATTGTTATTCCCATTTTTTTGTGGACTTTATCTAATAAATCTCCCAGGTAATATTTAATACCACGCATAATGTTAGTGGATATGACGTCAAGTAGTCTTTTGGCCGTCAAATAGTCTTTTGGGCCATCCCTTGCCCAAACCTGGGTGACCCTAAAAAAAAAAAAAAAGAGGCCAAGATCACGGTTTACTCTGCGTGTAACATCTCTGCCCCCCCGCAGGCATGTTTGGCTGCGTGCATTTTTTTTTCCTCTCAATATGTTTCCGAAGCTAGTAAGCTTGCTTTCTGGGATAGGCTCCAGCGTGCCCGCAACCTTTGTTGGGGATAAGTGGTTCCGGGAATGGACGGGTGTTTTTTGCGGTATAGTGCACTTGACTTTTTTTCCATTAAGTGTTTTATTTATTCATGCAATGGAATGGGATATGCTGTAGCAGACATGATGACAAGCATTATATAAAATTGATTAATAAATAACTCATTGAAAGTTTGCTCTTTTTTGTCTTAAGAATCAGGTCCAAAATTTAGCCATACGCGGCCAACATGGAACAACCACATCCTCCTCCCAGACTCAGACACTTCAGGCTCTCAGTCTGAAGCAGAGCCCTGTGCCTATCCAGCCTGCCTCGCTGGTCAAGAACCCTGCCCAGGGGGTGCAAGTGTCTGCAGGAGTCAAGTCTGGCTCGTCCGAGAGCCCCTCCGAGGCAGGGAAGAAGGGAGATGCCGTGGTGGTCACAGAGGCCCGGGCAATTAACATGAGCCGCAACGTCACGACAGTCAGTGCGCAGCCTCTCATCGCTCCGGGTGAGTCATAACCAAAAAACTTCATTGTGATGTGTGCTTTCTGATTTCTTTTAAGGTGTTGCCAGTTTTCACATCACCACAACTTTGAAACCAGATTATGACTGAATGCCCCTAAACACCACCAATGATAATAGATACATGAATGATCGAGTGTTTATCACAAAGATGTTAAAGTGAACTGCGGCATCACCTCAGTTAACTTTTATGTCCTATGCTATTGAATCACTTTGTTGGATTGATGGATGAAAGTATGATTTTTTTTTTTTTTGTCATATAATAGTAAACGAGCAGTTAGCAAAATACCCTATTACCTCAATAATACCTCAAATATAAGGCACACTTTTTCCCCCAAAAAATGAAGGCCAAAAGTATAGGTCCATCCTATAAACAATAGAATTTTTTTTTCAATTCTACACTTTTCGTGGTAGATTGATGTCAGCCAAATAAGCCGAGTTTTGACGCACAGATGTGCATTTTTATATCAGCCATAGTTTTACGTTACAATAATTACTGTAATAGGACGAGCTAGAGAGCGGACGTCAGTTAGCAGCAAGTGCCTGTTGCAACTAACAGCAGCTCGTGTTAGCTAAGGTTATTCGAGCATTATTTTCAATAAAAGAAGTGAGCAGACTGAACAAATGTTCAAGCCCGTCCTTATTCACACACACAGGAATATTACTAAAACTGAGAGGATCATATAAAAGTTATGTCTCCAGCTGATTTAATTAAGAGTGGCAAGGTATGGATTTGTCTGCATTGATTAGAGAACACAAAAAGGTATTCGATTTGACTTGTTTTTAATTGAGGTCTTTTGGCATTTACACACAATTGTAAACTCAGTGTAACACGGATGGTGCACATCTTCAAGTATTTATGGCAAAATGAACTCGACCTGCTTTGCGAGGAAAAAAATGAATAACTGCTTTAAGCGCATTCATCTGTACGTTCGTGCTGTGTTCACTGACAGCTCACAATGTGAGACATCTGAAACACACTTAACCCGCAACAAATATGTAACTTATGGATATATGAACACAAAAAAATATGAAGGGTTTAGGAAAATGAATTTTGTTTTGCTATAGTTTTTACATTGTTGCCAAAGTGTTATCGCGTCTTATACACGGTAACATAATAAATAAAAGAATATGACCCTAAAATTAAGGGCATGTCCTATACACAGGTCCATCTTATATTCAGGGAATTAGGGTAGATGAAGAAGATGTTTGTGAGACCAGCTCACCTTCGGGGCTGAATTCACAAAGAACAAACGACAGCACACAAAACTTTTAATTTCAATTATTTGCACCGTCAGATCGCTCTGTCTTGGCCTGTTCACAACAAACATGGTGCTGGCATACTAGCATAAAATACCCATCAAATTGGCTTAAGTCCAGCACCTTTTTTTTTCATTCTTATCGCCACATAAGGCTGAGGAAAATGCTTGTTTTGTGCCAAGAACGCTGTGCTTTAACCATGGCACTCAGGAAGAGACTTTCTGTTTATGTGTTCACCACCTAAAACTGCCTGCTCAATAATTTCCTCTGTCTTTTTTTCTGTTTTTATTGTGGTCTTATTTACTTTACTGTGCAATCTTCTTGAGCGCCAACAAAGACAGCTTGAAAAAAAATGCATTGGTTCATTTAAATCAGTGGAGAGAAATCAGCCCAGTCTAACCAAACACTGTGATTTGTGATTTAAATCTGTGCTGAGTTATTCACGTGCAACCTGCGAACAATTCAAGTGCTATTTGGCTGCACCTGTGGGTCGAGACAAAAATGAAACAGCAGCAGAGGAAACGTTTGGACAAGCAGCCACTGATTCTTTACATGGCTACTATACCTCCTAAAATCAAAATAACATATGCACACACAGTTATATTTCTCTGTCCTCTGTGATTTAAGGGTCAGTATGGCCACGCATAGTGCTCTCAATTCTTAAAATTGAAGGGAAAAAAAAACATCTATTTTGCTTGCAGCTTACACACAGGTTCAGCCCCACTCACTGGTCCAACAACACAAGCAGCAGCAGTTTGTGGTCCATCACAGCCAAAGTTCCCAGAGGACCCCTGGTCAGCTGCTGCAGACAGCGTCCATTCAACCTTCGCCGCACCCTGTCCCAGTGCTACCCAAGCCAGCGCCACACCAGACCCCAGCTCCAGGCCAGCACGCCACCATCTTCCACTCCACCATCAGCCCCCACACACTCCAGCCCGCCTCCTCATCAACCTCTTCCTCCACGCTGACAAGTCAGGCCAAAGCTCAGCCTGTGCAGCTAACAGCCATCAACCTGCAAATTCATCCCACGGTACGAGCTGCATGTTGCTCAACAATCTGTTAAATTGCCATGCCCACGGGTGCGCCTGTTCTTTATGTATTCCAAAAATGTTTTTTTACACAGAAACCACATAAAATAACCAGCTTTACACTGCCTTTTTGATTTAAACCTACCAGCTACCAACCTACAATTCTGTGTAACTAGTTGTCAATGCATCACGTAAACAGCACCTTGTGTGACATGTAGAATACTCGTTGAACAGTGACTTTGCAATTAACACAATATTGGCAGGAGATAAAGTCTTGGCAAATTTTCAGCTTTAGAGGTACTGCCTGTATGCTTGCCAGCTACCAGGTGGTGTTATAAACCCTTATGGCCCTTTAATTAACAAGGAAAAATGATCTTCCCTCTGGAACGGCATTTCCATTTGCAACTGCAGGCCTCTCGAACACTGGTTCAGGAGTGTAAAGATAAGCCAACATCACTCGTGGTGAGAGAGACGAACGCAGCCGCCACCTCACAGCAGCAGCAACAAAAGCCACCTCTGCCAGAACCAACGCCACAACCACCACAGCAGCAAAGTACGCCATTGCAACCCAGGAAGACTTTAGAGCAACCTAAAGCAGACTCAGTGCCACAAAGTCAAGCACAAGGTAAAGAACAATTGAATCCATTTTCAAGTTGGAAGCTTTCCGTGCTAATTAACTAAGAGTTGATCATAATAGAATGGTATCATACACAAGGGTGGCACAGTGGTTTAGCACGTCCTCTTCACATGCAGAGGTCGTGGGCTCACTTAGGGCTCTGGCCTTCCTGTGTGGACTTTTATTGTTTTCTCACTGCCCACGTTTTGTATTCTCCAAGCACTCTGGTTTCTTAGCACTTCCCTAAAACAAGCATGGTTTCCTCCCACATTCTCTCGGGGGGTAGGTTCCTTGGACACTCTAAATTAGTGGTTCTTAACTTGGGTTCAATCGAACCCTAGGGGATCTGTGATTTGGTCTAAAGGATTCGGTGGCGACTCGGCTGTGGAGGTCAACGCACACCCGACTTGTGGTGTCAATGACTGCAGATGATGTTACATTGCTTGGTCAATCAATGCTGTGGGAAATTTAGTGCCCTCTGTAGAAAAGTTGTGACTTACGTGGTAGTGTTCCTGTTATTTCTTTGTGAATATTTTAACCCATACTATTTCCAGCTAAAAAAAGAAAGTGACTGGCTCTAAAATTTTTAATACCATTTTCTACAACATATCTTCACAAGCAAGTCTTGTCGAGGATTCTGGACATAAAAATGAAGGAAAGAAACAGACTTTGCTGTGAAAATGCGCAACCGGAAAGGCACGGCAGCGCAGAGATGGATAACCATTCGTATTTACAATCACACTAAGGACTGAGTGTTTGGAAAATGCTTTCAAAAGATGTAGGAATTTTGACACTTAAAAATAAAACACTTAAAATGAGGCGGTGGGTGAGTTGTTAGCACGTCGGCCTCACAGTTAAGGGACCCGAGGTTCTATCGAAGCTGGCTCCAGCCTTCCTGTGTGGCTTTTGTATGTTCTCCCCGAGCCCGCATGGGTTCTCTCCTGGCACTCTGGATTCTTCCCACTCTCCAAAAAACATACGTGGCATCACTAAAATTATTTATTGGGTGCATGAATGAGTTTGTCCCAGTGTGCCCTGCGATTGGCTGCCAAGCAGTCCAGGGTGTACCCCGCCTACTGCCACTGCCGAAGCCAGCTAGGATAGGCACCAGCAAGCCCGCGACCCTAATGAGGATAAGCAGCTCTACAAAATGGATTGATAAGCAGCTCTAGCAGATGGATGGATGGATGGATGGATGGATGGATGGATGGATGGATGGATGGATGGAGGAATGTATGGATGGAGAAATGGATGGATGAAGGAATGGATGGATGGATGGGTTGCTTAAAAGGAATCTTTCCTTTTATATTATATAAACTTTTATGTTATATCATCCAATCTTAATGTAGAAAGGAACACAAACAAGTGAAGTGATATGTGTGTTTTTGTTAAGTTTACTTTTTTTCTGCAAACAATAATTTGATCACATTTCCTGTAGAAGACTTTAATGGACAGTATATAAATATATAAAAAAAATCATGGCAGCAATGTCATGTTTTCTCAGAAAATTCTGACTATTCTCAGAATTTAGATTTTTATTCATGAAATTCTCGGTTACAAGTAATTGTTTTTGACTTTATTCTTGGATTTCTTGCTTCTTATTCATGAAACGTGTCAGTCAGTATTCTGACTCTATTCTCATGATTCTCTTTTTAGTCAGAATTCTTCCTTTATTGTCATATCTGACTACTCTCAAAATTCCACCTCAAGTCAGAATTGTAACCATATTCTCAGAATTTCAAAGTGAGAACTCGGAGCATGAAGTCAGAGTTCTGGGGTCGGCATGTCTCATTGGTCGAGACAAAGCGACTATCGGTGTTTGAAATCAGACTTTTGTTACCATGTCGAAGTGTCCTTGAACAGGCCACTGAGCAGTTACTCCTGACACTGCATCATCTGTAGGCAAATGCTGTCAGTGTAAATTCCTTCCAATACCTAAAGTAGAAAAGTGCTATACAGAAAGTGAAAGACCAACTACCGAATCATCATCATAAGAGTCAAGAATTTGTTACGCGGTGTACCTATTTTGAAGGCAAGAGAGGACCCATTCAAACAACTTTAATTGAACTGAACATTGATAACATCTGGCATGTAATTTCCAACGTTTTTCATGCAAACATTGCTTTATACAAGAATTCTGTAAAGTTGATGCAATAACTTCGTATTTTCATCAACTACTTTGTGTCCAGGTTTTAACCAGGCCTTGTAATGTGTGGAGTCTTCAGATGCAGCCCAACAAGTTTTATCCTTTTTAACAAAGCTTTTGTTGCATCATTTCCCATTCAGGAGGGGGGGCAACCAAGAGGCCAGCGCCTGCACCTGGGAGCTCGCCTCCGCCCATGACCTCGACAAACGACAGCCAGGCGCCCGGCGTGACGGCTGTCGCTTCGCACAATGGTGAAAGCAAGCTTCCGCAGGCCATCGTCAAGCCGCAGGTCCTCACGCACGTCATCGAGGGCTTTGTCATCCAGGAGGGCGCTGAGCCCTTCCCAGTGTGTGTAAGTGGCACCCTCTCGGCGGCAGCCACATTCGATTAGACAAGCCCCGAGCTGTCATGCTCTCTGTCGCCTGCGAGGAGGCTGTCAGCTGGCAAACACGAATCCTCTTTATTGCTCCGTGACAGCTCGCAGCTTTTCTGCAACTCTGGCTTTAATTATCTAAAAAGAATACATGATGTGATGAGCATCTTTCCTTCATCAAACTTAAGTTTCTTGGAATCTTTTAAAAGTTGAACTGCCCCTTAAGTTAAACAAAACGTTTAATGCATGCTCATGGATCTAATGAAGTGCTTCAATGGCAAGAATTTGGTTTCCTCCGCAGCTAAAAAATGTGTATTGCATTATTATTCTTTGCGCCAAACACATACCATTTGGGCTAACGATATCCAAAAAGTGACAACAGTAGTTACACAGTCAACCCTCGTTTATTTACCTTCCAAAAGTAACTTGTGGCTGAAGTCGGGGCGACGCAGAGGGTCGAAGCTGCCCCTGGGATTACGGTCCTAGCCCGTAGCTGAACAAGCTTGACAACGGGGTAGCAGGATTTACACTCAGCATTCCAATTTAGTACAACAGCACTCCTTGTAACATCTGCCCAACGCTCTTTTCGCCTCCTGCCCGGCGCGTCTTGTGCACACCTCTTTCACTCATTGGTCGATGTCACGCCAGGAGCCAATCACGCTCCTTGTAGGAGCCCCCTTGGCATGTGCTGTGAGTCAATTCGTCTCTGGTATGCAGGGAAGCCACAGAATTCTTTAGGACTGCAAAATAGCTTTTATTTTCTGTGTGTTACTTTTGAATGCGAAGCACTGTGGGCACGAAAGATGAACATCAAGTGGTGAGGGTTCACTGTACCTCACTTATATTACACATTGATCAGCAATATAAGAAAACAAACTCTATATGAGCAATCAATTGGTGACAGAGGCAAGGACAACTCTGTCAATTTTAGATCATGCAAATTTCCTGTGTGTGACCACTTATCAGACATCCACGCACAGTGTGTTCATCAAAAATGAAGTTGTCTACTTTTCATTTTGTTATAGCTTTTTTTTTTACATCCGTGTCAACAGGTGGAGCGTCTCCCCATCCTTATCAACAGCCCCAAAAAATTGGACAGTCAACTGTCCTCCGACCCGGACAAAACTCCCGTCAGCAATGCGGCAAACTCCGACTCCGAGCCCGAGGACTTGAATCTAACTGGTGAGGCACAAAACACTGAGATTTAACCAATTGTTTGTTATAAAATAATAATGATAAAATAAACTTTTCTGTTTCAACAGAAAAGGATCAAGAGCCCAAGCTGACGTGTGAATATTGTGGCTGGGTGGACTTTGCCTACACGTTCAAGGGTTCGAAGCGTTTCTGTTCCATGGTTTGTGCCAAGAGGCAAGTCAAATTTAACTATTTGAACTCTATGTTAAACAGCGTAATTTTTCGACGCATTATGTTTTATGTTTGAGACATTCTCTCCATTGATCAAATATGATTTATTTTTCAAAACGATGCACAAATCTGCGCTGTTTACTAATACAAATGATCTGAAATATGTCTGCGTAGGTACAATGTGGGCTGCTCAAAGCGCATGGGACTGTTCCGTGTGGAGAAAACGAAACCAGCAAACCGCTGGCGTAGAAGAAGTCAGGGCCGCTCAAGTATCGAAGCAAAGAAGCGGGTATGCGCAACTCACTTAAGCTACTGTTGCTTTTTGAATGTAATGCACTGTATCGTGCCCGCAAAGTGTCCTCATAAAAGGTCTCGGACACAATTGTAACCAATTGACGTTTGAACACAAATAGTAAGACATTTCGACAAGCGATATAACAACACAACAGAAATGACTGTATTTTCCTGAGTCAGTTAGTTGTGAAAGTACTGTTTTTTTTTTTTTTTGTCTGTACTATACTGCCCCTGGAACGGAATAACGGTATTTCCATTCATTCATATAGAAAATATCCCCGTCGCCACAGCAGCCTCAGGGCGGCTCGTTGTCGTCGCCGCATCCCTCCCAGCCAAGCCAGGAGGAGTCCAGCCCATGTTCGGAGATGTCCAGCTATGAGGAGCCGCCTTCGCCGCTGTCGGCAGCCAGCTCGGGACCTCCGGCACCCCCCGTCCCGCCGCCGGCCCCGGTCCCCGTCCAGCGGCAGCCAAGCAGGGGGTCGTCGGAGCCCGAGGCACTCTCCGGCAGAGACGCCTCGGCAGCTTTATGTCAGCCTTTCTTACCCAACGACCCCACCAAGTGGAATGTGGAGGAAGTGTATCAGTTCATCTGTTCGTTACCAGGTCAGAAAAAAAACAAGTTGATATCGTGTGTATATATTGTGAATATATGACCCCAGCCGCATTTGAGTTTGTGATTTAAGAGCGGCTCCAACACTTGTCACTCTTGTAATTGATCTCGTGAGATTATTAAGGGCGTATGTTAGGAAGTGTTATACTATTTGATCTGTACGCATGTTTAAGCAGTGGAACGTTGCAAGACAAACAATGTTTTGTCATCCACACAGGCTGTCAGGAGATAGCAGATGAGTTCCGCTCCCAAGAGATCGACGGCCAAGCTTTGCTCCTGTTGAAGGAGGATCACCTGATGAGCACTATGAACATCAAACTGGGTCCGGCGCTCAAGATCTTTGCACGCATCAACATGCTCAAAGACTCGTAGCGACAGTTGCGTATGTCTGTGACTTGACTATGACCTCACCATCTCTTCTTCACTAACTCCTGCACTTGATGGCGGAATCCCCAGTTGACCCAATAACAGTGTTTCCCAGCGGCAAACTCGTTCGTCGTATCGTTGTCCACAAGGAGAACCGACTGAGATTAGAAGTCTTTTCAAGTTCATCAATAGTTTTTTCTTGTGGATTCATGTGTAGTTCATCTCCATAAACTTGAATATTGGAAGTTTGTTAGTATGACTAGTTCAATAAAAATGTAATAGACATTTAGAAACATTTTGATTGGGTGTAATCCTGAAACGATTAATTTTTTTGGCTGTAATCAAAATGTCAAAAAAAGAAATCATGAAATGTTTCACTCAAGTGAAACTATTTTACATCAAGTTCTCACTCACTTTGAACTACAAAAAAGCTGTCCACGATATTCCAATTTATTGAGATGCACCTAGACGTGGTTTACTGAAGAATCATGAAGGGCTGGGAGTCAATGTAGCACTGCCATGAAGATTTTGTGTATTTTTTTTTTTTTAAATAAAATTTTATATGGCACGATCTTGAAGTTTTATCAGCCTAGGAAATGGCAAAACAAGCAAATTTGTGTCTGGGAACAGAAGATTGTATTAATGATCATCAGGAATGTTGCTGCCAAGTGTTTCTGTACAGTTATGACTCTTTATTTGACTAACATGGCACTTAACGTCTTCGTGTTGCCTTCACCTTAAACTGGAGTTGTCACATTTTGTGTAAATGGCATCTAGATCGACTGACAGTTAACGTAAGCTTGTTCTTTAAATACAGATTTTATGTTAATATTTTTTGAAATATGCAAATGTATATAAAAAAAAACACACACACATTGGACTTTTTTCCATTTGTCTTTTTAAATTATGCCATTTGTGTGTGTTTAGTGGCCGTAGAGGACTGTTCTTGGCCAAGCTTTTGTTAAATGTTTGTGTTTAATGGCACTGTTTGGTACGCAACTTTTTGCAGTTCTAAAAGATTTCCCCTGAACTTTTGTCGTTTTTAATTGGTGCGATGTACATGTGGTGTTTTCTTCGGAGAAGCCCTGAGGTGAAATGATGTTCGGTCTTGGATGTTATGTATGGACGCTGTTGCAGAAAGAAACTTTTGTCTTCCAAAGGGGGGCGCTACTTTTTCGAGTGACCTGGCCTGTGGTTAGGAAAGGAAGTTAGAAAGAGAAAAATCATGTTCCTCGGCATAATGCTAATTGTTGTTTCCCTAACAATTATCCACTACAGATGTATATGTAGAGGGGAAATTCCACAGGAAATGGTGAGCTGAACCTTGAAAATGAACTTTTATTGATGAGCGAGCTCTTAAATTATGCCTAATCCGTGTATTGGTTGGGTATTTTTCCACATAGAAACGAATCAAAGCTTTTAGTAATTTTTCTGTGTCAAGCAAAAAGGAAAGCAAATAATTATCCACCTGTAATAATAGACTTTATTATTTGCACACTGTAAAAAAAAAAAAGACTGGGACATGTGACGATGACCAAGTAAAGGGGTGTTACGATTTAAAAACACTGCATAAGATTTTGGGCCACTAACTACGATGATGTGCTGAGGTTTTAATCTGTTGTGGTAGGCAAGAAATTAAGGTAAAGTGCATGTTATCGGATGTGAGTGTTATATTTATAGACAAGACAAGAGAAAACGTGATCCAAGGAGTGAGAAATGTGTTTTTATTGGTTATGACAGAGGTATAGTCCAGAAAAAATTGATCGGTCAAATGTATTCCCAAAAGTGGTGTTAAGCAGCAAACTCATATCAATGTTGCAATCAATGATGAGGATGAAGATTTGAGGGTGGAGCACAGATAGCCAATCAGAAGTGGCTGAAGCTAAACGTAGGCCAAGAAGGTACCCTGACAGAGTAAGGAGAAGGCTACTCTACCGTTGTGAACATGTTTCATTGGATTCATCTGATGAAGAAACAGATCAACTCCAAATGAACATAGATTACTGCAGCAGAGTAAGATGTAACATTTCTAACTTTCACTGAAGCCTTAAGATCAGAAAATTCTAAAGAATGGGTCAGTGCTATAGATGAAGAAATGCAATCGCTAAAAGAAAATAACACATTTACCTTAACCGACTTAACAGAGTGAAAGAAAGCAGTGGGGTCTAGATGGCTTTATGCGCGAAAGAAAAACAGTGATGACAAACCCTGTTAGTGAATTGAAGTTAATGAAGTTTGCTGGATTTTTTTCGTTTTGGAGGGTGATGTTTGGTAAAGAAAAAAGTAACGGGAAAAAAAGTAACCTTGACACGGAGAGGGCACCCAACCCTTACGAGATTCATCCGTTCAGTGGTTGGGATCGTAACGCAAATTCGCCGTATGTCGGGCAATCCAAACCTATGATTATTAGCTAATGTGTGTAAAACCCCTGGTAAAATTGTATATACATATTCAAATTTTGTATCTAAATAGTATAGTAAGTGCTACTTATATATTATATACATGCATACATTTAAATAACATCATAGATAAAAAAAATATATACAAAGCATTTATTTACATTTGAGTGACGCTTGTTATGGCCATATTCCCTAGTAAGAGTAGCCTAGACTAGGCTAGCTTAGCTTTCTTTGTATTTCTTGATTATCTCCAGCTTCGTTTCCATCAAAAATTTAGATGGAAATTTAGAATTTAGATTCTAAATTATCTTCTTACTTCTGTCTTTAACATCACGAGCAATCTTGGGACTCACGGATAACCAATTCAAGTTTGAATTAAGCTCTGAAATGCATAATAAATACAATATTGAAAGCACTCACAAGATCACAAGATCTTTAGGCAGCCATCTTTGTGACTCTGCGGCGGCCAATAGCAGACCAGCATCTTTGTGACCCCATCACGCTGACCAAAAGTACACCAGTATATTAGGGAGTCGAGACACCGACCAATGGCAGAGCAGCATTGTGACGCGATGTAGCGGAGGCAGTTTGACACCAACAGAAAATAAGAACAATTATCTAAAAATGCCTCTAGAACCCAACCCACAACCAAACCCACAGGTCATAACAGTTGTTGACGTTAATAGTAAAGTGGGATAAATACCTCAAAGAGAGGACGAAAAAACTCAGTATTCCACATCGTAACGTGGAAAAAAACGCCTTAACCCGGGAGTCCACTGTATGATCAAGGCTGTCCAGTGAATGCCGCTGTTAACAAAGCGTTCAACCCGTATAAAATACGTGAAAATAATGTATAATGAATAATTAACTCAAATATCAATATCTAAAGAGGTGCTTACTTGTTTGGACTTTGCAATGCACATACTGTATATACAGACATGAGGAGCATGAACCCTCATGTTGAGCTCAGATAAGCAGGGCCTCTAATTGCTAAGAGGCTTAGCCTCAATGCTAATGTGTGTTATTTTTTTTTTCTCTTTCAAAAATACATTTTGATAACGACATTGGTTTTTCCAAAAAGTTGCCTGACGCAGACCAAGGATGCATGCATCAACATCATCGAGGCATAAATGGACAAAATAATGCTGACACGAGACTTGTGGAATGCTTTTGTCATTGTATCATTTAATATCATGAATATAATATTGCTTTTTGAAATTTTGGAAACAGTATCACATTTTCATTGACAAACCCAAACTCTGACCATAAACATGGGCAAAGCTTTGATTGCTGGTCCATTTTTTTTTTTTCCTTCAATGTTTTGGTTTCTTGACATTTTCTATGCGTCTCTGACAGGCCTGGATCAATCGACATGCTCGTCTTATACAGCGCCAAACCCATCGCGGTACCTACATTAAACAAGGGCAGTCGCAAACAGGCCAAGAAGTAGACGTGACCTTTCTAGCTGACCTTTTTGTCAAGACGGGAGCGGTGCTCAAAGTCCTGTTTAGCTGGCCATGTTGGACAGGTTTACCTTTTGCGTGTATAGGTAGCGTGAGGGAGGGGGTGCGGCGGGCGTACGCGGCGAGATCTAAATGTCAAGAGTGGATTTGTTTCATCTACCTCTTCCCCGCTTTAACTCGCACTGGCCCGCTCGCTCGCTCGCCAACTCACAGCTTGGTGTCCGGGAACTTGAACGGTGGGGCAAGCTACACAAGGAGAACACCAAATGTTAACAGATCCAAAAAGACCACGTGCCGTGTGTCACCTGCGTCACGCCTGCACAACTTGCTGCGTATAGCCGCCGCTGTTGGAGTCATGCTCGACTGGCGATATCGACATGAAAAATTGAACTCAAAATAAGAGCGATGAATTTGCAAAAATAAATACATGGGCATGCATTGCTTGCACGCTGATGTTCAGACCGATGATTTCCGACAAAAATGATCCACTTAAAGACCTTGTTAGGCGATTTCAAACGTGTTTTCTAAACGCATGTTTGGAGTTGCTGAAAACCTGCAAAGACAGAACTATGTCATCTGCAATTGAGGAAATAAAGCACCAAACCTTTTTTCACCATTTCAGCTTTTCGAATTTGAATTGTGGGAAGGCCAGGCTACAACTGCCCCTTACCTACTATATAAGAATTTGAAAGCCTTTTTGCAATAGAGGTAATGACAATAGCAGGTTACATGGTTATTATTACAAGGCCCAAGGCCAAGTCAGTTAGCTTACAAGCCAGCTGGTTGTGAGCGCCTCTCGTCACCGAGTGGAAAGCCCGGCAACGACAGGGTGGAATATTGATCGGTGTTACAGTCAGAAGTTTGGAAACTTGTGATCATGGCTTGTGAGTATGCATATCACCAAAATGTGCAATAAGTTAATACTTTCGTGTGGAATTGAATGATCAGCCAGATGCAATCGTAAATGCACATTCAATTAAAATTATGTCGATTTATAATACAACATAAACAGTATTCAACACGAACGACACATTTTTTTAATGTGAAAAACAATGCTTTAAAGTTGAGATTAATGAGTTTTAGCCCAGGTAGTAGCAACGGCTTCAGTTCAGGCCCAGCTGTAGTGCTGCCTAAACAAGCCATTTGGTAGAAACCAAATCAAAGTAGGGAACCATTTAGAGCATTTTAATCTTTCTTTGTTTATTCTGGTATCTTTCAGTTGTGATGTCACATAACCAAAAGCCAAAGAAAAAGCAAAGATCATGTGTTCAAACCTTAGATACTCACTGAGCTGAGGTTCCACATCAAGGAATAACTTTTGCATAACAATTTTGGTCGATCTACGAGGATACGCTGTAGAGACATTTTTTCAATACTCCACAGCCACCAACAGAGGGCACAGTTAATCCGGGCCCAACTAAATTTGCTGCTTTAACAGGCTAAGGTTGTGTAGAGCTCAAAACCCAAAGTGAGAAAGAAAAGGTTTGTAAAAGACCATATTGAAGAACCAAGTATTGAATCATAGTTCAGCCTAAGCCAGCAATTTAGAGAGTGAATTGAAGGAGGAACCTTTTCGATCAGTGGTTCTCAAAGTTGGGTCGTGGCCTGACTGCAGGGGCTCTTGTGAAAGAATTTGCGTTATTAACTCATTCACTGCGAGCCCAGTGAAAATGGATCTTTTACGTCGTAGCCATCATTGGCATTGAAAGGGTTAAATACCTAAACCAGTTGATTACCTTAGTACATAACTCATTCGATCCCAAAGACATATTTTTTACATTGTTCAAGTCCTGACATTCACTCCCAGGTACTTATTTTTTTTCCAGATTTATGGCTAAAAAAAGCATCTAAAAACAGCTGGTATGAAATTAATACAGCCATCAATTACTCAAGTTAATTACTAACTTTAGCACCTGAGGTTGAACTTTATTCATTTAGTACCAGCTCTTTTTAGGCCCCCCTCCTACCCAACAAGAAAAAAAAAAAGTCTGGATCCTTTAAAAAAAGAAAAGAACGTAAAAATACGTCTTTGGCATTGAATGAGTGAATAAAAAAATATATATATTTTTTAAATTTTATATTAAATTTGGAAAGTATTCATGACTTCAGTAAAGCAATCAATTCAACCAGTTTAATGTTTAATCATTTTAAAATTGATCAAATAGACCAATGTAATCTACGTCATCACCAAAAAGCTTGATTATTTAGTCACTAAATAAGATGATGATTCTTTTTGTTTTGTTTTGTATTTCCTCAAACATTTGCTATAGGCTCCTTGGGAAAATGGGCTTTGTAAAAAGGGTACCTGACTCCAAAAGGTTTGAGAACCCCTGTTTTAGACCATCTTCGATGTGGTGACATCAAAAAAGAAAATGAAGAAAACAAAGCGAGTGAATCCAATACATGCTCACAAGCAAAAATTTTGGACATAAGTATCTTGAATTTTCTTTGCTCTTTGACTTTCAAAGTTCCGCTGTGGAGGTATAATGAATGTGTGTACCCTGGGAGCCGTATTTGGGTTCAGGTTAGGTTTGAATACAAAGAGGGCTAGCTCTAAGCTTCAGGGTTAAATAAACAGCTTGACTTTACCCATTCTTTCTTTGCAGGCAAACAAGCAGGTTGCCGTGGTGACACACGAGACGGGAGTAGATGCGTGGCGTCATGATAGCTGGATGAAGGTGGGATGTTGACAACTGACTGGTGACGTTCAAACCGAGGTGATGAATGTACGGATGGGACGGGAGACGCTACACACGCACGCACACACATAGACTGGCCCGGTCTTGGCAAATGTGCCAAAACGCATGACGAAGCACTGCTATCATGCATCACCATTGGAAGCTAACAGTCAGAACACGTTGGTCAGAATGCTGCCGTTACCTCGATGCCACACAAAACGATGCACGGGTCACATCTTTAACAGTCTGCCAACACACACGCGGACGGTGCTGACGCCACAACAACAACCTCGAGACAAACAAAATGTATGCACGTGTCATGCTTTCATAACAAATCATTTGTTTATCACCACAAAACTAGAACAAAAATTACATTTGGTTTCTTTTTAAACCCAACGTGACACACTTGCCGTGCGAGACGTTTAAGCGTGATAATGAGATGCTAAGTTGGGGGAAAACACATGCTCGGGCACTCTTCTTCTTTTTTTTTTTTTTTTTTTTTAAAGCAGTCAAATGTAATTGGGGCATGTTTGGATTTCATTTACAAAAATTGTCTCCGATGATGTCATAGCCGGCCTCGGCCTATCAAAAAAGTATCACAAAAAGACGCGCCGGCTGACATATTCAAAGGGATAGTGCCATGTGTCAACACAGTGGTTTTTTTTTGTTTGTTTGTTTTATCTATCGGTGCTACCGTGACGCTGAGAGGCACAGGGCAGTTACAAGGCCAGAGCAGAGACCCTCAACAACTCCCCCCACCTCCTCAGTCTCTCAGTCAAGTGTGTTGGAGAAGCAGCGTGCAGTCATTGCGTGGTGTTCACAGAGGGCCATGACATGACATCGGGCTGCCGACCTCCTCAAAGTGCAGCAAAGGTGTGTTAGTGACCCATCCAGCGTGGTTTTTTTTCTTTCTTTTTTTTTGGTACAAATGCATAGAAACCAACAACAAAAACAAAACTTCTCATTGGTTTGGCATCCTGTCCCTCCTCACAGTCTCACAGTGGTAGATGCCTGGTAAGACAAGAGAGGCTACACACGCACAAAGAAAAAAAAAAAAAAAAAGTCCAAAATTGAAAAAGAAAAATTCCTTTTTGGATCTAATGTACAAATAAACAACCTCTGGGAGCTACTGAGGGGTTGAAAATGCAAGGGAAAAAAAAAAAAAAACGAGCCCGGTCCAGAGGAAGAATCCTCAGCTGCAATCGGAGCGAGGGCAGGGATCCTTGAAGGAAGTTGCTGGGCAAAAAGCAAAAAGGTGGAGGTGCAGGAGGAGGCAGCCCTGAGGGGTGGCTACACCGTCACAGTGAGAAGGCACGGGGCTCGAACTGTGCGTGGATTGCGAACCGGATGCAAGGGGGGGAGATAGGGAGGGCCGGGGATGTGGGAGCGGGATTTGGAGGAGGAAAGAGGAGGGGCCTCAGAATATGGTGGTCTCATACTTGGTGCTGACGGGCCGCCTGTTGGAGTCGCGCTGGTCCAAGAGCCAAGAAGTGCTGCCCAGGGAGTGCATGTCAGCGTCCATCTCCAGGGGGTCGATCTGCCGGGTGGAGGGGGAGGAGGAGGGAGAAGGTTTTGGGAAGGGGAGGGAAGTGGGAAGGGGTGAGAGGGATTGCGTGAGACGGGCGTCAGCGGAGGAGGCTCCCCCCACGGCCCGGCGATCGATCGGCGACCGATCGGTGGGCTCAATCCACCACAGAGATGATTGACGGGCCTCGCGGGCCGCCGCCGTGAGCCGGCACTCCCGAAACAATGATGCCGCGACTCAAGCAGGACGCAGACGGCAATTGTTCAGTGAGCGGTTAGCACTTCTGCCTCACACCTCTGAGCTTCTGGGCTTTGAATCTGCTGTGGGGGGGTTTGCATGTTCCCTTTGTTTGTCTCTCACGTTTTTATTGAACTGTGTGGACTAGCAAATTTTTACAACAGTTAAGTCCATCTGTCAGCCAGCATATATGAAGCCTTTTTGAACACAGCAGCATTTTGAAACAGTAATTCATACCTTCATCACATACTAGATAGATTACGCAAAAAAAAAATCAGCTGGCCCTCCCTGAAACGTGACGCAAAATGCTGTCACTCAACTCTTAACGGGAGTTTGTAAGTGGGAGCACATAATTTCTGCTCTGGCCTCCAATTATTGGTTACCTGAGCACAGGGCTCAGGCGGTAGAGCAGCTCTTCTGGTTGGGTGTTTGAATCTCACTGTAAGTTGTGTCCTTGGGCAAGAACCTTCACCGTATAGGCATAAAATAGCAGCCATGCTTCAGAAAAGTGCTATATATTGATGCATTGTCATTACTCCAGAGTTCTCTTAAAGATTCTGCCAGTTGTTTTCACATATTTGGAGGGAATGCTCTCACTCTACCTGAACTCTCTGAGCTGCCGCATCCCAACATGACTGTTGACTGATGGTAAGCACTAGAGAAAATGGGTGGATGATTATGAGCAATTCTTACAATAAGGTATTTGCTCTGTGGGCAACATACAGCCTGCGGGCCATCCACGGCCCACCAGAGAATTAATTCCAGCCCACCAAAAACAAATAAAGCCTCAGAAAAAAAAAAAAAAAAAACGATTAGCACACAAATTACTACTTTGTTTGCATGAATTTAGTGTGGTCGTTGATTTACTGAAAAATACCTTTAGATTGAACTTGTTCCGTCTCAGGGAGAACTGTAACCCTAGTACTTGACAAATGTACAAAATTGTCACCACAACAACAGTAACAACAAAATGGATTGATAGCTAATATCTTCCTTGAGAGAAGCTTTTTATTTATTTAATTTTTTTTGGTGGGGGGGGACGTATTGTTTTGGCAGAACTCTTCTTGATTTCAGGGAATCCTGCAATGAGCACAAACCCGACCCACAATGCGATTTATGGCCAAAAAAGACGCTGACCACACATCCCAATAGTTACACTCATTCACCTTCAGTTAAACATGAAAGAAACCATCCACCCCCCAAAAAAGGGAGCGTTTTCATTCACCTAAACTGCGACACTTGCGCTCATAGCGTCCACGTGGAAAGATGAGGATGGCGGGTGCGAGAGGGAGATGGAATCTGCGGTGATGGGAAGGGAAGAAGGTGAAGGTGGCGGCGGGAAAAAGGCGGCATGTGCGGGTGTGCGATAGCAGGCGTTGGGTGAGTAGATGCAAGGAAAGAGAAGGACCTGGACTCCGGGGCTAACGGAGTGCAACGGGAGGAAGGTAGGACGGTGGGTGGTGCACGTGTGACAGTGACAGCAGCGGCATTCGAGCGCGGGGGCACCCTGGGGGCAGCGGCAGCACCAAGAAGACAAGAAGACAAGGACATGTTAAAAGACAGACAGGAGCATTGTGACCGTGTGACATGCTTCCCGAACTGTGTGAGGACTAGTGGATCAGAAAGTTCAAGTTAAGTAGAATAAGGAACAGATTCAGGGAATGTTGTGGTAGTCGCCAGGCGGCGTAAAGCAGAGTACACACATTTTCGGACTATTTGCAAAAACGTGGGACACGAGCGCTAAATGGTGAAAGGTGACAAAGCTGGCTTTAATTGCAAGCGGAACGTTGGAGGATTTTGTAAATATTCAGAACAAAATGAGGCCTCGAGCTGTTTGTTCCCAGCTGAAGGTTGCTGTCAACATAAAACAAAGACAATTACACATTTTGTATTTGAAAGAACTACATAGTATCTGCTAGCAGAAAATGGGAAACACCATTAGCAAGCAAGAAAATTAGCAGCATAAATGAGACTGTTAGGCTATTATCCTTTATGCAACTGATATCTAAACCTAAACGGCGCAGCTGGTCACACATACGGACAATACGATACAATAGTCACTTCACGGGCATATATTTTTCATCCTCAGTGGATAAATACTAATATTACTGCCACACTTGTACTGCCTCCAGGGTTGCACACCTCAAGGGTGAATATTTTGTTTTGAAGTATTTTACGTTTTTTTTAGTCATTTTAATTACCTAAAGTTTTTATAAAGCACAACGTTAAAGAGCTCTATGTTTCTCATAACAAAGAGTTTGGGAGGGGTGAGGCTGAAATGAATACATACAACATTTTCATTCATTTCATAAAGTCGGGAAAAAGAAACGAGGCAGACTTAGTTCTGATAAGATTTTTTTGAGGTGGCACATTTTTCTCCTTGACATTTTTATTGTGGTGGCCTTTTTTTTTTTACTACTGATTTATGAGAGCCGTAAGTCAAATAATCAGCACAACAAACAGCTCCTTGATATTTGTCCTGCAACAACATGATCTTCCTGATGACTCTCAATTCTCTTTATGGTCACAATCATAGAGTCTGTATATCAACATTTCTTGGCCGTTGTGGATGTTTAACAGGTTTAAACCCTTGTGCAGTCTTTTGGCCAATCTGTTGATCTTTAAATCAAAGGCATTTTACATCAAAGTGAAAGCATGGAAAGAAGAAACTAGGGAGCTGAAATTTCACCCAAATGGTGACTTTATGTCAAAGCTTGAAATGGCATGACCAATTTAGTTATCACACTTCCAGGAAAGTGCTATGCCTTAGCTAAAATACTGTGAGTGGAATGTGGAAGGATTTGTCCCAAAAAATGGACACAATACTGCACAAGGGTTAGTGATTACAAGCTACAAAATATGTTTTTTCAAAGACATTTGATATATCTGATCACAACAGAAGTAAAATCTGTATGTGTGTTGTGTGTACCCCGCTTTACTTCAGAGTTTTTATAATGGAATGCGTTACAAACATGGGGCCTTGCGTCCCTTGGCGGCCTCTGTACATGACTTCGTGTGTGGTCATGCAGAACCGAACCAAAACAGATCCAAAATGCTTGTAATTCACCTTTTTTTTTTTGTCAAGGAGACACATTATGTGTTAGGTTTACAATTCAACATCATTCCTATGTGTATAAATGAGACATGTCTGATTTTAGAGCCCTCTGAAATCAGTCTCCTTTTTTTTTGGTGTCTGTTTAATTTCGTCCCATCTGAGCGCAGTTTGCGGGTTAAAATAAGGCAAGTTTCCTCTTTTTGGGGAAGTCACGACCCGGTGTGAAAAGGAAAAAGCTAATGTCCACTAAAAACTGTAAAAGCATGGATTGTATTTTCATTATTAGAGGCAACTCTTCATCATCAACCCGATGAATTACATAACCTAGCCAATGAGTGTGTGGATTCAAGCTTACGCAGCGTGTATCACCAAAACAAAATATGCTGCATTATGTAGTTTACAAATGTGTATCACGGAGACAGACAAAACATGGATTGGCTTCTCACTCCTTGAGGCAGCACTCCATCTCTGAGCCACCAAATTATTTTTGAGAATCTGAGTATGACACAAATAAGCGCCCCTCTGCAACAAATCAAGCACGTCCCCTAATGGTTAACACTTATCTGTGCATTCCACACCAGTGCAGCTCCTCTTATCTTTTGGCTTTGACATGTCGGTATAGTCAGATTTCAGATCATTTTGATTCATTTTCAGAACTAGGCAGCTAATGACAAGTTTGCTTTTTTGTAATTTCACACTTGAAGGGTGGGCAAACACTCTGGAGTCCCTACCATTTGTACACAAGCTATTACAAAGTCTATTTTCCATAATATGTCCCCTTTGGAACAATAAAAATGAGTTTAGGGAGGGGCAGCTCTTGGCGGGCCAAATTGCGGTGTCAACAGCGTGGGCAACAATTTGACAAACTCGACTATGACGCACGAGAACTCCGACAAACTCGGGCCTTCGTACCTCAGCCGTTAGGTAAACACAATATAAGAGCTTGAGAAACAAATGTTTGTGACTTTATGAATGGATGGATGCTAAGTCAATTAGTTAGCCGTAATCCTGTATGAGCTCCTATGTTCCTCCATTGAGTTACACTAGTGTTTCTACTCTATTGGTGGGCTGCTACTCACTGCTGATCTCCTCATGCTGCTCCACGCCTGCGACACGGGCCGACTGCTCTTGGTCTCGATGATCTCTGAGCCCAGGGACGAATGTGGGATGAAGTGTCTCTGCCTGGACTGCACGGTCATCTGGTAGGCCACCTCAAAGGCCTGGCCCAGAGTTAGGATGATCTCGTACGTCTGTGTCTGTGAGGAGACATGGGGGTTGAGGTTGCTTCGATCCTTTGTTGTGATTATTCATCCATTATCTTAACCCCCGCGAGCTATCCCTAGGCCAGCCGTCATTTTTGTGATTATTATAGGGCTAATAAGTCACCTTTTTGAGAAAAATCCCAAATTGCTTTTTCACACTAGAATAAAATGTAATAGCACATTTACTACAGCATGTGGCAGTGGCGCTCTCATTGTGAAAGCGCAAGAAGTATTAGCTTCCCTGTAGAGATATACTTACAGAAATCCAGCGGTGGATCCGTCAGGGCCAGCAAAGCCTTCTCTGCTAGCCTAACATAACCTGACATCATTATCATAACTATAACAAACAATTATAACAACTAACTATAATAAAAATCATCTTTATTTATTTTATTTTTAATAAAAATATATCATTTATATATAAAATTACTTTACATATTCCGTTCTTTTTGTGTCGTATTATATCCATTTGGGTACACTCCTTCCATTGTTGTTGTTTTAGGTTAGAGGTTTTACCCAATTAGAATTCAGCTAACATGTCGCTAGTCTGTATGAAATCTGCCTGCGGCTGGGCCATCACAATCATCAGTTGTGGGCTTCTGTGCAGTGTGTAAAAGACATATGTGAACGGGCCCATATAGTTAACAGAAGTTGCAATAGCAAATGGGGTCATAAGGTGACCATCTAGAAGCCTCACATAGAACGTGACGTGATTGGATGCTCACTGCAGGGAGGCGGTGCTATGTTGATCAATCGTGTTTAAAGTTAAACATTTGAAGTTGTTAAAATAAAGTTATTAAAAAAAAAACATGTTGCTTGACCAAGCTACACCATGTTGCTTGGCTGATTGGCATTAAAGGCGTAGCATACAGCGCAGACAGACCTGCAGGCATCTAGCAGAAAAATCAAAACTACTCGCTCTTTTTTTTAAACCCAAAATGGCTGAAGAAGAGCAATATGTAGATTGGACAGATGCGGCTTTCAGCATTGGCGTCCATGTCAATAGAAAAGTAATATTGGAAATAAAACGCACAAACTCTACAAGCAAGTCATTGAAGTCTTTCTGAGGAAAGAAAGAAGAATGGATTTTGTTTTGAAATAAGTGGGGGTGTCGAGCATTTGATTTATTCATTTTTAATGTTTCCGTAATTTAATTTTGTTCATATTCAAATAAAATGATGTTATTTTAAACTGTATTTTGTAATTTAGTGTTCAATCTTGTTAAGGCTTGCCTACTCTTGGTGGACTTCATAAAACTTTGTGGACATACTATTTGAAATTATTATTAATTATTCTAAGTTTTGGACACATCATGTATAATGATGAGTTTTAATTGCTGATGCAGGTTTATTGACGTTTAAGTTCTCTGCAAAATGGCCTGTGTAGTCCAGTAATGCGTATGTGTGCTTCTGAGGGGTATTTGTTCAAGTCGAATCACTGAAGAAATTGCAGAAATGCCAAAGACAAATGATACTTTCTCCTTCTGCGGGAGCCTAACAAAAATGACTCGAGGCATTACTGTAAAGAAAAAGAAAGTCTGCAATTTTAGCTGAAAGCATCCATATGAGAGGTTTTTATTGGCCGTTTTCACAGTTCTACGTGAACTCATCCTACTAGAAAATAGTATTTCAAATGATTGTACAGTGCACTGGATCCATGGGCATCAGTAAATTAAAAGAATGTTTTCTTGTTATTGCTGGTAGGATCATCACGGGAACGAAGTCTGGTAACTGACCAACACCAACCTTTTGTAATGCCACTCCAAATTTTCTCAGGGGCCCATTTCAAATTGGAACATGAATTTTGGTAGAAAATTTTATCATGAGAAGACCCACGAAATGTCTTAAGAGCCCATGCCTGACAAAACACAGCTCTGCCATTTTGATTTGGGTCATTTACAGAGGTCCTTCAAATGTAAATAACCATACATAATAGAAACACGTGTGACGCAAGATCGCCCCACAAAAATTAATTGAATGAAAACATTAACGGAGGTGATGCTACTGTATGCGGGTGGCAGCAAAGTTTGATGACTCATGATCAAACACTGCACTCTAAATAGCTCAAGCATGAGGTGAAATTAATTTGAGATTTGAAACTAATCAAGATGTTTCCACAGTTGAGCTTGTAAATGTCAAGCTTGTCGGGGAAATTGCTTCAATCAAGCTGTTCAACAGGACAATCAAAGGAAGGAAGGAAACTACCAGCTTCTTTCACAGTGGGCCCTCAAAAATAGTATTAATTAAAGTCACAAGATATAACCCTAACCCTAAGATATGCTTTTCTGTCCAGTATACGCGGTGGCAGTTTGACAAAATCTTTGTAAATTGCAGCTTTCAATCACCTCAATATTTTGAGAATGATAAATTGGCAGATTTTGGGGCGGTTTTTGGTCTACACATGATGGTCTTGTCTAGCAAATTTCCTGTTCCTTAGCGATATTATCTTAGAGGCTGAATTTTCCAAGGTTTCAAGTTTGCTAACACTTACCACCTCCACTGTGCTAAAGACATGACAAAAATGGTGGCCGCTCGTCAGGTCCTTGGTGATGTATGCAAACGTACACAGGTCATCTGGGTCCTGGGCAGCACAGGAGATGTTCCGGATCTCGTGCTCTGCGACAATGGTCTTACGGAAGAGACGGGAAGGAATCAATAAACTGAGGAGATGAGTGATTGGCTCTGTCACATTTTTTTCACGTTACCTTTGTGGCTGCGTCAATAAATTTGACCCCCTTGTAGGTAATGGAGAGAATAACAACAGGACCCTTTCTGGAATCCTTTGATTTCTGCAATGAAAATAAGATCTTGTCAGTAATGCTAATTGAAAATATACAGTCAATGTTTTGAGGAATACTTGCCCTAATTTTAGCGCAGGCATCTTGTGTGGACTCAATCCCCCGTAGATCCCTGATTATCATTGAACCTAAGTACTGTCATTAAAACATATCAAGTCAGACACTGCCGTCGTAAGTACAATAAAATACACTGAGTAATTAGATAGTGTTCAATCTTTCACTGATAAATCCTATTTTCAAGATCCTGTTGGATTTTGTGAATTTTTACAAAGTAAGAAAGAAAGCTGAAATATGTGAAATTTTATGTATTATTGTATGTTCTCCATTGTATAAATATCTGTTGTAAAACAATAAGTGGAACTTTGAAATGAAATTAGAAATGATTTTCAAATGTGCTAGCTATACTACATGACTACTACTGTACTGTACTGCATTATATAACATTATGCTATATTTTTCAACACATTTAGATTTTTTTCTTAGACTTTATACAGCTTTGAGAAAATTACAATTTCATAAACAACGAACAGGGCGAAAAATATTCCCCAATTAGATGATTTAATATAAATCCATTGTCCCGGTAGCAAACAATATTTATAATTGATCGTGGAGGCAGTGCTTTACTGGGCTTCATGTCCAGGTGTACCTATTGCAGTTTCCATTGAGAGTTCATTGATCAGATTGTTTAAAAGACTTTGGCAAAGGCAACTTACAGTTGCCTCATACCCGCAGGCGTCCAGGATGAGTTTCTCAGGCTGGTGGTGCCAAGCGGACACTGTGGCGTAGGTAGCAGAGTGGCTCGGCGGCCGCAGATTCATGCGAGATTCTTTGTGTCGTTCACTGTGTCGGTCCTACGGTGACACAGACCTTCATGAATAAAAGCTGGATGTTCATTGGCCAGAATGGTGTTGAAGTGGTTGGTACTCTTGCATCCTAAGGTTAAGGGGTCAAGTCTTTGGTTTGGCCCATCTGAGTCTCACGGTCAGCTGGAATATGCTCCGGCCCACGCTTATAAGAACAAGTGCCATAGAGAAAAGATGCTTGATATCAGTGATCATAGCGCAAGTAGTCTAAGACTTCCTGTGGGGTCACGCATGCGTGACTGTTTGAATTTGTGCGGCGGTTTTTGACCTTTAGTCAACGCTAACATTTGACAGTGGCGGTGGAGTTATTCTTAGTGCTTTCACCTGAGGACCGAGCCAGCCGTCACGTAAGAGCAGCGAGAGTTCATGACAGCGGGACCCAGATGTTGGCCGAGTTCACGTGTTTAGTCAACTCGCGAGTGAGGACTTTGCTGACACATCTATGAGGACGGACGCATTCACAGCAACGTTATGTAGCTTAGCCAGCTTCGTCTTGCGTCATTAAAACCTCAAAAGAACTCATCGTAGCAAAATGAGATCAATTTTAATCTATCCTAGCAATAATATTGATACTAACATCATAAAAATACTTTATTTTATGTATTTTATTCTTAATATCACTATTTTGTTGGTTAATTTCTGTTCTTAAATTTTAAGTTAGAAACCGAGATGGGAAAATCAGGTCCGGAAAGTAAAAACCCTGCCGCAATTTGGCTTTAGCCACAGGTGCTTTCACTTAACAGGTAAGTTAATGAGCTCAATTGACTGCAAGTTCATTGCAAGCACCTGTGGCTAAAGTCAAACTGTGGCAGGGTTTTTGATTTCTGGACCTGGATTTTCTATACCACTGCTTATAAACTAAAAATATGTTGAATAAATAAGCTATACAAAAAAATAAAGTTTAAAAGTTTTTAAAAATATAATACTGTAATAAATACTATAAGTAAAACATTCAGTATACTTAGAGTATGCATGATTTTACAAACTGTATGTTGAACCAAAAGAAACGACAGCACATTGGCCAATAATGAAATGATATAGTTTTATGAGATCATAAAAACAAACGACAAAATCAGAAATTAAAAAAAGCGTCTTTTTTGGAGTTAAGGCTCTTTAAATGTTGGCAGGCGTGTACTGACTCCCATTTAACATGAATTTATTTCATTCCAAACACAGCCACATCCACCTTTATAAGAGGGTGTTTTTTATTGTTACTTCACCTCCCAAAAAGATATTTAAAAATTAAATTGAGTCATGTTGGTTATAGGACACACTGATATTAAGATTACATGTTTTGAAAGGGCATTTAAGAGGGGTGGATTCACATTTTAAAGTTCAACTCTAAGTGATTGCTATGTTCTAAGAAGAAATGATAAAAAATGTAAACGAAAAAGGAACTCACGACAGAGCGCGGCCGCTCACAGTAGGAACGCAGAGAGACGTTACAATCCTGATCCAGACCTCCTCGTCGCCGCCGGTCAGCCTCGGCCAGGGGCAGCAGCATGTCCATGGAGCGACTGGTGTAGGGGTCCATCTGGCCCAGGGGGCAAGTGGTCTGGGACAGGAGGTCGTGGAACTGAGAGGCATAAAAAGGCACGCAAACAAAATACATGGCGTGATGATCCAATGTTTAGACAGCCATGTCGCCTTCAGCTTTCCTGATCCCGATCCAACATTCATCCTCCACAATGCAACAGAGATTCCTTTATGAGGGTTACAACGTGAGCTTTCTATTTGCTCTTTACTTGGTCTGAAATAGTAGTCCTATTTCCGCAAAACGGTAACCATTTTATTTCCGCTGTTCAAAATTGGCTTTGAAAATGAAAGGTATCATGGTAACACTTTGGAAATTAGAAACTGAAATTGTCGCAAGAATCTGTTCTTGGCATTCCAAGTGGCAAACGCTAACAAAAGGAGCACTAATGTACGATATTGCATTACGTCATTACTAAAGATCTTATTGTTAGTGAAATATTTTTTTATTTAGAAATATCCTTTGACCAGCAAAAAAAAAAAAAATTCCGACTTGTGGCTCGGTCGGCCTGTTTGCGCTATCAAAGATCGTGGTCCTCACCATGATAGGAGAGAGGCGTCTGGACTTGGAGGGGGCTTCCTCGTAGGGTCTCTCAGCCAGAGAAGCAATGATCCGCTTCCTGTGGCCCAGCGGACCCACCCTGATGACCTACGGCGGCAAAGAGCATCCAACAAGGGAGAGAAGCTATTTGCAAGCAAAGCTAATAAGATTGGCCTCTAAAATCCACTGCGTTGGCGGCACACGCCCCCTTGACTGCCCATTAATTATTCAGCCTCAATCTGTTTTACCATCAGTTTAGAGTACGCTACGGTCTCTTTCCTGGGAACGCTCCATAATTCAAGAGGCATCTTTGTGCATCCTCCTTAAATAACACAGTGAGACCGTTCCGCTCGCAAAATCAGAAACGTACTATTGCCGCGAATGAGGTCATAGCCCAAACAGATGTTAATTGCCTGATTGACTAATCCACCAGTGGAATCACTGACTGAAAACTAATAAAATAACTTATCTACTAGGCTGACATGCAATTGACAAATCAGTTAACTGACTTTACTCTCACTGATTGGCTGACAGAACACTGACTGATAGTTGACTGATTCTGCAGGATCACTACCGGGCACATTAATTGACTGAGTGAAAGATAAAGAAAACGTACTCACTGACCAGCCTGAGTAACCATAGTAACTGACTGACAGGAAGCTAACTTATCCACTCATCCAGTAGCTAGCCAACTTACAAAGGTGCCTATTATTTTATGCGAGGAGAGGCGCAACGCTGTGCCCATTTTCCCATCAAAGTAAATGTGTACCTTATGCAATTGTATCAAAAGTACACACTCTGGCTATGGTGATTTTGAATGTTCTCCCTAATACAGTTACTTCCATAGATTTAGGCATCTTCTTTGTGTCCCAACTTCACATGCTGTACTGCAGTCTAGCACCTGTGGAAGGGGAATCCTTGTCCACCTGTCCATCCATCCATCCATCCATCCATCCATCTTAGCACTTATCCTCACTAGGGTTGCTGGCATGGTGGTGCCTATCCCAGCTAGAGGTAAGATCAGGCCTAAAAAATCCTGCCCGACCCGACCCAGGCCCGCGGTATTCAAGCCCAACCAATTAACTTGATTTGCACGCCCAAGCCTGAAGCAAACCCGAAATTTCATATTTTATTTGTGAGGACTCGAAGGAGGAGGTGATTTATGCTAACAAATTAAAGCCTTTTGTCACGAAATCTCAGTTTAACAAGACTGTACAAACATTTATATCTTTTATATTTCTGTTTCTGCAGAGGTTACATTAACCGCCAATTTTCCATCATTGATGGATTATTTTTAAGAGTTGACGGGGAAAATTTTAACGCCATCCGTCATTGGTGTGCACTTGCTTAATTACGCGGCAAAATACTGCAGCCCACTAGGCTTTAAATAGAATAATGCAAATCAAATAAATGGGAAAAGATATATTAAGATTATTAAGAGGGCAGCGTTCACGTGCGCAGAGCACGCTCTGGCTCTGCGGCTGGTATAGTAGTTAAATAGCAATTAACTTACAGCGCCTTCTGTTTTATCCAAATGATTTCTTTTATAACAAGTATTAGTATCCACATTCCACACATCGTTTTAGTATACATTTATATAAACATGTTTCTTTTAAAAAAGTCAGCGAGATAGAAGCGTGGCCGGACTCGACCCGAACGTAATGATTGACATTTTGGGCCCGACCCGGCCCGAAATTCGTGTCGGGTGGGGTCAGTCTTGGGTTTGGGCTTAAAATCTTACATCTAATCCCAGCTGTTTTTAGGCAGTAGGCAGAACTGCTTGCTAGCCAATTGCAGGGCGCACAAAGAAGAACAATTCATACTCACAATCATACATAACGACAATTCAGAGTGCCCAATTTACCTACAATGTATATGTTTTGTGAATGCGAGAGTTAATCGGAGTGCCTGGGGAAAACCCACACAGGCACGGGAGAACATCCACACTCCACACAGGAAGGGCAGAGCTGGAAGCAAAAACACACAACCTCCGCAAGTGAGATGGACATGCCAACCATTCTGCCGCCGTGCCGACGGGAAAACATCATACTACACATTTTGAGTCATTTCACAGCAGCTCATGGCGGGTGATGACCTTGTCCGTATACATTCACGGTCTGACCAGTGCCATCTATGTGTTCCTAACGCGTTACAATGACAGACGAGCAACATTATATAAACGGATGCGTTTATGAAGGCTGAAGGTCTCTCGCTCTTGGGTGAGGAGGTCAAGCGATCAAGTAAGTCATTTGTTCTGAGAAGATTTCAGGAATTAGCAGTGAAACGCTTCCTTGTGTAACGCGGGTAAGAAAATATGTCAATATTTTTTTCAATGTTATATTCCAATGTTTATGTTCATTTGATGCACCATGACATAACAACAGTATAGCAAAACACGGCACCAATACATTAGTGGGCTAACGTCAAAATATACATACCAAATAATGCATAGATATCAATCATGTAGTCAAACTTTTATTTGAAGTTTTTCCTCGCAGTGTTTCCTTTCCTATTACCTTGACTCGTCCTCACGACCCTTTTATTCCAAATTATTGCCATCACATTACATAACTAAACATCAACACACTGGCACTAACTGCCAATGTGAAGATGTGACATGTGTGCATTCAAATGCAGTCAGACATTTCAAATGCAGACAGAAAAGAGGCTATCGATGCATTAAATTTTAATGACTGTAGCATCAATAACAATCATATTACTTAATTATTATATATTTGTTAATAATGTCATATTATTTTTGTTAAATAAAAACCATCACTTCAGGTAACTGGTATTAAGCTGCACAAAATAGCTCCACAAAATTCGAAAATTTGTTTCAAATTAACTCAATCATTCAAAACCAATTGTCAAAAAAAAGAGCATTGTTTTACTTTTAAATGTGACAGATCTTTCAAATGGATCACTATGGATTGCCAGGTCTCAGGAAATCTCTACAATCCAGAAAATAAGTATTACTAAAGATTCACTAAAATGATGCCCATTCTCTAGCTGCACAAATGTGCACACATTACCGGGTTATACATGGGTGTGCCAGATGGCTGGACGGAAAAATCACCACACCTTGAAAGTGTGCAAGGAAGTCACATAAAAAAATTGACATTGGCGTGAATTGTTGACTATTCTGCTGATTAAACATTGTAAGTAAGTGACTGACTCCTTGCTAACTCACAAGCAAACTAATTGACTGATTGACAGAGAGACAGACTAACTTATTTACTGACTGACCAAAGCAACCAAGTGACCAACTACCTACTAACATTAACCCCCATCAAAATAACTGACCGACACTCTGTTTGAATAACTATCAGTCTAAAATAGTAGCCACATAACAAAGGTACCACAAATGTGGCTACTTTTTACAAAGAGATATTGCAAAATAACTGATTATTTGACATCAAATAACCTGTGACACTGACACAGAACTTTAAACACCAGATTTGCATTGTGATATGAATAATCGCTTCGCCAGTCAACTGTTGATTGTATAAACCCACCCTGTATGAAAGTCGAATCCTCTTATAGGGTATTTTAGACCCACACAATCTCAAGGCATGTTCTTCCCTATTAAACTGTGATTGTACTCGTCAGAGGTTGTTAGTTTTATGTAGTTAAAACTCTTTTCTATCGTATAAATTTGCATAATTGCCTATTAGCACACACGTGTCTGGTATTAACGTTTCGCATGCAATTGGCTTTGCCGCTACTAGATCCTCCGCAACAGACGTCGTCGTCATATGTGTTTCTTTTTGTCTGAAGTGTTCAATTATTCATTCCGTCTCAGGGAAGAACTGGTCTGGAAGTCTCGCATCCCCATGGCGGTTAGAGGTTGTGTAAATCCTAATAATAAAGCACTTAAGATGGCGTGTGGGAATGTAAAGCGGTTTGTAGGTCACGGCGACGCTCGATTTGCCGTGAGATGCTGCAGAGCATGGCGGCGATGTAAGAAGAAAAAGGAAAAAAAAAAGATGGGACGTTTAGAGAAATCTGCGGAACGTCACCATGGCAACACGCTGGTGTTCTCAACATCTTCTCAGCTGTAGCCAAGCTAACTAAAGAAAATACAAATAGAGCCAAACTTCCTGAATGTGGTATTTTTACCACAAATAATGATTGTGACTTCCTCGACAAATTATGCTAGATAGAGTCACTTATTTATGATAGCCTGCGCTGAAGTGAGTCACAAAGCAAAACATCTTTGGAGGGCTTTGAAAAAGGGCAAAGACCTGATTGCAAGAGTGCAGAATACAGGGTGTCCTCAGTTTACCTTTGTTAACCTTTGTGCAATATTGTGTTCATTTTCAATTTTTTTCCACATTCTACTTGCAGTATTTAGCTAACTTTCCTGGAAGTCTTATAACTGAGTTGGTCATGCCATCTAAATTTTGGCATAATGTCACCATCTGGGTGAAATTTCAGTTCCCTAGTATCGAGTACCGTTCAAACTGCAATCAGTCTGATATCAATGTGACAGTAGTCACTTTACAGTAGAACCAGTGGAGAAATATGTTTAGTTGCGCGAATAAACTTGGTTTAGTCAATTCACTACTTGTTATTCACAGCTGTAACACGGCTGACTTTATCAGAGATGTATTTATAGTTTGCTCCTCAGCTTAGTCCTGGTTTCATTTCTTGCTGATAAGAGCATTCTGGGATGCATTTCAATTGACCAATGAATGTAGGTCAAGGCCAAATTTGCATCCTTTCTCTGATAGGCTCCTGGTCAGGAAATGCAAGATAGAAGTTTTTTAATGCCCTAATTAAAGATGTGTTTTTAGTCAATTCAACCTCAGCAATTCTTTGTTTCACTATAGTGTATTTGACAGATGAAATTTAGACAAATTTAGACAAATGTTAATGAAACTGCCTTCTATAGATGTTGGGCAGATAATTAGAAATGAGAACCAACATTTACCACTTCAGAGTCGTGTAAAGCAGTGGACATAATTATGAATTGCACACTCGTCCCCTGCACTAAACCGGATGATGTAAATATCATAGCCTAGGGTTAAACCCCATAGCAGGCTTTGTTTTTGTGTTACACTTATATTACCGTGTTGTGTTTCAATTGCAGTGTAACTGTAGAACCACAGACATGGTTTTAACTTCATGTGTAAGTAATAAAACAGAAAATAGATAGTGTTAAATCTAGGGGCTAGGTGATGTGAAATGAACGTTTCCGTTTCAAAGTTATTGCTTTGCACCCAGGTTTGCTGTATAGTTTTTGAGTTGATTATACCCCTAACTACTCTAAGTCACTCAACACAAGTCAAAATAACTCCCCTCATAGTAGCTACATCTTGTAAATAGCTTCAGCTTTTGTCCAAAATTGGCAGTTTCGAAACAATAAAGTGTCATTCACCGGTGCCTGCTTACATTGATGATCTCCAGCTCCCACAGGTTCTTGACACACTCTAGGGTGCGGTAGCCACTGGACAGGAAGTTAGGCAGATACTCATGCAGGCCCAGGCCGTCTAGCCATGAGGCCAGAGATGTGCTGCCGTCGCAGCCCAGAGCTTTGACCTGAAGCAGGAACGTCACAGGTGAGTGTCCTCTGGCCTCCGCTAGCCACACTTAAGTGGGGTATACACACATAATGATAAGTCAGCAAACATTATGGGGTGTCACTGAAATGATCAAAAGTGATGGGTGGCACTCTTTCAGATGTGATTCTGTTTTGGAAGTATTAATGTATCTGGCAGCCACTCCCTACCTGTCACTTTGCCAGCAGCTCAGAAAAATCACACTGAGCACACCCCTTACCACAAGCTTCGGATAATCTTTTACAGATATCCATTAAATGGGCCTTTGCTGACTTTGATCGCAAGGGAGCGAAAGTGCAAAATTTGTCCAGATCATTTGGATGTGTTTAGAAGTTTATAATGCACAATACTATAGTGTCAAATGACTGGCTCCACGTGCATCCTGTGGGCACCATAATTCTCGTAATAATACATCCACGCATCTAATACGGAGAACATTAATTCTCAAAAACAACATTTGTTGATTAGGTGGCATTTGAGTACCTTGGGTAAACCACGTGCCGCGTGCAGGATTTTCTTCCTGTGTCCTGGGTCAGTGATCCCAATATCTCTGAGATCCTGGTCCTCCATCACGTTACTTCCCTGAATGTACACAAAAAGCAGGAGGTACATAATAAACCAGTAATATGCAAGCACACACAAAGAAACAAATGATGAAAACACAAAAGCTAACTATGGTTAACAAGTGATACGTTACATGAAACATGACACATGGGAAGTCAGGTCTTTAGCACAACAAGCAGTACACTAACTTACTGCTGCCAAACTGTTCAATTTCAAGCCATAGTGACAAAGTACCAAAAGGGTGGGTTACCAAAGGGGCAAAGTTAATTGCTATTTGTCGACAGAGAATCAATCAACCAATTAATCTATCAAAGAATCCATCCGTCCATTTTTTTTAACCCCAAAATATTTTGCACTGGTTAAGGAGTACTTGGCTGAAAACATTTTACAGGAGGTACTTCACTAAAAAAATAAAGGTTGAGAACCCGTGACCAAGAGCACACCCTTGGGTGATTGCCAGGCAAAAGCAGGCTGTGAAAACCGCTTGACAGATGCTGACCGCTCACCAAATGTACCAAACTGACCAACCAGAATACAAATAAATATTGTACTATTACTCCATTGTGAAATGGCTTCAAGTGTACCACTGGGTGCCAACATGGCTCGAGATGCGACACCAGAGTGTTTAGCGCATGCCTGACACGGGGCGAGTGGGAGGACAATGAAGTCAAATAAATTGTGCATGGCGCGGCGAGATCAATGTGATGCGGTGCGACGCGTCGGGAACAAAGAAAGCCTCAGTGGATGCATCCGCACAAGCTGCTTTCACTGAAACGAGGAAAGAAACAAGGAACATTTAGTGGTTCCTAAAGCACATCCTTCTCTCTGGATATATATACCTGTAGATGTTTTGATATATACCCTGTAGTTTTGTATGAATTCCACAGAAAAACTTGGAGTAATCAGAGAGTAGGAAGAGCGACACTTTCCGAATGTTGTGTTTAATGTGTTTCCCAGTTTTGCTACTAAAAGTAAAAAAAAAGGAAAATTTGATCTTTTTTTTTTCCGTATCATACAAAGCATCATGAGCATACAGTACTGCTTGTCTTGTGACCATTGGTTGCTCATCACGTTTAAAGATTTATTGTAGACATTGTGAATCGGGCATAAATTATTCCCTCAATGTAACAGCACAACAAAATGCAAAAACTCACAATGTAATGCGTTAAACAGCTGTGAGATAAAAGAGTACAGTACTAAGACAAGGACAAGCAGCAGTTAAGAAAGTTATAAAAAAACAGGCTAGAGAAATTGTTGCCACTAAACATTAAACAAAAAGAGGATGACACAGTGTGTATTAAAAATAGCCATAAAGCCTTGCTGAAGAAATTCCACTAACCTTAATACTAACCAACAATGCAAAACGCCATAGACAGGAAAAAGAAAAGCATTGATGTTGTGGTGTCACACCCTTTAAAATTTACCTCCACTGCCAGACTCTGAGGCATTGATGGGGTTAGCAAACAATATGTGACGTTTGATCAGTATCTGATGCTCCCACCTCAGTCTAATCTTCCATTCCTCCATCCATCCGTGAGCTATCGCTCAATACGAGGTTGGGCCGCGGGATCGGCAGCTTGAGCAGGGAAGCCCAGACTCCTCTGGAAGGATCCCCAGACGTTCCCAGGCCAGCCGAGAGACATAGTCCCTCCAGCGAGTCCTGGGTCGTCCCTGGGTCCTCCTTCCACACCTCCGTAGGGAAACGTCTGGGAGACATCCTAACCAGATGTTCAAGCCATCTCAACTGGCTCCTCTCAATGCAGAGCAGCAGCGGCTCGACACCATCCCTCCCAGATGACCAGGTTTCTCACCCTATCTCTAAGCGAGAGCCCGGAAACCCTGCGGAGGAAACTCATTTTGGGCTCTTGTATCTGGGATCCTTTCTGATCAGCTCTCTATTCATCATGACAGACCGGTACAGCATCCGCATCACAGCAGACGCTGCACCCATCTGCCTGTTGATCTCCCATTCCATCCCGCCCTCGCTTGTGAACAAGACCACAAGATACTCGAACTCCTCCACTTGGGGCAGGAGCTCATCCCCGACCCACAGACGGCACACCTTCCAAGGATTCAAATAAGCTCCACACTCAGCTGCTAACCGCTCCAGTGACAGTGTGAGGTCACGGCTTGAGGAAGCCAACAGCACCATATCATCTGCAAATAGCAGTAATGAAATGCCGAGCCTCCCAAATCGGATCCCCTCAACGCTTCAGCTGCGCCTAGAAATTCTGTCCATAAAAATAACGAACAGCATCTGTAACAAAGGGCACCTTTAACGGAGTCCAACCCTCAGTGGAAATGGATTTGACTTACTTCCAGCGATGCAGACCAAACTCCGACATTGGCAGTACAGGTATCGGACAGCCTAGATCAGGGCGTCCGGTATGCCATACTCCCGAAGCACCCCTCACAGAGCTTCCCAAGGTACACGATTGAACGCCTTCTCCAAGTCCACAAACACATGTTTACTGGTTGGTCGAACTCCCATGCACCTCAAGGACCCTGCCCAGGTTGTAGAGCTGATCCACTGTTCCACGGCCAGGATGAAAATCACACTACTCCCTCACACCCTTCATTTCAGCTTCTTAAAAAGGGGAACTACCACCCCAGTCTGTCAATCCAGGGGCGTTGTCCCCGATGTCCACGTGATGTTGCAGAGGCATGATAGGTGAGATAGAAAAGCCCACCTCAGAGCTTCCAGACTCTGCTTCTCCAGAGGAAGAAGTGTTGGTGGAATTGAGGAGGTCATTGAAGTTTTCTGCCCACCGGCTCACAACGTCCCAAGTAGAGGTCAGCAGCGCCCCATCTCCACTATACACAAGAGTTAATGATGCTCTGCTTCCTCCTCCTGAGGTGCCAGATGGTGGACCAGAATTTCCTCGAAGCCGTCCGGAAGTCGCTTTCCATGGCCTCAACAAACTCCTCCTACACCCGAAGTTTTGCCTCGGTGACCACTGAAGCCACATTCCGCTTTGCCAGTAGGTTCCTGCCAGCTGCCTCCGGAGTCCCACAGGCCAAAAGGGACTCCTTCTTCATCTTGACAGCATCCCTTACTGTTGGTGTCCACCAACAGGCTCTGGGATTGCTGCAACGGCAGGCACCAACCACCTTGCGGCCACAACTCCGGTCAGTCAACAACAACGGAGGCGCAGAACATGGTCCACTTTTGTCTCAATGTCCCCCACCTCCCCCGGGACTTGGGAGAAATTCTGCCCGAGGTGGAAGTTGAAACTCCTTCTGACAGGGGACTCTGCCAGACATTCCTTGCAGACTCTCACAATACGTTTGGGTCTGCCAGGTCTGACCGGCATCCTCCCCCACCATCGAAGACAACACACCACCAGTTGGCGATCAGTTGAGCGCTCTGCCCCTCTCTTCACCCGAGTGCGGCCACAGATCTGATGACATGACCACAAAGTCGATCATCAAACTAGTGTGTCCTGGTGCCAAGTGCACATATACACACCCCCATATGTGAACTTGGTGTTTGTTATCAGCAATCCATGCCGAGAACAAAAGTCCAATAACAAAGCACTGCTCGGGTTCTGATCGGTGGGGGCCGTTCCTCCCAAGCACACCCCTCCAGGTCTCACTGCCGTTGCCCACATGAGCATTAAAATCCTCCACTAGAACGAGGGGATCCCCGAAGGGAGCGCTCTCCGCACACCCTCCAAGGACTACAAATAAGGTGGGTACTCTGAACTGCTCTTTGGTGCACAAGCACAAAGCACAGTCATGACAAATCCCCCCACTCGAAGACGGGGGGAGGCTACCCTCTCGTCCACTGGGGTAAACCCCGACGTACAGGTGCTGAGACGGGGGGCAATAAGTATGCCCACACCTGCTTTGCGCCACTCCAGTGTGGAAGAGAGTCCAACCCCTCTCGAGAGGACTGGTACCAGAACCCAAGCAGCTGTGTGGAGAAGAGACCGACTATATCTAGTCAGAACGTCTAGGCCTCACACACAAGGCTCAGGTTCTTTCCCTGATTCCATGTCCCAAGAGCTAGCTTCTGCAGCCGGGGATCAGAGTGCCAAGGTCCTCACCTTTGGCCGCTGCCTAGCTCACACTGCACCCAAGCCCTATGGCCCCTCCCACAGGTGGTGTGCCCATGGGAAGGGGGACCCACGTTGCCGCTTCTGGCTGAGCCCGGCCGAGCACCATGGGTATGACTGCCTGCACAAAATATTTTCCACAGCTTTTGTTAGCTTGCTTTAACACAAGCTGATACAGCTTTCCCTGATAAACCATACACATTTTCCCTTTCAAACGCTCTAGATACAAATGGTGGAGCAGCACATTTAGACGGATAATATAATAGTACTCACCAGCATATATTTGTTATCCTCTTTGGAGGGAAACTATTACTGCAGTTTACTGCAGAACCCTGAAAGTCTCCATAAACGACATATATGTATGCCTGTGTGATACAGGTATCCAAGTGCCAAGACGCACACACCAGAAGGAGCAGAGCAATAGCCATTGAATTGTATTTAAAAAGTGTTGAGAATGTCACTGCTGTACAGTTTGTAAGTAGAATATTCTTAAGTAAATCAAACGTCAGACACTGCAAGACTTCTACTCAAGAAATTTTCTACAAGGTATCTTTCTTCCGTCAATTTTATTTTGTAAAGATATTCGTACTTATATCCAATGATCACTTTCAGATACTTTATCCTGTACCAGACAACTACTGTATACAGTGAATACAAAGTGATTTTGAACGTAGCTGTAAGAGCGAGCTCGGAAACTGTGCATCTAAGCGTTTTTCCCCTCCCCGGTGCGTACTGCTGCATATTGATTGTTCCCGGCCAAGAATGTTAAAATGTTCTGTCTTTGCTCCACGCCGCTGGCTCAGTCTGAAAGCCCCACTGCAGCCCGATTAATAAAAGGTCGTCAGCCATAAATCCAGAATAGGGGCCTGAAATAGATTCTCCCCGGTTCCACGGCGCCTCAGGAGGCTCTCGCTTGTCGTTTTTGACGTCACGTGACGGGAAAATGTACGCTTGAGTACTTGCATAGCTAATGAGCCGCACACCACTTTTGACGTGATCCACGGTGACTCGACGATGATGATGATGAAGCTGTGGTGAAGCTTCTCCATATCGCTGCTTGCGCTTGCTAAATTAGTATCGCTCTCTTGACCCGAACGCCAAATTGTTTTTATTTCTTCTTTTTTTTCTTTTGAGCGCTCCGCAGGCACACTGACGCTCAGACATGTGTTACGCTTTGTGCTTGGGGCCCCTGGCCTCTCAAGAGCACTCAAAGAATTTTTTATTTTTATTTTTTTTAATAAATGAAAGAGGTGTCATGAACATCAAAATGCAATACGGTGTTGCCTGCATATTTGTATTTAGTTGGAAAACTGCAGTTTGCTTTTATGAGGAAGCCTGTCAAAAATAAAAGTAATGCTTTGGCGCTGTTTTGTGAAATAGTGGTGCCAGTTGTGTGTAAATGAAGGAGAGCGATATAATCGGCCAATGATTATTTTATTTGAATTCGTAATTCATTCATGTGTGCATCTCATTAAATTTGAATGAAATTGTTGAAATTTATACCCTACTCTCTTTATACTTGTTTGTATGTAAAAACGGTACTGCTGTGTCTACATTTCATTGACTTAATATGCATTAGACATTTTTTTGTTCAGAATCAACTACTGTACTTATAACAGATAACTGACAACTTTCCTATTCATTCGCATGCTACCAGGCACATTACATTGAGAGTCTACTAGTTGGTTGGCGAAGAGTAAAGTGGGTTGTTCCATTGTATGAAACAGGATGGTCATTGGATGAAGTGATAAACGCTTGCTTTATTCCACCCATTGGACGACGTGTGTCTCTGGGTGTCAAGAGGTCAGTGGGCTGGCCTGGATGCCCGGCCTCTGCACTATATATCATCTGTCTAAATGAGTCCCTCTATGATTGACAGTGAAAAAAGCTAATCCGTTATCTCGAAAGACGCCGGAAATCATCTTGCATTTTGAAGGTTTTTCATTCTGTTCCATTCTGTTTGTTCTTCTGTACTGATCTTGAGACTTTACCACTCGCCGGTGACTTTGGATTTGCTAAAAACAAGCAGGGATTTTCTTGGGCGACTCTCTTCTGGTATGCTGCTATTACTTTCCCCAACAGACACGGAGGAGCTTCTCATACTCAAAACGTTCACACTCACAGGCGGTCACGCAGTAACTAGTTAGTTTGGCTTAGCCATTTTATAGTCTTCCTTTTGATGAGGAAGTTAAACAACAGGGAAGATCAACTTCTAATATTGATTTAGTGCAAAAGAGTTCAAATGAGTAACATGTCTCGTCAGCTGTCTTGGTTGGTTGCTTGCTTGGTAGTTAGGTATGTGTATACTGAATATATATCCTTTTGTCCTCACAAGGGTTGAGGGCTTGCCAGTGGGCAGTAAACAGTGTACACACCGATCTGGTTACCAGCCATTCGCAAGGCACATCGAGACCAACGACAATTCACACTCACAATCACGCCTAAGGGTAGTTTGGAGTGTCCAATATACCAAATTTGCATGTTTGTGGAATGTGGGAGGAGACTGGAGTGCAGAATGGGGAAGACCTACGCGAGCATGGGGAGAACATGCAAAATCCACACAGGAAGGGCTGGAGCAAGCTGGAATTAAACCGGGGACCTCTGAACGCTGGCAGATGTGCTAACCAGTCTGCCACTGTGACACACCGCTAACAGGGTTGCAGATCTGCGCTAATGGTAGCTTTTTCTCAGGAGGAGAAACTATTTGCTTAGGCTGCTATTACTGCTGATCAAGAGGCCACACTTATGTAAATAGGAAAGAAAAAAAAATCATTGTCATTTTCTGAGTATGTGTGTAACAGGGTTGCGCAACGTAGCGTGAGTATGGCTAGCTATGTTGTAAAAATATGATAAATAGGCGGGATTGTGAGTGTGAATGGTTGTTTGTGTGCCCTGTGATTGGCTGGCAACCAGTCCAGGGTCTTCCCATCTACTGTCCGAAGATGCCTGGGATCGGCACCAGCGAGGTGAGGGTCATCTCAGGAAACTACAACCTCTGGGCAAGCTAACGAGCCCTACATAGAAATAAACATATACAGTACGTGGTTTGCCCTCAAAATGACGAGAAGTTGAACCAGGGGATTTGTTTTTCCAACTCACAATGGCAGAAGGAGGAGAAGAGGTGGATATACTTTGGCACACCATTTTCATGACAGACTTTCCAAGGAAAACTGGATATTGCGAGCAGAGGTCATCCGACCCCCATGCTAGCTAGTCCTGCGAGCTAAATTGGGTTTTCCAACTTGAGTTGTTTCATGGAAAAAAGCAACGAGACCTCAAATCGGATGAGCACTTAAAAGCTATGGAACTTATAAAAGCATTTGGGGACACCTGTTGAACATTGAAAAACCAAATAAAATTTTGCTTGGGACCCCTAAAAGGCTTGAGCATCTTCATGTCCACATGGAGCTTTCTGTTGAAAGCAGCATGGTTGCATGCAATATTTATGTGCTGAAAAGACACGAGACGAATGTACCACGTCGACTATTCTCTGTGGAGGATTTGCCACGTTAGCCCGGACATCAAGGCATCAAAATGTTAGCACGCTAACAAACACAATTTAAAAACAAAACAAACAAAAAAAAAGACCCAGAGAAGGGACTGATGACTTGCGACTCATTTCCAGTGGAAAATGCTAATCGTCGTGTAAAAATGATGAGAATGGGCACACAGCTGTTCATAATTTATGATCCCTCAAAAGCTACCTCTCGGCACAGTCGTCACGGGCGGCCTCACCGCTCATGTGCTCACTCTGCTCCGCGGGCCTAGCCACTGGGGGAAACTTCTCATGCGGAGCCAGGCGTCTCGGCCATGACTCTTCACCCGCCACAAACCCTCAAAATGAGCCTCGGAATTTCTCTGCCTTCGAGCTTAATCGTCAATCTGCAAACCCAAGCGGTTGAATTTGAATCTGTTGTTTTCTTTTGTGGCTCAAAGTGAGCCATAAAAAAAAAAAAAAGGTGGGGTGGGGTTATTTAAAAATGTTGAAAATAGTAACTATAATAGAATAGGAAACAATACAGTATACTGTATTTCATAAAAATAAAATGCCAGTTTGACATTTTTTTTAATTATTAAATGTCACATAAAACACAGATTTTATATCTGGATTTTTCCAGTGTTCACATGATGACGGCAGCAGATCCCATTGAAACGAAAAACAAATGTCAAAGTTTTGAAGAAGTTCAGAAATGCGCTGCCCCCTATTGGAGGACTTTTTCTTTACGACTTTGAACAAAATTTGGAAATGTGCTAAAGAACACGCGAGGAAACATCCGACCCGTCCACCCAACTTGTTTGACCTTTGCCGTTTTTTTACAAGCGTGGCATCGGCGTTCTTTTTGCGCGCCTCGTTTGCCTCGCTGAGCCCCTCATTTATCTCGCCGATGCGTC